>NC_090271.1:102595000-102962500 GCF_040414725.1 Anabrus simplex | reverse complement strand
CCCGAGGCTGACGTATTTGAGCACATTTAAATACCACCGGACTGAGCCAGGATCGAACCTGGCATGTTGGGGTCAGAAGGCCAGCGCCACAGCCAACTCGTTCGGTATTTGAATTATAACGTGAAGAAATTTCATCAAGCTTTTCATTAAAACACAAGCAAGTGAAACAAACACTGAAAAAACATTATTTTAGCTCTCCTGTAAAATTGCATACAGTGTCCTTTCTTTAAGACAAAGATATGTAGAAGTTGTTTGAGTATATAAATATGATTTTAGTAATCATTCACAAAATGCTTCATATTCCATTTTTCTCAATACTGTGGAATTAGTCTAGTCTTTGCTAAGTAACTTTTTTTTTTTGCTAGGGGCTTTACGTCGCGCCGACACAGATAGGTCTTATGGCGACGATGGGATAGGAAAGGCCTAGGAGTTGGAAGGAAGCGGCCGTGGCCTTAATTAAGGTACAGCCCCAGTATTTGCCCGGTGTGAAAATGGGAAACCACGGAAAACCATTTTCAGGGCTGCCGATAGTGGGATTCGAACCTACTATCTCCCGGATGCGAGCTCACACCCGCGCGCCTCTACGCGCACGGCCAACTCGCCCGGTGCTAAGTAACTTGGTTTGCAATAAGTGGATAATAGACACTTTTCAGTAACCAGTCGGACGTTTCCTGTTTTAACCTATACCGAGTCACAGTTAGCATTAACGTTATTTGTCCATAATAATGTTTCATTAACAGCAAGACCTGAAAGTACATAATATGAGCTATATCTGGTTACATACAAATGCTATTTTAGTTCTTCATGAACACTTCTAAAAAAGTGTGTTTCTTGTAGGTTAGGCCTAAGTTTAAAACGATGCCGTACCACACAAATAGCAAAGGAAATGAATATTTAAACCACGCTTGTGTTCTGCTCAATAGCATTACATTTTCTGCAAACATTTAGAATACATCATCTAGTAAAGAGGGGTTTCACTATTGAATTGAGTTTCTGTGCTTTCAAATTCCTGTTGTTTATTTACAGTGGCAGAGGATATAAAGCATTCGTTTACTTTACTCTTAACTCAGACTTGCTTCTTTGCTATCATTCATAATTACATGTTCGCTCCCTGTCATTTGCCGATAGAAAAGCTTCCATCCTACTGCAATGCGTCGTTACCTCAGGGAATGGAAGCAACACAGAGAAATGTTTTACCGTACATTATTTTAAGCTACTTACGAGGGGGTAAGTACGAGTTTCAATCACGATTCCAATTAAGTTACGGATTGTTTTGAAAGTATTGGCGTGTAAATTACAAAAATGCACGAAGTATGTGCAATCGTCAGTTCTACTGTACGAGGGTGACTGAAATAAAATCATTACAAGTGGAATACAAATTCGAAATATCTCCCAATTGTTCTATCAGTTGGCAATACATTTACAAAGGCATTAACGAAAATTTCCCTATTATACATTCCTTATTTCACGGTGTTTGAATTTTTTTCCACCAGTGTAGCTGGATGACTTGAACGCTGCTCGCGTCATGCGAGCCTCTCTGTTCGGTCATCAGTCCAGAGGCTGATTGGATCCTCAAATAGCACCATCAAAGTTTTAGTAGTTATAGGGAATCCGCAAAAACCGATGACAGTACCAAAATGATGCGTCCTATAGGTAAGATGAAAAGTGAGGTAGTTAGCTATTCCTTTGTTCACTGGCCCAGAATGTGCTATGGCAGCATGACTGACCCCATGAGCAGCACCTATTATAACAAACAGACGTACTGGCCATGCCCTGAATATCGTTACTCAGCATCACCCATTTCCCATATTGTCACATCCATGGATGGGACTAGAACTCCGATGGAAGCTACATTTTGCTCTGGCCTGT
Source organism: Anabrus simplex (assembly GCF_040414725.1). Classification (NCBI taxonomy): domain Eukaryota; kingdom Metazoa; phylum Arthropoda; class Insecta; order Orthoptera; family Tettigoniidae; genus Anabrus; species Anabrus simplex. The sequence continues at coordinate 102,960,631 of NC_090271.1, read as the reverse complement.
GCCAAGAGACAGATGCAACAGTACTGCACCAATCATAAAACAGCACAGTAGGCGGCTTTCGTAAGTAAAACCTTAAATTGCCCTACATCTGACCAGGCAGACAGACTATCCTTTTTATCTCTTGGCCATCGAACATGAAAATTAATTAAAATTCAGTGAATGCAAATAGATGGTATGCCAAAATTGGTTCAACACAACATGATGAGCATGTCAGAACATCGATAGGAAGATACGGAATTGGAGAAAGAAATGAACGGGGGAACAGGCTTCTCGAGATTGCAATTCAAAACAGGTTCACTATAACTAATACAGTCTTCAAGCATTACAAACGGCACATGTACACATGGACATCGCCTGATGGTCAATATAAAAATCAGATTGACTACATCTTGATCAGTTCAAGATGGAGGTCTTCTGTAATGGACACCCAAACTAGTCCAGGTGCAGTATGTGGCAGTGATCATCAGCTTCTTAGACAGAAATAAGAATAAAACTTCAATCATTGGCGCGAAGAGCCTATATATTACAGGATCCAGTAACAACTGCAGAAGGGTTGTGTAATGTGACTAAAAACTGGATAGAGTCCTCTTTGAATGAATCTCCGGTACCACGTACTAGAAGGCAACAGTGGGTCTCTTACTTGACCCTTCAGCTTGTAGAAGAAAGAAGGTGCCTTAAAAAATCTGGCATTAACACTAAAGAAAAAAAGGAGCAAATGTCTGATCTTGATAGGAGGATTCAGTCTTCTTGTAGAAGAGATAATAATAACTTCCTTAGTAACATTTGTTTTCAGATTGAAGACCATGCAAACGAAAACCACAGCAAGGATCTTTTTTGCAAAATTAGAATAATCACTCGAGAATTCAAGCCATATTCCTGGAATATACAGAACTCACAGGGTGATGATGTTGTGGATATAGAGAAAGTTCTGGAATCATGGAGATTGTACTGCCAGGATCTGTACAGTGAACAATGTAATTCACAAGACCAAGTGAAGATAGACAAGCAGTCAGATCCTGAACCTGACATCCTCTGAGATGAAGTAAAAATGGCTTTGAAAATGCTGAGAACTGGAAAAGCGTGTGGACCTGATGAAATAAGTGCAGAAGTCTTGAAAGCTACAGACGATGCTGGAATTGAAATGCTGTTGAAAATCTGCCAAGCAATATGGAATTCTAGAAGATGGCCCGAGGAATGGGTACAGTCAATCTTCGTTCCAATTCAGAAGAAAGGATCGAGGAAAAATGTGGAAATTATCACTTAATTGCTTTGATTTCATATGCCAGTAAAGTTATGCTTCATATCCTGCACAAGAGACTCCGGGCATTCTTAGAGTATCAAATTCCTGAAGTCCAGACTGGATTCATGAAAGGAAAAGGCTCTCGAGAACAGATCTTAAGCCTAAGGCAAATCATAGAAAAGGCTAGAGAATTCAATGTTCCGGTATATCTGTGCTTTATTGACTACCAAAAGGCCTTCGATAATATCAAATGGAACCATCGTTGGAAAATTTTGGATGACATGGGTTTGCCACTCCATTTGATTGATCTCCTCAAGTCCTTATATTAGGAAAATACAGCCATTGTGTAGATTCAAAACAAACAGTCTCAGCAGTTTCGTACAAGGGCTGGAGTTCGCCAGGGATGTATCCTGTCACCGTTACTTTTCAATATATATGGTGAATATGCAATGAGGACTGCAATAGATGGCTGGGACAAAGGGTTTTCCAATGGGGGATGCAAGATCAACAACTTGAGATTTGCTGATGACACCACCTTGATAACATCAGCTGAAGAGGAGTTGACAGAGCTGATCAAGAGAGTAGAGGAAGCAAGCCTAGAAATTGGATTACGCCTAAATCGACAGAAAACCAAAGTCATGATTGTTGATCGTAATAACAACAACAGTCCACGTATCAAACAGATTGGAGGGTGTGAAGTTGTACATCAGTATGTATACCTAGGCTCCTTACTATACAATTCTGGTGGTTCCAAAGATGAAACTAAGCGAAGAATTGAAATAGCAAAGGTAGCAATGATCCGTCTGCGGAAGATTTGGAAAGATAACAACATCATCATTAAGACAAGCTCGTTGAATCTCTAATCTTCTCAGTCTTCTTGTATGGCGCAGAGAGGTGGACCATCCTCAAACATGATCGTGAACGGATAGAAAGCTTTGAAATGTGGTGCTGGAGGAAAATATTAAGGATTCCTTGGACAGCTCATCGCTCGAACACATTAATCCTGAACCAACTTCAGATAAAAGTTCGTCTATCGCGTAAGGTCTCTCAGCGGATTGTACGCTACTTTGGAAATATAATGCGCCGAGATGGTAGTCTTCAAAAGCTGATTGTTGAGGGCAAAGTCCAGGGAACCAGACAACGAGAACGAATACCAACGCGATGGATTGACATGTTCTCTCAGAGCAACCACATTGAAAGCTTTAGATAGGGAAGAATGGCGGAGTATGGTTCATCGGCTAGAGGGCTTAATATTATGATAGTCACGAGGCCTCAGTCATGAGGCAAAACGAAGAAGAAGAAGTGGCTCTTAGCGATATATTATGATAATCTACGATCTAAATGTCCATAAAGAGTGAAATGCAGGAACATGAGTTCCTGGCCAGAGTAAGCTCATTTTATGAATGCATGCTTTATGTAATTTTCCGATAAACACTACCATTTCTACGTCTAAAATCCAGTGAGGCGTCAATTTCTCACCGAGTTTCTTTACAAGGTCAAGTATGAAGTGAGATGAATCTTCCTGTTGAGTTTTTTTGCTATTTGTTTTACGTCACAGCGACACAGATAGATATATGGCGATGATGGGATAGGAAAGGCCTAGGAATGGGAAGGAAGAGGCCGTGGCCTTAATTAAGGTACAGCCCCACCATTTGCCTGGTGTGAAAATGCGAAACCACGGAAAACCATCTTCAGGGCTGCCGACAGTGGGGTTCGAACTCACTATCTCCCGGATGCAAGCTCAAAACCGCACTGCCAACTCGCCCGGTTTCCTTCTTCTGCTGCATATTATGTCAATTTAATAACTCATTGTATAATTGCTCTTCTGATTCATTATTCCTTACGAATGTTCCTCCTATTACCCTTTAAAATAAAAAACGTTCCCGTTCTAATAAATTAACTTAAGTGGTATTTTGTGAAATTACGTATTTCAGGTTTCTTATAAATTTGTTTACTCTACTAAAGAACTTCGTATTAGGCTGAACGCTAAATTTTGATATATAGTAGCATTGCTTCCACTTATTTGAGTGAGGATTTTCTTATTATTTGCAGCTTTTCTCGGTGGAGTTACCTCTACGATACCGCAGAACACTCAGTAGTGCATATTATCTTATCCACAGCCATTGTAATATTACTCTTTCCTAACGCACCAGAATGTCACTTCAATACTACCTGCAGAGAGATGATAACGTTGATATTCAAGCCTTTCATCTCAAATAAATTTGGTCGTCTGTACTATAAGCGCGTGTTGACATTCAAATACAAATATTGAAATTTCTCTGTGATTCGTTCGTAAATTTGACGACCATATGAGCACGAAGCAAAGGGGACATCCTCTACCTTGAAGTGTATTTGCAGGAGACCTGCAAAAGGGAAATATTTTCTGCCCCTCCCCGAGGACAGTGGCTTCAAAGAGGAGAATGTGTGTGTGCTGGCTGATATTGTTGAACCCCGGGCATGCCAAGCCGTTACCTAGCAACGCGCTCACATTTTTTTGTATTTTTTTAACTCTCGATCAACCTCTGACTGCGAAAAAGGAAAGTACGTCGCTTGAACCTCTCTCCATTAACATAGAACTACTCTTGCGTTGTATGGTAAAATATCAGATTTCACAAACATATTTCAGGTTTCGACTTTATTTTTGCACGAGTGAATTTAACATTTGTAGGTTTCATGACTATAATAGTTCTAGAAAATTCATTCCCAACTTGCAGAGTTTGTGTGGTATTCATAGATATTTCGGTAGAATCCATTTATGGAAGTAGTATACAGTGCGTTGAAGAATATTCTCTTAAGATTTGAGGCAAATAAAGTTGTCTTTGAGTCATCAGTCCATAGACTGGTTTGATACAGCCCTCCATGCCACCCTATCATGTGCTAACCTTTTCATTTCTGCATAACGATTGCATCCTCTACATGCTCTAATCTGCTTGTCATATTCGTACTTTGGTCTACCCCTACCGTTCTTACCACCTACACTTCCCTCAAAAACCATATTTACAAGACCTGGGTGTTTTAGGATGTGCCCTATCATTCTTATTCTGTCGAAATTTAGCCTAATCGATCTCCTCTAACCAATTCGATTCAGTATCTCTTCTTTCGTGGTTATATCTACCCATCTCAACTTCAGCATTGTTCTGTAACACCACATTTCAAAAGCTTCTATTATCTTTCTTTCTGAGCTAGTTATCGTCCATGTTTCACTTCCATGCAATGCCACGCTCCACACGAAAGTCTTCAGAAACATCTTTCTAATTCTTATATCAATGCTCGAGGTGAACAAATTTATTTTCTTAAGAAAGGTCTTCCTTGCTTGTGCTAGTCTGCATTTTATGTCCTCCTTACTTCTACCATCATCATTCATTTTACTATCCAAGTAACAATATTCATCTACTTCCTTTAAGGCTTTATCTCCTAATCCAATATTTCCTGCATCACCTGACATGATATTGTATAGGCTTTAGGGCTTATGCCGTGTCAAGAAAATAAGATTAAATTCTTTACGTTTCGCAGAGAACTGTGCTCTGCGTCATCAGAAGAAAACCTCGACTGTCCACGAGAAAGGCAAGGACTCCTAATTGGCCAATGTACAAAATGCTCCTTCAGTTGTTGTACAACAGTCATTCGGTTCGGTTCGAATTCCAAAGCCTTCAACACACGTCCTGAATTTCTTCTGTTCGTGTTGTCTTATTGAGCTAGAAACGGCGTGGACTTCGAAGGACTCCTATTGATTATATAATTTGCAGCGTAAGTTGAGGTGTCCGTACAAAAGGCGCTCTGATCTTTTGTGAATTTGCAACGGATCCAGTCCTACGTCATGTCGTCAGCATGGTACGTTGATATTTTCGGGTACTGAACGAAGCGGGAATTTGTTCCTGAATAATTCATGTGTTTCATTGTCAGAGCTGGTACTTATATAGGCCCATATTACGAATATTCGCTCTCTTAGTGAACATGCAGTGCTTATTCAGAATACAATCGCCTTCAAAACAACAATACAGCAGCATGAACAGTTAACAGTTACAATCAACAGTGCAAAGTAATAATTGCAGGACGATTCCCGCAAGGGTTGCCGTACTTACTAAATGCCGCGTGTCGGTAATCGAGAGCGTGACTGCCGTCACACCGTTCTCGTTCACCCGTATACAAAACCATCAAATTCGATGAATGGGTAATAATATCAAAATCATATAGAAAATTAAGAAAATATGACCCATTAGAGCAACTGTTGAAAATACTCCCCCTCAGATTGTAAGCAAGCGCCTTAGCGTGTGATGATATTTCGGTTAACTCTCTGCAATTCAGTCTTAAGAATGTTAAATATTTTGCATGAACTGTATTTTAAAATCTACAGCACACCAAAATATACTCTTCAACTTAATTCAGAGGCCATAAAATACACTAAACCGATCAATTACAGATGTATAAGAAGCAATTACGCTGTACTGTGTACGGAAGCTTATCGCAGATCAGCTGAGATCATGACGTCATTGGGTGATCTACATAGGTCAGTTAGATATTGCAACATTCACTTGGCCAGACACCGGCACAGATACATTTTTCTTTATTTAAAATTTGGTTCACGTCGCACCGATACATGCCTGGTGTGAAAATGGGAAACCACGAGAAACCACGGAAAACCATCTTCAGAGCTGCCAACAGTGGGGTTCGAACCCACGATCTCTCGAATGCAAGCTCATAGCTGCGCGGCTCTAACCGCACGGCCAACTCACTCGGTCTATCAAATCGACTCAGGCTCACTCTGTAAAAGCGAAGAAATGAAACTAATAACTGAAAGTGAAGGGAAGAGTATGGTGGGGTGAGACTGACCGGGTCGGGCGGTTATTAATGTCCAACACAATTCTGATTCTCATTTATTTACCCGCGTGTCGTCCTTGTCGTCACCATGAGGTATTCATTCTTGCGACTTGTGAAACCTCTTCATTTGGCATCGTCCTGAAAAGAACGTCTGGTATCTTCGTAACTTAGCAGTCCGGCTCTGTGGCTTATTGGTCAGTGCCTTGGTCTTCCAGCCTCGGAGATCCGGGTTTATTTTTTTACCAGGTCATCAGATTATAGGCTAATCCCGAAGGGTTTAGTCCTTCGATCAGGGACTGGGTGTCAGCCCTGTTCGTAACATTCCGCACCAAACATCCAGCTTCCCCCATGTGTTAGATGCTTGCCGGTGCTGATGCTGTTGTCCGTGGCGCTTCAGGATATTCAGCCACATTCTCGGTTGGTGATGGGCCGAGTTTCGCCATCGCTCCAGTAGGCTTTGTCCAATAGGCTGACAGATAACGGAGAGAAAGGCAGGAGTATCCTACGTCTAAACTCGGCGGTCTGACGGCGCTGTGAAAGTGCTTTCCTCTGAGATTGTACGTAGTTTTTGCTGTCCGTTTAGGGCTAGCTGCTAGGCGTTAGCTATCCGTAATACCTCATCCGTATTGAATTTGCTCGGATGAATTTGAATTTCTATGGCTTATCTGATTTTTCTGTGGTGAAAGTGACGGTTTGAGGATATTAGCATGGTTTCATCGAACGAGAAGTCCGGCTCCATGGCTAAATTGTTAGCGTGCTGGTCCTTGGTCACAGGGGTCCAGGGTTCGATTCCCGGCAGGGTCGGGTATTTTAGCAATAATTGATTAATTCCCTGGCACGGGGACTGGCTGTATGTGCCGTCTTCAAAGACCTGAAGCAGGCCTCTCCGGAGGCCACACGCCATCTATTTACAGTTTACAGTGTGATGTGTGTTCGGCTACAGGTGATTTCAAGACCTGCTGGAGACGCGTGTCTCTCACGTCGAAACATCGGCTACTCATCAACCCAGGACACTACACAAAAGCCTGAAGCACCACGGACAACAGCATATGGCAGACGCTGCCAACCCTCATCGCAGGTTTGCAGTACAAGAGCTGCACTGGTCTATACTAACCACAATAAATTATTATTATTATTATTATTATTATTATTATTATTATTATTATTATTATTATTATTATTATTATTATTATTATGAAAACACATCGCAGTCCTGTGTTCTCAAAGAAAATCCTCACGAAGGTCTTTCTTGCTGTTAGTCTTCCTTGCCTGTATTTTACCTTCGGAACATCAAACGGCCAGGCCTATTCCTCCCCAAGAGAACTATCTCTTTCTAAACTAAATTACCAGCGGCCTCCTGTCTTGCACGTTATCTAACACTTCAGCGTTGGTCATGCTCCTTGCCCAACTCACTGTCTGCATTCGACGCCAACACGATAATTTCGAAGCATCTAGCCTCTAGATGCCTTTCTCAATCAGTGTCAAGGTTTCGGAAAAGCACAACGCAATAGACCAAACGTAATATGCCTTCATTAATGTTGTTAACGTAGGTTGAGGGACATATCATTTCTGACATAACAAGGCGTGTTTGTCACAGAATGCTTGGTTTGCCTAGATCACTTGGGAAATTAAATTATGTCTGGCCAGGACGGTAAAGACCAGAAGGACAATGGTTGCACTCTCCATTAGGAAATCATGATGATGTTATTGGCTTTACGTCCCACTAACCACTTTCTCGATTTTCGGAGACGCCGAGGTGACGGAATTTTGTCCCGCGGGAGTTCTTTTACGTGTCAGTAAATCTACCGATACGAAACTGACGTATTTGAGCACCTTCAAAAACCACGGACCGAGCCAGGATCGAACCTGCCAAGTTGGGTCCAGAAGACCAGCGCCTCAACCGTCTGAGCCATCCAGCCATTAGGAATTATAAACATTAGAAACGTGACTGCATTCCGATATTCCCTCATCCACTCATATAGTATCCTTTTCCTGTCGTAAGAAGCGGCTAAAATGGGATCGTCGGGACTCTCAACTACGGAGCGTTGGTTGGTAACCATGGAATCCGTAACTGAGTCCACTTACTTGTATCGGTCTCCTCACTTTTATCCGTCAAATCTAACCTCTTTGGTCACATCTTGTTTTCTTCCGACCCGACGGTATTATGTTTGCGAGGCCCAGGGTGACATTCAGTTTCACACCCTTCGTGGCCTTTCCTACCTTTTTCCGATACTTTCATTCTTCCAAAGATTGAATCTCTTCCTTCTTTTCCCTCTGATTAAAGTTGAGAAAGGATGGTTGCCCAGTTGCACTTGTTCTTTAAAAAAAAAATATCATCATCTCTTTCGTGAAGGTAACAGCTTCATTTCCCGATTAGACCATAGATTTTTATTTTAGAGGGCTAAGGTGGAGTTCGCTTATCCTCGTGTGTTCAACTGAGGATCTCTTCATACGGGAGGTTGTGGACACAGTCATGAAAGCCAAGCAATATGACGGAGGATATCGTTACGTTGACCACGACGTGGCATTCCCATACCTGCTGGCCATCTGCCAGGGTAGCAGTCATCTTGACTGTCTTAATGTGATTTTGTTGATATATTTTACATGGCTGTGTTGAACTCAGTATATACTGTCAGTTGTTGGGTTTTGTAGTTGTGCTAGAGGGGTCATACCATCTCCCACGGGGAGAAACGGGCACGCACGTGTAATATGGGATTCGGTTCATTTCTATGGGGTTATAGAACATGGTAGGAAAAGTTTTCCTTCTTAATCCGTTTACCCTCCAGGGTTCGTTTTTCTCTCAGACTCAGCTAGGGATCCCCCCTCTACTGCATCAAGGGCATTGGTCTGGAACTTGAGTCATTCGGTCGGGGATACAACTGGGTAGGAGGAAAAGTACCCCGACCAGGCGGTCTTATCTACTATGCTGAAAAGAGGCCTTGTGGGGAATGGGAAGGTCGTAAGGGATGGACAAGGAAGAGGGAAGGAAGCGGCCGTGGCCTTAAGTCAGGTACCATCCCAGCATTTGCCTGGAGGAGAAGCGGCAAACCACGGAAAGCATTTTGAGGATTTCGTGAATCGAACCCGGGCCTCCAGGGGTGGCAGCTAATCACGCTAACCACTACACCACAGAGGCGGACATCCACTTATATTTTGAAGTTTAATCTGGGTTCCAGAGACACCACCCATCACCAACATGTATATAAATTCATTTTCTGAAATCTGTGGATTGAAAGGGCACAGTATACAAAAAAATAATACAATCAGACGTTATCAATCAGTGACTAGATAATGACAAGGTTACTCAGTTACAGCTTCTTTTATTTCTGTGCGGAAATCTATTTGAATCTTGGCATCGCTAAGAACATGAATTCAGAAATCTTTAATGGTATTCCTGTAATCCTTTCAGATGTCCGGAAAGACGAAGACCATTATTGTAAGTGCCGTCCTCAGAAATATTGTAAACCCAGAGCAAGAACTAAGGTAATTATGTAGCGCTCCAAGACGCGGTTGTTAGAGCCTGCAGACTGTTTAACATTTCAGCAGTGCAATATCTTAATGCAGCCGAGCTGGTTTTCAGGTCATTCTACTGCTGTGCGGATGTAACATGTCTCCTGTTCGCTGTTTTAAATTCGCAGCAAGCGAGTCCCATAAAACAAGGATGGCGCGAAGGCACCTGGTCCCTCTGCACGCTCAGGGACACACGTAAGGGACGACTACAGGGTGATACGTGCTGAAAAACTTTCCCCATTTGACACAGTTTCTAGATCTGAAGTGGAATTCGGGTGGTTACAACCGTAATATTCACATAAATAAAAGTTATTTACTGTTCAGTCATATTCATGACCCGCATATTCTTCTTCACTGAGCGCTGTGGGTGGGGGCGATAGAATAACACCCACGGTATCCCCTACCTGTCATAAGAGGCGAATAAAAGGGCCCCAGGAGCTCTCAACTTGGGATCTTGGGTTGGCGACCACGGGGCCCTTAGCTGAGTCCTGGGATTCTTTCATTTTCATGCTCTTCGTGGCCCTTGTCTTTCTTTGGCCGATATCTTCATTTTTCGAAATGTCGGATTCCTTCAATTTTATTTCTCACTGATTAGTATAATGTAGAGGATGGTTGGCTAGTTGTACATCTTCTTAAAACAATAACCACAAACACCATCTCATCATACGGTTAAATGCATTTGATACTGTTGTGACATTTAGACTAACAGTGCATATTTATGCAGTCTTTTGTTTTTAAAATCTGCTTTACGTCACACCGACACAGATAAGTCTTCTTCTTCTTCTTGCTATTTTCTTTGCATCTTACCGACATAGGTAGGTCTTATGGGGACGATGGGATAGGAAAGGCCATGGAAGTGGAGGGAAGTGGCTGTGGCCTTAATTAAGGTACAACCCCGGTATTTGCCTGGTGTGAAAATGGGAAACCACGGGAAACCATCTTCAGGACTGCCGACAGTGGGGCTCGAACCCACTATCTCCCGATCACTGGATACTTAAGCGACTGCAGCTATCGAGCTCGGTACAGACAGGTCTTATGGCGACGATGGAATAGGAAAGGGCTAGGAGTGGAAAGGAAGCGAGCGTAGTTTTAATAATTAAGGTACAGGTACAGCTCCAGCATTTGCCTGGTGTGAAAAGGGGAAACCACAGAAAACAATCTTGAGAGCTGCCGACAGTGGGCTCGAACCGACTATCTCCTGAATGCAAGCTGATAGATATGAGACCATAAGCAGTCTGGTGATATTTTAAGATATACATGAATAGAATACTCCCATCCCCTAGCTCCGGATCGCCTGAAACTGGGGAGAGAGCATTTATTGCATTTATTGCACTTCACTTCTTTGATACATGCAATGAATCCTTCTTCTTCTTCTTGCAAACACTTCATTACTGCTACATTTTATATTATACTTAAAAAGAAAAATTTGTATATTTATTCCAAGATCCTCCGTGGCTCAGGCGGCAGCGCGCCGACCTCTCACCGCTGGGTTCCGTGGTTCAGATCCCGGTCACTCCATGTGAGATTTGTGCTGGATAAAGTAGGGGCGGGATAGGTCTTTCTCCGGGTACTCCGGTTTTCCCTGTCATCTTTTATTCCAGCAACACTCTCCATTCTCATTTCATTTCACCTCTCAGTCATTAATCACTGCCCCAGAGGAGTGCGACAGACTTCGGCAGCCGGCACAATTCATATCATGGCCGCTAGATGGGGGCTTCATTCATTCCATTCCTGACCCGGTCACTAACTAGAAAACAGTTTGTAGGTTTTTCATTTTTCATATATTTATTCCACAAATTATCATCCCTTTTCTTCTAGCATTCATTTTGTCTTAGGTGTCGTACAGTACTACACATTCTAGAACAAGCAAGTATCCTACCCTTCATCCTTTAGTTAGTGCTTTTCCTTTTCTTTTCCTTTTGCCACATATTTTTAGAATACAAAGAATTGCTATACATCCAGGTGTAATCCATTCTTTGCTTAATGATGTAAAAACTGTACAGATTTCTTTCTATTTTTTATTTATATTCACCACCCAAATGTTCAGTTCTAAGTGGGTCAGTACCCCTACATACTCTCAATAGATGCGTCTCTTCCTATATTTCTGCACAAAATGAACAATGATTTTCGATATGTTTCTCTTTCTGATCCTTATTTTTACATATCCTCATTAACCACTACACCATACCACGCCTCATCGTTTTTTCTTTGAAAACCTTTCTTTTCTCATTGACATATTTTGGATAATTCCACCGAATGCCATAATGTTCTTTTAGTCTTACATTCTGACATAATCAAATGCTTGTTAATATCCGTCACTCTAATCGTCAATTTCTTGTCGATTTTTTTTTCTTTTTTCTGAATTACTTTACTCCACTAGTCTCCCATTCTTATGCTACAAAGCATGAGTAAAATATATTGGCACCCAGATATTTTGTTACGTGATTTGGGTCCTGTATCTATAAGTTATCCTTCAGAAGAGGGTCAGCTCCAATTCCACCATCGTAGATATGTTCATTTTGTTCAATTGGACTTACAAAATATGTTTCAATCTATCGGCAAGGAGTTGTCTCATTTAAATGATCTCAAGAAATTTTCATATCCGTAATTATGCCCAGCAATGGAAGGGAAATAAATAAGTAAACAATTACCTATGTGATTTTTTTTTTGCTAGGGGCTTTACGTCGCACCGACACAGATAGGTCTTATGGCGACGATGGGATGGGAAAGGCCTAGGAGTTGGAAGGAAGCGGCCGTGTCCTTAATTAAGGTACAGCCCCAGCATATGCCTGGTGTGAAAATAGGAAACCACGGAAAACCATCTTCAGGGCTGCCGATAGTGGGATTCGAACCTACTATCTCCCGGATGCAAACCTGTGTGAATAATTATATCAATATTAATTGTGTTCAACTAATGTTGTCAAGTCAAGGAGTCGACCTTGGGCGAGGTAGTCGATATTTTAAGGCAATTTTATTGACATATTTAAAACCTCTGATGGATCACCCAGTATCATCCGACTAAATTAAATTATCTCAGCCATAGGAACTGCCCCCGCGGTAACAAGTACCAGGCTGAATGGTTCACAGAGTGACATTGGTTTTCTGGTCGGAGGCTTACCATCCCGGTTCATTCAGTGTTTCTTAAAAGTACTCGGATACGCCAGTCAAGTGCCACTAGATTTACTGTCACGTAATAGAACTCCGTGTGACGTAATTTTCGGAACCTCGCCTCTTAGCCCTCGAATTTTACCTTTGCAATTTTCATTTTTGTACTGATTATGGGTATTCTTCCGTTCACGTTATCACTTATCACCTCAGAGACTGTTCTGTACGATACCTTATTTCTTTGGTGAATTTACTTATTTACAAGTTAAGTATTTAATTATGAATAATTTTAAAACGGCGCCACACAAATCATCCATGTTTGATACAAGCAGTGACTTTTTTTGTGTGTGTGTGGGTGTGGGTGTGTTGCTTTGAAGGATATAAGAGGTGTGTACCTGGAGTTATGTGGGAATATAACATCAATATTATTTGAGGTGGTGAACAGTCCACTAAGCTACTACAGTCGTAAGCTATGTCTTCTGGCACTTAATTAATGAAATTAATACGAACTTTATGATTATACTGCGATATACATAGTGATAGTGATTATGTTACAAACTTTCAGGGATGATAGAGGACAGCAAGTAGATCAATTTGAGATACGGAACCATAGTTCGGAAACATTCGAGTTAAAAGTTACTTAATAATCCAAGTAGTTTAACGTCCACCTGTTCTTAACAGACGCCGGGATGTCAGAATTTCGTCCCGGAGTACTTCTTTAACGTGCCGGAAGGCAACGATATGGGGTTGCCACCTTTAAACACCCTTAAAAGCCACCGACCTCGGTCGGGTTTGAACCTGTTAACTTGGGACTAGTATACCAACGCCGTATCCACTACACCACTGCGCCCGACTATCAAAAGGTAAAGCAAAGCTCGGTCAGATACCTCCGACTGTACTGTACTGAGCCGTGTCCTGACGGCCCATATGAGACACTAAGGTTATTATTTGCCATATTATATAATTTTATTGAAATAAATTTCAGTCAGGCATGTTAAAAAGTAGTGAATCGCAGGATAACTGAGACCGGAAGTCTATGGAGACATCAAGTCGCTGGATATTGCGCGATACTTCCTCGGGACCGTGAGAAAGGCTTAGCATTACCAGAAGTTAGCACATCTCGGCACGTGTAGAAGATGTTGGCCAAGAGAAATATTCAGCGTATGAGAACGCGTGGGTGTGGCAAATATGGAGTCTGGATCGCGCGAAATCTTAATCCCAGGTTAACCAATATGGACAATTGCATGAAGAAAATATGGCTATAAAGGAATCAATTCTGGGAGTTGACGGATTTCCACAGGTTAGAAAGTGAAATATAATCAGGAGTACGCTATAGAAATAATCCGATTAAAGTTGATGTCATTTAGAGTGTGTTTCATGGTGTGTTATAGTTAATATTAGGTCATTATGAATGGCAAGCACGCTGGCTGGCTGCTCTTTTAAACATGCGGGAATCCCATAGCTACAACAGCGTTAGCCACGTTTCCTTAGCGTCCCAAGCGTTGGAGAGCATCACTCTGACAAAGTGAATCGTCGGGAGTGAACGTGGTTCGGTATTGCTTCGATACTTGTGCGTGAATGTTGCCACGTGGAGAGATATATAACAGTGTATGGTTTTATGACCGAGAAACAGTGCTTTCAGTCGTGCAGTTTACTGAATTAACTGGTGCAGTGCTAAATTGCCGATTATATTATGGCGCGATGTTTACTCCAGATAAATAGACGGTAATAATAGCCGCAGACTGGAGAGTGAAGAAGAGACGCTCAGCTGTATTGCATTTCGTGTCAGTCGCGTTTCGCGAAAAACTTTCGAACAGTACCGCGAGCCGCTCTAAAAGATGATGATGATGATTGTTGTTTAAAGGGGCCTAACATCGTGGTCATCGGCCCCTAATGGTACGAAATGAGACGAAATGGAATGACAAATTAAAAGTCTAAAATTCTCCACTGCCCAGAATTCAAAGCGTGAGAACGAAGAATGAATGGATGGACATGAATTTAAAACAATCAGTGGATGCGACCTGCAATGCCTTACATTCACACAAACTGACGTAAAAGAATAGGATTACTGACCAAAGGACTGCTGCTATAGCATAACACTGAAACGATGATGCTCGCAGTCTAAATGGGGTCCAAAATCCAAGTTATCGGCCCCTCATAACGGTACTGATCGCTAGGAAAGTAGAACCATGGTATTTGTCCTGTTGCGATACTAATCAAAAGTAGCAGAGATTTGCGGTATTCCACACATTATTGTACTACTCAGAGGTTATGAAATTCGACATATAATACAGACCTACTTTTTTCTCACTTCGGGCGCTATTTACAGGCAACGCAAACCTTTGGTGTTCATCACATAAGAGTACAAACCACAGGGACCTTCCCCTATCCTGTGGTGTTCCTCATATAGTGAGAACTAATCACAGGCAAGGCGGAACCATGGTAGCTATCATCCCATGGTCCTGCTCATATGGTAGTACTAATCACAGGTACTGCAAAAGCCGACCGCACGGTGCTCCTGTGTGCTACTAATCACAAACCTATTTGTACCTAATATAGTGGTACTACGCGCAAGTAGAAGCGACCCATGATGCTCTCCGCGTGGTGGTACTAATCACAAGTAGTGTCATGGTTCCAAAACCATCATCCCTTGGTCGCCCCTTTTAGTCGCCTCTTACGACAGGCAGGGGATACCGTGGGTGTATTCTTCGTCGGTGTCCCCCACCCACAGGCGGTTGTGTGTTTGGTCCGCGAGAGGTATTTTATTTCCCACAAGTCCGTCGGCAAGCCGGTTAGGACACCCCTATCCGCCACCTGGGACGCGCCACGTGGGAGTATCACCTCTCCCCCTGCTACGCCAGCGTAGCAGGTTCGTGGACACCGCTCTATATAACTGTATATATAAACCCTAATTGTTTAATTTCAAGTGTGTTTGTTTGTCAGTGTGTTGGCTGAGTTCACAGGTAAGAAGGGTTTTTTCGGCACGTGCAGAATCGGGCGGTGAAGAGACATTCGCCTAAAGCCTTCTGTGTTGCAGTGTTCAGGAACTTTCACCAAGAAGATGGCATCGCCCACAGAAGAAATAAGATTGTTTCTATGTGTCAAAGCAGTGCTCTCCATGGAGTAACAGCATACCCTGGCAAGGATGTGAGCCGTTGCCAATGTCCAGAGAGTTGTCCAGGATAAGACGCATTTTTTTAAATTAGATGGCATGTTATATGAATTATGTTTAAATACTAGTGCGGTTTAGTGTAGGGATTTTTCTTTAACGTAAATTTAGCCTGACGGCATGTGTTTATTTCACACTTATAATGTTGTAAATACGGATAAGAGAGGAATGCATGATTTCTATATTTTTGTTTTAATTAATGATTAGTTAGATGGGATAATGAAGGAGTTGTTAGGATTTATTTTGTTGGTATATTATTTATGATAATTAGCTTAGCATTATTCCGATATTCTTGTATATTAGTGGTAGGAGGATTAGATTGACAAGATCATCCAATTTCCGAGTTAAACACTTGCTACGTTGAGAGTAAATTCCATTTAATTTTGGTCATTTAGAAAGTTAGTAACAGTTAGATTGCATGACGCATGGAATTTCAGAAGATGACATGTGTGGAGCTGCATCTCAACGTTAAATGAAACGAAGTCTTCCAATGTAGGTTGGAAACTGTTTCGCACAATGATTTGTATGGGAATCGAACCTGGATTCATAATGAGAAAGGTTGATAAGATTGTAAGAAATATAAGAGGATTTAATGCATGCTGATTCATGAAATTGATTATGCAGGCCAATTGCATGCCTGATGAAGTGAAAAGAATGATGTGCAGTGAATATATCCTTGCTATTGTATTCTGAGAGAATATTGATAATCAGAATTGACGGAAATTGATGCTAGACCAGTGAGTCTGATGTGTGTGATAAATAATTGTAGCATGCTAGAAAGAAGCACGATTGTATGTGAGTTTCCGTACAGTCGAGGAAATATGATATCGCCTTACAGGTTTACTTATCAGCCGTATTTACATAGACAGCGTGAATGAGATGTTATTTCCGTGATACAATCTTGGCGAACAGCAACCAAGCCTCAGTGCAGTATTGAGTTGTAACATTTCCTTTCAGCCCACAGCACAGCAGGAAATATGTGACGGATGAACGCACTTTTGGGTGCGCAAATGCAGCAGAAGAATGCATTGTTGCCCATTGCTTTCCATATGTTTAATAAAGGATAATAATATGTTTTCTCTTACAGGATGGTGTTCTGTGATATTTCATGTTGTTTGGATATGTTGTCTTGTTGTTTAATAGGGAACAGCCTGAGTGCTGAGTAATATTGGTCGTCAATCTAGTTCTTACTAGATCTTTTTGGTGAACCGCGTTTCACGTCGAGTCAGTGTAGTATGTAAGATTTCCCTTCCCTTATCCGATGTAGATATGTGAGATACTTTGCTTATTTTGTGTTCGTTGTAAATATAGTGTAGGGAAATGCCACGAGTATTTTCCATAATTCATATCAAGTCCCACTGCGTATTAATTTTCTTTTTATCTTAGTTTTCTTTTTATCTTAATTATCTTTTTATGTTAATTCTTGCGACGACTCTATAAAATTAAAAACCGTATCAATGTGATACTTAATAATGTGTTACTCCATGCGAAACGAATACGTATCTGTATACGCATACGTATACTATTATAGATAATGAACTTTGGACAATCAGATGATGAATACTTTTAAAAGTTCACAAGTATTTAATGTTGTGCTTGAACTTTCATTTTATATTTAATTCTTTGAATAATTCACGTTTTAATGTCCAGTTCTTTCTCAATTTTTGAGATTATGTCATTATCGTCTTTATTATTTGATTTACTTGGTTTTCTGTTAGTATGAATCGGGGTTATTTTGTGAATAAACACATCCTACCCCATATTATTGTTTCTCATTCGAGTTATACCTTCATTTTCCTCTCATTTGCTTATAATTAAGTGAGAAACTTCGACTTTTAGCCTGGCCCATCGACAACCAACCCACTTCTCTGCCCAAACCTGAGTTAGTCGGCTGTTTATACAGGAATGGAGGCATCGTCCTAGAGGGTAGCTACCCCTGGATACGGAACGGGACTGTACACTACGTGTGCTAAGAGATCCTCTTCAGTCTCGACAGGTGTCTCATACATAAGGCAAGAATTATCGCTGCCCGCGGCGCTGTTCAAACGACACCGGGGATATTCGAACGGGTGCGACAGAATTCTGTGCGGCGATGCCATGCCTGCATTGACGCATTGGGACGACATTTCGAACAATTATTGCAAATGGAGCAGCTTGAGAAATTTGTGCAGGTAAGCGGACTTAAGTTAGTAGAATTTTGCTTAACTTTTGACTCGATCGTTTCCGGAATATGGTTCCTCGTCTCAAAATGATCCATTTGTTGTCCTTCATCAATCCTAAAAGTCTGTAACATCATCACGGGTACACCATGTATGCCATATTTATATATCAGAAGGGTTCATCCATACATTAGACAACATGGTGACGGCGCCAGATTACTTGTGCTGGAAATGCAGCAACACCATTTTTTGGTGTAAATGGACACGGAACCGCATTGCTGAAATAAGGTGCAAAAACAATTCAATAAGGTTAATTTCGGTGTTCACTGATCTCTCTGAACATCAGTGTTTACATTACTATGAAATGGAGTTGAACCAATCAGAGACGAGTTCTAATAAAAGAGTGTAAAAAATGTAATTACTATACCTCGGATTTGTAGGTGGTAATAGGTTAGAATGCGAAGTAATTTGGCTTGTAGGAAGAGTCATACAACACGTTGTACCACATTGTAGGGAGAGCAGCATAATTCAAGGAGTTCTATAGGATGGACCCCTAATGTCTATGCAAATCTCATAGCATAACCGTTGTACAGTGTAGGGTATACTTGTTACTGGCTTAAGTAAGTTTGCATTCTAACCTATCAGTACCTAAAAATCCGTACTCTAGTAATTACATTACGCTAAAGTGTCATTTTCCGTAATCTTGGGTACAGAATAAAGCCAGTGAGGCTTACATCATAGTATGAGATACAAGAAATGTCATCAGAAACATATTTTAATTGACATAAAACAGTTGCTTAGATCCTTACTAGATGACTACACGGCGACATCTGGGCGAGTCAATACATCAGTCGAGTAATTCATGAATTACATCAATTCATTCATGGATAGCATC
This sequence comes from Anabrus simplex, assembly GCF_040414725.1. Lineage (NCBI taxonomy): Eukaryota > Metazoa > Arthropoda > Insecta > Orthoptera > Tettigoniidae > Anabrus > Anabrus simplex. Next base: position 102,941,735 of record NC_090271.1, on the reverse strand, counting down.
AACTGTCTGAATAGCTTGCCCTGGTCTCAACATACTGCTTGAATGCTGGGTCCTATACTGATCATATGTCCGGCTCGTTGGCTGAATGGTCAGCGTACTGGCCTTCGGTTCAGAGGGTCCTGGGTGCGATTCCAGGCCGGGTCGGATATTTTAGCCATTGGTTTATTCCATTGGCCCGGGGGATGGGTGTTTGTGCTGTCCCCAACATCCCTGCAACTCACACACCACACATAACATTGTCCTCCACCACAGTAACGCGCAGTTACCTACACATGGCAGATGCCGCCCACCCTCATCGGTGGGTCTGCCTTACAAGGGCTGCACTCAGCTAGAAATAGCCACACGAAATTAAAAACTGATCATATTATTTAATACTATCTAAATAAGTAAGAATTTCAACACAGTATGCCTCCAACCCTCGTTTCGTTCTTCTGCGTGGCCGGATATGAAGTGAGATGAACCTTCATTGCCAGTTTTATGACTAGACGCCCTTCCCGACGTCAACCTCATCAGATGAGTTAATGAGATGAAATGAATGACGTGATACAGGATACTGGGAAGGGAGAGGGTAATACCCTGTGCCTACTCCTCTCGAGTAGCACCAAACGGTCTGTTCAAGGCTTGACGTCCCCACTCGATGGACGAATCACCATCAATAGCGTCATATGAACTCGCTCTATATGAATACTTTGGAGAACGGAATCCATGCTTTTGGCACGCAATCTAGTGATTAGAAATTGCAGATCACAACTTCTACTCCGCTGACGAACAGTCTGATGGAAAAAATTAATTTCAACTACGGTATCAGACCATATAGACTTGACGGCGCAACAATCATAGCCAGAAGGGCGGCTGAAACTAAATATAGTATAAAATAAATCATTGTAAGTTACAAGGGTGAACATGTTTCGAAATTATTTCCGAGTTGTTATACGTAAAACCTCAGTTTTCGCTGTTGTATTCTTCTGCTTCCTTTCGTCACTCTGGTGGGGTCGCGGGCGTAACCTCTGTATTACATGCGGATCTGGCCCCATTTTTACGGCCTTCCTGACGCCAGTTCTATGTGGAGAGATGTATTTATTATTGCGTGTTTCTGTACAGGTTGGCAGTGTGATGTGTTAAGTGAATATGTGTATTGAATTTGGATGAACACCCAGTCCTCGCTCCGTAGTAATTAATCATATACAGTTTAGAATCACTCACCTGGCGAGACTCGAGCCCGAAAAACTATGAAGCAAAGGCCAGTACGGTGACCATTCAGCCAACCAGCCGGACACTTTCGGCCACCATAACGTATTAAATATCTATGTAATATCGGCTCTTGTCATGTGCTATGCACTAAACGGGGTATATTTGTTATACCGGATCTTCCCAAAGCAGGAAGAATTATAATAAATGTGGCAATCAACGGGAATGGAAATCTAGACGTCCGAACTTTGTTATTAGTCAAAGGGGAAATTTATGAGAATTAATAATAATGATAATAATAATATTAATTATAATAATAGTAATAGTAATAATATTTGCTTTACGTCCCACTAACTACTTTTACGGTTTTCGAAGACGCCGAGGTGACGGAATTTCGCCCCGCAGGAGTTCTTTTACGTAAATCTACCGACACGAGGTTGACGTATTTGAGCACCTTTAAAATACCACCGGACTGAGCCAGGATGAAACCTACCAAGTTGGGGTCAGAAGGCCAGCGTCTCAACGGTCTCTGAACGAAGGTGATATTATTTTGTTTTCAAATTTTAAATAGTGTAGATATTACAGTTTTTGAAATTTTATGTTTCAAAATGTTTTCGAGAAAAATAGGTTTAAAGTTTATCAATTGTTTATGTTCAGTTCCTAGCTAATACTTCTTTTAGCCTATGCATTTTTGTTTGCCATTCCTTACATAGTTGTTTACTGAATCTTTTCTTTTCTAGTTGCTTTACGTTGCACCGACATAGGTACGTCTTATGGCGAAGATGGGACAGGAAAGGGCTAGGAGTGTGAAGGAAACGGCCGTGGCCTTAATTAAGATACAGCCCCCGTATTTGCCTCGTGTGAAAATGGGAAACCACGGAATACTATCTTCAGGTCTGCCGACAGTGGGATTCGAACCCACTATCTCCCAGATGAAGTTTACTGAACCCTCTTGCAATTAGAATTATTGTTCTGATAATATAACATGTTTTAAAGATAGGGTATAATTTAACATAACCGATTCGCACATTAATTAATGTATACCATTTAATGACAATGTGCATTTGATACAAAATTCAAATAAACAAAATTTAGTATAAAGCTTTAGTAGGAAAAATTTAATATGTATTAAAATATCAAAACTGCTCCACCTGAACTTACCAATGATATGAATGAAATTGCAAAAGTAAAGGAATTTATGTACTTTGGTGAATGGATCACTAAAAATGGCAACGATTAATCAGTTCAGAAAATTAAAAATTGCTTTTCGACATACAAAGTGTTTGTATAAAAATATGCTTGTCCTAGAACAGTAAAATTCGTCATTACTCAACAGTGATCAAACCTGAAGCCCCTTACACTCCTTACATCATAAAAACCTAAATGATTAATTAGAGATTAAGGAAAGGAAAATCATGAGAAAAATCTTAGGGCCGAGAATTTAAAATGGAATACATTACTCCAAATCTAACTCGGAAATAGATTTAACAATTTCTAAACTTACTGAGACTGCGATGAATACAATTCTCAAGCCATTTGCAAAGAATTGCTTATCGAATATATACATTTCTGCAAATCAAACGTACGAGATATCAAGTAAAGAATGACATCACTGGGTAAGGATCACCAAATCTTCAGGATAGAAATGTAATCAGGAATATTTTCACACGAGGTGATTTCAGGAAGATGAGAAGAAACCAACAGGATGTACCTGGTCGGAGGAACATAAATTACAACAATCGATGAAAGAGGAGAACTATTCGGCAAGGAGGAAAGCTCAGCAAATGTTGATTCCTTGTGGTCCTAAGTGACACACTTGAGCAGGAGAAGAAGCAGCAGTAGTTTTTAGTTTGTCTCCTGCGTTCTTTTAGGCATTTTTTCTTGATCTTCATCCACACGCTGATTTTAGGATTTTGATCCGTAACGGTCTTGTAACAATAGACCTTGTGACTCTTCAGGGCAGCATTGATGAATTCTCTCAATAAAATATCTTCTATCATTTGATAAAGAAACCGCTAGGTATCATAACGGTCTGTAAGATAACGTTCCTTTCTTTCTCTTTGCAGTAACCAGAGAAATAGAAGTGATGTGGCATCTAGAGTCTAAAAAAAAGAATCAATCCTTTTTGTATCTCTTGAGAAAGCCTGGCAGAAGCGCTTTCTGTAATAACCTAAAACAAATGGATTATTACACGAATGATGTTTCCTTCCAGTGCAAAATCAGGTCTGAGAAGTTAAGATTCCTTTTCTCATGGACTGTCACATATCCACTCACTAAATATCAGCGCTGAATCTGGGAATGAGTGTCTACGTAACAACTAAAACTTAAGATGCGTCGACTTGCACGTACATTAGTGAACGATACTTTCCGATTAGAAGGCGATGTTTTTGAAGTGAAGCGTACTCCTTATAGCGAGAGGTGGGATTGGGCTATAAATCTGTCCAACGTTCGAATCAAAGAAAGAGAGCGAGCGAGAGACAAAAAGGAAGATTGGATGAAGCTCAGAGGAGGGAATCGTCGATAAGATACAGAGAACCCCCAAGTACCTACTTGGCGATATATTACTGCGATCAAAAACTCTTGTTGTCAATCTTAGAACTAAAGTGGCCTCCAGGGAGGAACGCTGAGGGCCGCTAGTCTAACCCATAAACTAGCGCGAAGAGAGGACTATTGGTTGTGGGGGTGACCACAGTTGATATTTGTCTTGTGTACCCGCAAATGTTAACACATCAGTTCCAAGATATTGTCGAATTCCGCCGTCCAATCGTGCAATAAATTGACCCACTTCTTAAAATAAAACATTACATTGGCGTTTCTTCAATCGTGACTGAAAAAAATAGTTCATATAAAAAGCAAAGTCATTTCCGTACAGAACATAGAGGCCCATGGAGGGGTGGAAGACTTTCACTATCCGTAACCATGCACCTGGTGGGGTAGAGTGGTTAGGTTTACGCCCGGTCACCTTTTCCTCCAGGTATTAACCTGGTACACATTTTTGGGGTAGGCTGAGTGAACCTCAGGACCATCTGCACTTCCGAATGTGTAAATATCGCCTTTCCTATTTTATACTTCCTGAAGGGAATTCGAACCCACGTCTTACCGAGAACACCTTTACCTCCCCGGACAGGCACCCCTTTCGTATAATCACTAATTACCCGGACGTCGTTCATGAGGCAGTATGTTCAGAGTTGAATATGAATGGAAAATACTTCACGTGCAACCGAAGAAATTTATTATTATTATTATCTAAATACTTAAACAGTACTAAACCAGATTTGTCCAGTGCGTCCGGTCGTTCTATTCCTTTCTATTCTCTCCGAAATTACCTGCCGGTGAATCGTTGTGGATTGATAGGTCTCGAGCTTCAGTCGTCTTTGAGCGATCTTAAAATCAAGTCACTAAATGACCACTTCAATAAATTATGGCAAAGGTTTTCTGTAATCCGCACTACATTCTGTACTTAGCGGGTTGCAGGCAGTTCAGGAACAATGTATTCAAGATATCAGCGAAGCTAAACGATAACGACAGCCATCTAGAGGCAAACCTGCAATTTCCAACCAAACTTGGTACATGTAGGATTTTATACTATCTGGAGAGAAATACTGTGAGGTCAAGATACATCTAGCACCCCTAAAGGTTGAATGGTGAGGGAGTGGTATCTAAACATAATAGAAAATGACCTGTATTAGTGTTGAATCCATATTTTTCGGGGCCGCTGAGATGTACAGTGATGCCACTCCGGATACCGTTTTAGTCTCCATCAGCACTGAGGGTGAAGATGGGTGAAGAAATTATCCAAAATGACCGAGGTGATGGATGCATGTGTGTATGTTTCAGCATAGCTCTCAATCAAACGTGGTACACATATGAATTACTATATGAAAAAGAAATACTGTGAGTCTAAGACACCCCTAGCACCTCTACGGTTGGGGTTTGGGAGGGTGTGAGGAGAAGAACATCGAAAGTGACCAATATTTGTGTCGAATCCATACTTTTCGGGGTGGCCAAGATAAATAGTGACATTCCGGATAGCGTTTAATTCAACTTCGGCATTGGGGGTGAAAATGTGCAAAATGACCAATATTAGGAAGTATGGCTGTATTTTGCATCATACCGCTCAACCAAACATGTACACATATGACTTATTATCTGGAGATAAATACTGTGAGGGTAGGACACCCCTAGCAAGTGATATGTAATAATCATCGAAGAGGACCAGTATTAGTGTCGAATAGATACTTTTCTGTGTAGCTAAATTGTGACAAGAGGCATGCCGTTTAAATCCATGTTTAACCTCCATCGGCTTGGGGGTTCAAAAGTGTTGAAAAGGGCAAATGTACAAACTGACCGAGATTAGTGTTGAATCCACTGATCTCGGGTTAACAGGGCTAATTTTTGACAGTTCCAAGACAGTTGGAATTGAGCACATACAATTATCATTTACCTGCATCATTTATTTGAAAGGATCATCCATATCTCAGACAATACAGGCTGCAACAACGACAAACTTCCACTCAAAACAAAATAACGTAATACTTAAACTTTAAATTAAACACACACAACAATAACTCTAAAGCTTCAAAATAGGTGATGATGATGATGCTTGTTGTTTAGAGGTGCCTAAGATCTATGTCATCAGCCCCTTCAAAATAGGCCTTAGTTCGTAAGATATCAATAATAATAATGTTATTTGCTTTACGTCCCACTAACTAATTTTTAAGGTCTTCGTAGACGCCGAGGTGCCGCAATTTAGTCCCGCAGGAGTTATTTTACGTGCCAGTAAATCTACCGACACGGGGCTGTCGTATTTGAGCACCTTCAAATGCCACCGGACTGAGCCAGGATCGAACCTGCCAAGTTGGGGTTAGAAGGCCAGCACCTTAACCGTCTGAACCACTCAGCCCGGCCCGTAAGATATCAATCCCGCCACAATAAATATTAAAAAATTTCACTCTGAAAATAATTGATGTGTAATCCAAATTCTAAAAGTAACATTAAAAGAGTACACGGGTAACGCATGGAGCAATTGCGTATCAATTCCCTATTTATAACGAATTCTGCGGAGCAGCACGGGTCCTCCAGTTATTCTTAAAAAACCTTGATTGGCCTTTACTTACCAATATCTGTTCCTGAAAATTACTTGTCTGTGTACTCACATCATAATACATGGAGTAATAAAATATTAATAATACCGGGCTTGATAGCTACAGTCGCTTAAGTGCGGCCAGTATCCAGTATTCGGGAGATAGTGGTTTCGAAACCCACAATCGGCAGTCCTGAAGATGATTTTGCGTGGTTTCTCATTTTCAAACCAATAACATTCTGCGGCTGTACCTTAATTAAAGCAACGGTCGCTTCCTTCCCACGCCTAAGTTTTTCCTGTCCTATCGTCTCCATAAGATTTATCTGTTCGGTCCGACGTAAAACAACTTGTAAGCAAATATTAATAATATGAAGAACCAAACCCCATTGGTGCTGAAGACCTGATGAGCTTTCGCTTGTCAATATTTATTCCTGAAAAATATATTTATCTGTGTAAACATCAAAACGCGGGTCCCTCATGGTAAAGGGCAGGCACGCTATGCCATACGTCAGTGCGCTGCATTGGGTCGGTGCCAAGACGTGTTTGCGGGTATCGGCTGCATTGTCATCGCACCGTGGCACTGCAGAGACTCAACCGGAGCGGTTCCGCTACCACTTCAGTGTCGTTTTGGGAGTTAATCAGATTTGGCACTAGTCAGACATTACTCGCAAGAAGACTTGGTTTACACAGGCTACGCTTGTACTAGGGCGCTCCTCGCTTCACCACGGTATATTTAAAGACAGCGTTGGCTGAAAATATTCCCTCCCTTCTTTGTATGGTTACTTTCAACCTACAACCACCACAAAAATGTATTTCTAGTAAATCTGCAGTTACGAATCTATTGCAAACTAGTATGGAAATCTGCATTACACAGTCAAAATGAATATGAAATATTTAACTGGAAATTTGAAATGAACAAGTTAATGTACAAAGGAATGGAAGTTACACTTCCCATGCTACACATCTGTCAATTGCATAGCATCATGACAGGTATTGCCCGACTCCTAGGTTAAATAGAACCACTGGAATTAAGCAATGAAAGTGAAGATCTCAGACCCGACTGGGAATCGAATTCGTGACCCACTAAACTAGAAACCTAATCACTCACAATTCGGCCAAGGACTTTCTTGAATATTTTTTGTAGTTCACCTTCGGCAAATTTGACAGTAAGCATAACCCTGCTTTGAAGTTTCCAATGGGGAAGGTAATGTGCGCTGAAGTTGACGTAGGCCTAGTAGTCGCACTTGTATATGTCTGTCCTGTCTACCCAGCAGTCGTAAAAGCAATACTCCGTTCTCGCAAAGTGGTCTGTACTTCTAACACACCTACTAATCGCACCTCCTGAAGCATTTCGGGCAATCCTCTGGATACATTATTAGGATGTGGAACTAATTCTTCAGCTTTCACGCTTCCATATATAACGCCCAAGTCTATAGCAGTTTTAATTAAATTTTGCAACGCATGACACTTCAGGGACTCTAAATCTCGATGATCCAGTGCACAAAATTCCACAGACGCCTTTTTCATCCATTGTTGCTTCGTCTGTAGGACCAGACAATCAGCATCAGGAATAAAACGCATCGCTTCAAACCCTGGACACGGTGCGACGTAAAGCCCATAGCAAAAAAAAAAAAACCCTGGACAGTGAATTCTTAATTATTGGAAAGGTAATAATTATTCACTAACAATAATAATATTGTTGGCTAAAAGTTCCAATAACCACTTTTACGGTTTTCGATACCGGGCGAGTTTTCATTCGGTTAGGGGCCCGCAGCTGTGAGATAGTGGGTTCGAACACCACTGTCGGCAGTCCTGAAGAAGGTTTTCCGTGGTTTCCAATTTTCACACCAGGCAAGATATGGGGCTGTACCTTAATTAAGGCTACCCCTTCCCTATCCCATCGTCGTCATAAGACCAATCTGTGTCGGTGCGACGTAAAGCAAGTAGCAAAAGAAAACGGTTTTCGAAGACGCCAAGGTGCCGGAACTTTGTCCCTCAGGAGTTCTTTAATGTGCCAGTAAATCTACCGACATGAGGCTGACGTACTTCAAGCACCTTCAAAGACCAGAAAACTAAGGCAGGATAGAACCTCCTAAGTTGGGGTCAGAAGGCCAGAGCCTCAAACATCTGAGTCACTCAGCCCGGCTTCTACGAGGCTTGAGGCAAAGTCATGGCAGCTACCTTTTGTCTTGAAGATACCAGTCCAGTTGGAAAATGTGACATATACAGACGAAAGGACAAGATGTTAACTACATGTGTGGACAATGAATAACACTGAAATATCGTAACACACTAATTTATTACAGTAGTATACAGTGCAATATGGCTTTCCCGGTGCAAAAGTATGACAACACAATATACATAAAAATGACATGACAAACCTGGCCCTAAAGACCCTCAAAGTAGTCCCTTGCTCATAACACCACACGCTGCCAACGATGTGGGAGGCGCTGAATACCATCTGTCTCAGCGTTTGCAGCACCATGTGTGAATCGGGTCAGCTGTTGGCACACAGCATTAGCAATGTCCTCTCGTGTTGCAAACTGCCTACCACAAAGTGGTTCCTTAATCTTTCGAATGAGATCAAAGTCACAAGGCGAAATGCCGGGAGAGTACCGTGAGTGTTCCAATTCTTCCCATTCCCAACGTCGCAGTAACTGCCCTACACACTCTGCTTTATGTGGTTTTGCATTGTCGTGCAGGATTATTGCACTGTCCACAAGATCCGGACATTTTTCCTGAACACCACGTCGTACCTGTCGCACCAGGAAGTCCCTGCAGTATTGTGCGGTCACTGGTTTGCCATGTGGAACAATGTGGCAAACAATGACACCCCTGACGTCATACGCGACGATCACCATACATTTTACTGGGGAAGGATTCTAACGCACCTTCTGCCTTCTTGGTGATCCAGCATGTCGCCACTCCGCGGACTGACGTTTCAGTTCTGGTTCGTATGCCCTGGCCCAAAGTTCATCGATGGTGATTATTCGTGACAAGAATTGATCACCGTTCTATTGCCAGCGTGCAAGGTCGTCGGAGCATATTGCACAGCGCACCCACCTTTGAACTTCTGTCAGTCCATGCGGTACCCACCGCGATGCGCAATTGCACCTCATTACGCAATATTCTATGGACGGTGCGTTTATCGATGCCAATTGCCCCCTCCAACTCCAGTAGCGTCCATCGTCTGTCTTCATCCAGGAGCTGCTCGATGACGGCACGTGCCACGTCGGTCCGCACACCGATAGGTCGTCCCGAACGTTGCTCATCACTGGTTGACGCAAGCCCTTGCTGAAACTTTCCTACCCACCGTGCTACTGTACGGTATCGTAGGGCATGATTCCCAAGGGCTTCCATTAATTCACTGTCACAATCCATCGCACTTCTCTCTCGGAGAACGGCTATTTTGATATAAGCGCGCTGCTCAACATGGGTCACTTCCATCTCGCACGACGCTCACCAACTGACTGATTTCACAGCCCTCGCTGCGCTATTACCAGCTATCACAGAGCCCTCTGTTGTTCTGCATACATACTATGCCTACAGAACTTCCACACGACACATATACGTTTGTGATCCGTTCACATACCTACAAGAAAAAAATAGTTGACATGACTTTTGCCCTAATCCTCGTATATTAACCCCTGTGGGCAGCGGCAATAGAATAACACCCATCTTAGCCCTTTTCTGAAGTAAGAGGCGACAAAAAGGGGCCCCAGGGGCTCTGAACTTGGGAGTGTGGGTGCCGCGGATTGACATTGGCTGCGTAAACTACGGGATATCTATGTATTTTGTGTATTTGTATGTATTTATATTTAATCTGTGATGAGTGTGTGTGAAATAAATGTGATATTGTGAACACAAGAATGAAGTCCTCTTATAATTTTAGTACTTTTAATATTTATGTAACACAAATTTAGTGCCGAAATCTTGGGAATATTACGAGTTCAACGCGACTCGAGAGAACAGAAGAGGATCATCACATCACGGTCATGGATGTTGAGCGACTTAAATCTCGACATATCTACGCATCTCTCCAACGTCCAACACAACAGATAAGACGAAACAGAATTTCAGTATACGTAGTGTTGATGATGATGATGATGATGATGATGATGATGATGATGATGATGATGATACTTGTAGTTTAAAGGGCCTAACATCGAGGTCATCGGCCCATAATTGTACGAAATGAAATGGCAACAAAAAGTTCAAAATCATCCACTGACCAAAATAAGAAAATGCCATGAAGAATGAATGGATGGACATGAACCCAAAAAAAATATAAACAAACGAACAAAAACAGTGGATCCGACGTAAAAAAATCATAAAGAATAGTATTACTGACCAAGGGACCACTTATAAAGCATAATCATGAATCGAGGATGCTTGATGTCTAAAGGGGTCCAAAATCCATGTCTAAGGCCCCACAGAATGGTACATGTCGCGAGCAAAGTAGAACCATGGTATTTGTCATTTTGGGGTACTAATCAAAAGTAGCAAAGACTCACGGTGTTCCACACAAGATGGTACTACTCAAAATTATTGTACTTCGTACAGGTAACGCTGACCTATGGTGTTTCTCGCACAATGACGCCACTCATAGCCAACGCAAACCGATGAGGTTCCTCACCTTGGTGTACTAATCACGGGCGCCGGTATTCCCGTGGTGTTTCTCACATAGTGGCTACTAATCACAGGCAACCCATGGTGTTCCCCGCGTGATGATACGAATCAAAAGTATTTTTATGGTTCTAATTCAATCATCCATTGGTCGCCCCTTTTAGTCGGCTCTCACGACAGGCAGGGGATACCGTAGGTGTATTATTCGTCTGCGTCCCCCATCTACAGGGGGTAAAGAGAGAGAGAGAGAAAAGAAGAAGAAAGGAGGGATCTGTCACTTCCAAAGATGAAATAACAGACGAAGAAAGGCAAGGGCCACGAAGAGCGTGAAAATGAACGACTCCCTAGGCCTCAAATGCTCTAATACCGTCGGGGCCGGAAAAGAACAAGAGTTTACCATGGGAGGTCGGACAGGATAGACGAAAGTGAGGAGCCTGGCGTAAGTGGAAGCAATGCCAAGGCTCAGCTAAGGGCCCCGTGGTCTCCAATCCACACTCCCAAGTTGAGAGCCCCTTCGGCCCCTTTCAGTCACCACTTACGACAGGCTGGGATACCGTGGGTGTATTCTTCATCTGCGTCCCCCACCCACAGGGGGTAGTGTGTTTGGTCCGCGAGAGGTATTTTATTTCCCTCAATTCCGCCGGCAAGCCGGTTAGGACCCCTCTATCCGCCACCAGGGACGCGCCACGAGGGAGTATCACCTCTCCCCCTGCTATGCCAGCGTAGCAGGTTCGTGGATACGTAGTGTTATCCGTAGATTGCTCGTTTTTCTATGAACATTCAAAGCATGAGGAGATCGAAGGAATTACGATTTTACTTGTAACAGAAAATACTCGTAAAACCTCACCTTCATCAAAATACATCCTCTTCGTCAAAATACCCATAATGGCTTCCATTCCAGAGAGATCTAAGCATGGAGCACTCGTGTAGAACACTAGGGCTGTCTTTTGAACAAAGATTAAATAAGCTATTATCTTGTACTTGTAACACGACATTCCCTTCGGCAACCATTCAATTGACACAATAGTGTATGACGTAACGTTGAGCCGCCCAATAATTTCACATGTTTATTTTATGTCTAAATGCCTCAAGGAGCAATAGTTTTCAGGGCAATGAAGAATTAATTTACTAGCAGGAGACATCATGGAAGGCAGTAGAGTGGGTAAGCTCACGAAATTGAAACGTAGGCGAGCGACTCAACGTTCGAACACTACGCGTTGTATTAATGAGATTCATTCGCTCAGCCAATCCACGGACATATATGAAATAGAGCATATCCGCAAGCGTCTACAGGAAACTTTAGTGTATTTAAATATTTTAAATGACGGTATCCAAGATTTACTCGACGACGCGGAGTACAAAGACGACGTGGCAGCCTGTTAAGAATATCTGGACAACTCCAAACGGGCGATTAGAAAGGCTACGAGCCTCACACTACAGAAACGAGCGGGGAACGAAGTCAACTCCACCACTACTTCACCTTGTGTCCTTGTACGACCCACGACTAAAGCAGAGATAAAGCTTCCTACTATTAAACTGCAGTTATTCTCATGGAACGTAGAAGAATGTCCGGGATTCTGGGAGCAGTTCGAGTTTTCCATTGACAAAAATTCGTCGGTGTCCGTCGTAAACAAACACGTGTTTCTCCGCGGGTACTTGGAGGGAGAACCAAGGCGTCACGCATGTAGACGGGATATCTATAACGGCAGACACATACGAGCAAACTAAAACAAATCTGATAGCACGATATGATAAGAACAGGATTATCTAGTCTCACCTGGATTACTTGGATAATCTCGAAGTGGCAGTTTCGGAGTCCCCCGAAGTATAAAACACGACCTACATTGAATTCCATCGCCGGACACAAGCATTGAGAGCACTAGGCGAGGACGTCGACGAATATGGTCGAATTTTTTTAACACCCAAACTATTACGAGCCTTTCCAGAGGACGCCCGGCGCGGCTAGCTTGTCCGCGCTAAAAGACAAGGCATAGGAGAAGGTGACACTACCCGACTAACGGCATTCCTTGACGAAGAAGTGAAAGGAGCTCTTAACGCTTAAAGGATACGGTGTGACGCCCCGTTAACGATCTCTTCAATACCCGCAGCAGCCTCTCTTCATGTAAACACAAAACCAAGCAAACAAAAGGGGAAGCAGACGCCGAAACTAGACCCTTTCTGTGTGTACTGAGAAAATCGAGGTCACTTGGGTCAGGATTGTCAGCAGGTGAAGGATTCTCAGGTTAGAGTCGAGAAACTGAAAGCCACAAACTGGTGCTTTGTTTGCCTACGCCGAGGGCACAAAAAGACAACTTGAAGAAAGGGAAGTCATCCTGCAACAAATGTCAAGAGTCACACCATGTAACCATTTGTACCGAGGGCAGTAGTCAGCACACTTCCGTGGGCAAGATAGGGGTCATTACGTGCGATTTCATACACGTACAAAAAGCCCTTGTATGGATCAAGGGACTGGATGCAGGGAGTTAATAGAGCTTCATTCAAAATTATCTGATTGATTCGCAGCAACTTAATGTTGCTGATCGCAAGACTCTTGAGATAAGCACGTTTGAATCACCCTCCACTATGCATGATATTAGACGGTTTGTTTCGACATAATGAGCTGCTAAACAAGAGCTCAAGTTTCGATTACCGCCTTTGAAAGTCACAGCTCCTACACTTCTCAACCAACTGTTCCCCAAGACATAACTGCTCTAGCATCGCCAAGGAATATCAAGCTGGCTGACCCGAGGGACGACCCTGACAAATATCTTCCGATCAAGGTACCGATAATCGCAGATTAATACAGGAAGATAGTAACAATGAAAAAACATGTCAGAGTATCACTATCACTAGTTTTCATTCCTATTTTTATATAGATACTCAGCGGAGGTATATCTGGCACTACGATCAACCAAATAATGGTCCATCATGTCTCGTTCACAATGGATCAGATAACTGACAGAAGCGTGCGACGGTGCTGGGACTTGGAAATTATTGGAACTGTGGATAACCAGGGGCGAAAGTTATCCATTAAATAAAACTTCATTTTCGAAAATTTTCGAGACACCTACCGCATCGAACATGGACGAAGAGTTGCATTAATACCTAGAAAGGGGATTAGTCTTTTAGCTGACAATCACACCACCGCCGAAAAACGATTCTACCTGTTAGAGGATAAATTGCAGAGAGACAAGGACTTGAAACACATCTATTACATCCACATGTGGGACTTTTAAGACAAGAGCACGTGTAAGTTGTGACGTCACTCTTAATAATGTTTACTACATGTCACACCATATTGTAAATAAACAAAGAGGAGACAAGGGGTAAATAGTAAGAGACCTAGGGATGAAGAGGAACATTCTACGCGCCACTTCCAGATTATATGACCCTCTCAGACTTTTAGCATCTTTGGGAATCGTAGCAAAACTTATATTCCAAGACACGTCGCTCCGAGGCCTATCACGGGAGGAAGTTCTCCCATCAGATTTTGCATGTAACTGGTATTCGTGGATTTCAAGACTTCAGCATCTACCAGCCGTATCTCTTGCCAGGTGCGTAGGCATTATAGGACAAGGTCCAGAGCTACACGTCTTCTGTGATGCTTCGGAGAGAGCATACGGAGTCGCCGTCTACATAAGGTTAAGGCTTACCGATACTCCTGTCACAGAGCTCGCCTGCATCAAAAACATACTAGCGCCCATGAAAGGAGTAACTCAACCAAGACTAGAGCCTCTAGCCGCACTTGCTGGTACACACCTCCTTCACTACGTCTGCCAAGAGACTGGATACTACATCAAGAAGGCTCACATGTGCAGCGATTCTACTGTTGCACTTGGGTGGATCCGAAACGATCCGAATAAGTGGAAGAACTTTGTCTGGAACCGCGTGACAGAAATACATAATTACGTAAACCTCAGTTAATGAAGACACTGTTCTGGAGATCAGAACCCTGCAGATCACCTCTCTCGAGGAGTATATGCAGATCAGGTAGCCTCCTTGGAAACATGGTGACATGGTCTTAAAGGAGAGAGACGCATGGCCACGTGACCCAACACCCACCAGCACGCAGTTGCCAGAAGCCAGGAAGACGCACCAAGTTCTCACGGTCACTATAACGGAACCTATACTGGATATTTAGAGGTATAGCTCATACTGGAGATTGCTGCATGTCACAGCTTGGGTACTTCGTTTCGTCAATATGTTGAGCAAGAAGACAAAATACCCTATTTCACTTACGGCTGAAGAGCCACGTGCGTCATGCATGTACTGGATTAAAATAGTTCAAGAGGAACGGTTCACTGTTGACCTAGCTGCATTGCGAAATGGTCAACGATTACCAGGCACTTCAAAAATTGTTACATTCAACCCATTTATACATGATGGTATTACCCGACTTGGTGGCAGGCTGCAATAACTATTCTCAAATCTTTCTCAAACTGAGGAACACCCAAAAATTCAGGATGTCCGTCGCCGGTTCATCGAGTCAATCACTCAAGAAATCCATATCATACTTCACCATCTAGAAATACGCATAGTATTGGCATAATTACGTGAAGAATTCAGGATTCTGCGAGCTCGACAGATAACTAAGAAGATTGTGCATTTCTGTCTACCACGAAAATTAACGCAAAACAGAAGACCAGAGTTGATTGAGGCGCCATTACTAGCAGACCGCATACAGTTGACACAACCCTTCTCTGTGATTGGGATCGAATTCGCTGGACCCCTGTACGTCAGATACGGCAGCAATATTAACAACTTTACATCATTCTTTTCACTTGTGCCACCACCCGTGCCATCCATCTCGATCTATCTACGGATATGTCTACAGAAAAGGTTCTTAATGGCCATCCAGACGAGGTGTGCCACACAGCATACATTCTGACAATGTCCAGACCTTCCCCGGCGCTCATAACGAGCCCATAGAACTCAATAAGACTGTTAGAGACACCAGGGTGCACCACCACTGTTCTTACAATGGTATGCGCTGGAAATTTATCCCACCGAGAGTGGCTTAGTGGGGACGCTTTTGGGAGGGAATGGTTGGCTCTGACCAAAGATGCCTAAGAAATGTACTCGGCCGTTCCCAGCTGAACGAAGAGGGTCTCAATACAGCATTTGGAAGTGTTGAAGCTTCAATGGCCGACAGTTACCCACGTCACAGACACTGGAGATCTCTTGACACCATCCCATTTTGTAGTTGAAAAAACTAACATCCATTCCAGAAGGGCCAGAACTGAGTACGAGGAAAAACCTGATAAAGGTACACAGAATGCAACAAAAGTTCTTGGGGGACTTTTCACGACGCTGGAAAAAGGAGTATACTGTATGCTTCAACTGAGACGTTATCATGGGGTTAAAAATCAAAAGACCTATGTGCATTTGCCCAAGAACGGATACACAGTCATTCTCCAAGAAGACGTCGGTCCCCGCCACATGTGGAAGAAAGCGAGAATAGAAGAGATGCGCCCAGGGAGAGATGGACTTGCAAGAACGGTCGTTTAGCGGCAGTCTGACAACACGCTCATCACTCGGCCACCGTAACTGGTCATCCTTTGGGGGATAGACCAGAGTGGGGATGATGTCGCGGATTGAAATTGGATATGTCAACTATGAGCTATCTATGTATTCTGTGTATTTGTATATAGTTATATTTACTCTGTGAAGAGTGTGTGTGATAAGAAGAAATGTGATATTGTGAACACGACAGTGAAGTCCTCTTATAATTTAGTAGCTTTGTGATTTATATAACAGTGGGGTTGGCGAACACGGGACCCTTAGCCGAGTTATTGGATTGCTTCCGCTTACTTGTGCCAGGCTCCTCATCCTATCTGACCTCCCTTGGTCAACTCTTGTCCTTTTCCGACCCCGACGCTGTTAGGTTCCGAGGGCTAGGGCGTCCTTCATTTCCACACCTTTCTTGGCCCTTTTCTTCCTTTGGCCAATATCTTCATTTTTAGAAGTGTCAGACCAATTTCAATTTTTCTCTGATTAGTGTTTATAGACCGAGCTCGATAGCTGCAGTCGATTAAGTGCGGCCGGTATCCAGTAATCGGGAGATAGTGGGTTCGAATCCCACTGTCGGCGGCCCTGAAGATAGTTTTCCGTGGTTTCCCATTTTCACACCAGACAAATGCTGGGACTGTACCCTAATTAAGGCCACGGCCGCTTACTTCCCATTCCTAGGCCTTTCCTATCCGATCGTTGCTATAAAACATATCTGTGTCGGTGCGACGTACAGCAAAAAGGAAAAAAAAATGTTTATAGAGGATTGTTGTCTAGTTTTACCTTTTCTTAAAACAGTATTTATCACCATCACCACCACGAGCTGTTCTATACTAAAAGAAAAGGAAAATAAGCGCATGATGGAGACCAAAAGCAACAAGAAACGTACGGCATTCTGTGACTAGTGCTATTATTTCCGCAACGATGACTTTTTCAGGAACGTACATATCCATTTCCATACTCCTTTTGCATAGAGAAGAGTATGTAGACCTAATGCAGTATCCATTGTGACACGCAAGTTCCACGGATGATCATACTCCGTACATTATACTTTAGCAGGTATATGTGGTCAGAACGTAAGTACCACTCGACAGATACCATGAATATGTGAACCTGAAGCGTTAAAAATGAATTTTGGGCGTGTTCCTTCCAGGATGGATAACTACTGCACGGATGGTATGAATATTATGGTCACTATTCCCGTTTGTCGTTAAGCTAAAAACCCGCCTCGCCGAGCAAACAATACCGAGACTGCTCGTTTCTGGCCTACCCGCTCAGGCAAGGCCAGCTCTGCTACGAGGGTAGCATAGCTCGTGCTCATGAAATACTAGGCATCCTTCCGACACTTCGAACGAGATAAGCGGTGAGTTATCTATTTCGCTTGCAATTTTATAAACGCGGGTCAGTCGATCCACTGCAGGGCCCTATCATATGACCACAATAATAATAATAATAATAATAATAATAACTTCGTGTGGCTATTCATAACCTGGTGCAGCCTTTGTAAGGCAAACTCTCCGATGATTGTGGGCGGCATCTGCCGCGTTTGACAAACTGCGTGTTATTGAAATGGAGAACAGTGTTGAATGTAGTGTGTGAGTAGTAGGAATGTTGGGGTTAGTAAAAAATCGCAGTCGCCGAGCCTCGTGAATTAACCATTTAAGGATAAAATTGGTTCCATTGAAACAAGATCATCAATAATCAGACTCTTATTCCAGGACAAAGTATTTAAAATAATTTTTACTCATTCGGTAGAAATTCCTAAAATGATTACACCTTCATGACAACCTCTAATATCGGTAGGGTAAGAAGCCCTACGATGAGACAACCAAAATTTCACAAAAATTTATACAGATGGATTTTTATCAAGGAAATAAGGTTTATACAAGTTTTTCTTTGTTTCACATATGCCCG
Organism: Anabrus simplex; assembly: GCF_040414725.1. Lineage (NCBI taxonomy): Eukaryota > Metazoa > Arthropoda > Insecta > Orthoptera > Tettigoniidae > Anabrus > Anabrus simplex. Next base: position 102,923,416 of record NC_090271.1, on the reverse strand, counting down.
TGTTATGCTTTTTTTCTTATTAGCAGACTTAAACCATATTTGTAAGCAGTTATCGGCATTATTACATGATAATTTATGTTAATGATGAGTAGGCTGTATATATAACAACGCAACATGCGTCAACACGTCTGTGGTTAGTCCATTACACCACGGTGACTGTTCATCTGAAAGCTTCCTTGGTGTAAGGCTACGTCCCGCTTCACAAACTCACACACTTTCTCTATCAGCATGCCATCGCTTTTAGCGATAATTTCATAACCATCCGAAAGCTTATAACTGGCATGTACATTTTACATAACTGTATGGCAGTTTGATGTATTGTATAAATACCTGTCGCATACAAGTGCTTTAAAGGGTGGCTGTAGCTTGGTTTACGACAAAGGAAAATCGACCATCACCCCACTGACGTTCGTTGAGATGCCTAAAGCAGAAGCGTCAGGCGCGGCTGCCTCACCCGGTATGTATGGAATATTCGTTGAAAATTGTTGTTAAATGTCAAATATGCAATACAAATAATGCCATACAAAAATTTCTGTAATATAATAGTACCTATATATTTTGCATGAAAATCCCAATTACATAATTTTTGGAAAAAATACACCAATTTTTAGAATTTTAGAAGCAAAATTTTACCGGGCGAGTTGGCCGTGCGCGTAGAGGTTTTCCGTGGTTTCCCATTTTCACACCAGGCAAATGCTGGGGCTGTACCTTAATTAAGGCCACGGCCGCTTCCTTCTAACTCTTAGGCCTTTCCTATCCCATCGTCGCCATAAGACCTATCTGTGTCGGTGCGACGTAAAGCCCCTAGCAAAAAAAGAAGCAAAATTTGATATATCACGTTTATTTTTCTAGGCTACATTTATTATTGTGATTCATAAAACACAGTAAAATTCGTAAATAGTTTACCTTACCCACTATAATTAAAACTACATTTTATGTGTTCTCACTTCCAGAATTATAAAATAAATTGGGATTTACTATTACATTTGGAGCACCTTATCCCAGATATATTTTTCAGTGGAGACTGAGTTGTTGCGACAGTAAAAGGTCACTTCGTTCACTTGAGAAGAACGTCTGAGACGTAGTCTATCATGTGAAATTACAAAGAACTTACACAGAGAGACTCGGCATGTTGCTAGGCACATATATGCCACTCTGCAGGACACAACACAACTAAATAACAGTACGTATGATTCCACACACACACACACAAAAATCTGTATAACTCTGTCAGGGATATGAATGCAGTTTTTTAAAGTTTCTGATATGGATGTATGTTTAGTCATCAGCCCGAAGGCTGGTTGGATCCTCAACAGTTCCACCATGAGCTGTCATAGATGGCCTAGACATCACTGAAGAGGCGTACTAGGGAAATGAGGAGTGAGGTAGTTTCCCGTTGCTTTCCTCACTGAGCCAAAAGTTGCTGTTACATATCAGTCTGCCAAGCCCAATGAAATGCACGCACCAACCGACCCTATGAGCAACAGTTTCACACCATTCATAGCAGGGACTGGCTGCAGAAAGAATGGCATTACTAGCATCGCTCATACCTCAGTCACTTTCATATTGTCAAAGCCAAGGATAAGACAGAGATCAATGAAAGCAACAAAATTGCTCTAGCCCATACCAGAAGACTTAGTGCAGTGTAAACACTACGTCCCGCCAGCAAAGGCATCTGATACGGATATAAATGTAAAAAAAAAAAAAGGAAAGCTGGAAATTCAATATAATACAGTACGAACATTAAATTATAAATTATAGAAAGTTAGCTCTTGTTCACTTACGAAGCTTATGAATAGTAACTTTGCTCTGTCCTGTCTGTTCCACCTGTTCCTTTGTAACACATATTTCCCTTCTCCCACACAGGGAGAAAGTGCATTTGTATAGCATAAAAATGAGAGTTTGAAATTTGGTACCGTAAATAATTGATATACTAATGATAAGAGGCTTACGGGAAACGAGTTTCCATACCATTCTAAAACCACAGGACGAGTTATCACAAAGAGACTTATCTGATAGCGCTCTGTTCCGATTAGCGAGATTTAATTACGGTGACTGTCGGGCTGTATTTTCAGCTCAGAAATAATTTAGTGTCTGGTTTGAGGTTAATATCCGAAAACTATGAGACGAATAGTATGAAGATCACCTTTGACCCTCAGATCTTCAGATGGTTAGAAGTCGATCTTTCGCTGCTGCTTCTCCCGAGTTCAAATCTCGTCTACTGCCTGCAGAATTAGTACTGGAAAAATAAATTAAATAAATAAATAAATAAATAAATAAATAAATAAATAAATAAATAAATAAATAAATAAATAAATGAAAATCTACCACCTGTTTTCCAGTCAGTGACCGGGTCAGGAATGGCTTGAATGAAGCCGCCCATCTTGCGGCGAGGATAGGAGTTGTGCCTGCTGCCGAAGTCTGTCGAACTCTTCTGGGGCAATGATTAATGACTGACAGATAAAATGAAATGATAGTGAATTGAATTGAATTGAATTGAATTTATTGATCATGATTTACATGCCACTGAGACTGAAAAGCCCCTTTATGCAGCGTTTTCTTATAATGCAATGCAGATTTATGAAAACAGTAACTACATTTTTTTAATATTAAAGTATTAAACTAAACAAGAAACTCAAAAAAAATGAAAATACAGATACCACATCCAGTAAGGTTAAGACATACATTATATAATAAGTAAGAAAGTAAATCATTAAGCCCTTCTGTTATTCTGGACTACATGGGTTTAAAGAATATAAAGCTAAAGCAGAGAAACAATTTTCTTCGAAATATACATATTCCTGATTGTTCGACACAAGAATGCCTGATCTCAGCCTCTTGCGTACTCCTCCAGAAAGACAGATGTTAAGAACTGCTTTAGTTGGGTACAGTTAGTGTTACTTGCGAAACGGTGAAGATTAAAGACGTTGAAGATACGTGATGCAGTGCAAACAAAGGATTTGTTAAATTTAGTGGTACGATGAAGGGGAATTTGAAGGGTGGTTTTTGTAAATCTATTATCTCTGTTATGTACCGACTCCATAGGTTTAAATGCATTATAAAGGTAGGATGGTGTCTTCAGTTTGAGAATTTTCTGCGTAGCAACAGCTACTGAGATTTCCCGACGTTCATGGAGTTTCAACCATTGTAGCTGTATGTAATAGGGTGTTATGTGTTCATCACGCCTGGCATTTGTAACGTAACGAACACATGCGTTTTGTACCCTCTGTAGTTTTATGTTCAAAGTTTCAGATAAGTCGTTGTATACGACTGAACCATAGTCAATTATTGGAAATATAAGACTTTGAACAAGTAGTTTTCGCATGAAAGGTGGTGTACATGACACGTTACGTTTCAAAATATGCATGGATGACACAACTTTTTGGATTACATTTGACGTATGATCAGACCAGGATAAGGTTCTGTCGAAAATTAGACCTAGATTGTTAACGGTGTCACTATAATGAATATCTGTCTCTAGAATTTTTATTGCTGGGAGGGATTTGAGGTCAACAGTTTTCAGGAGTTTTGTGTAACCTATGCAAATAAGCTGGGTCTTAGCCACATTTAATTGGAGGTTATGATTTGCGCTCCATTCAATCAATCGAGAGATGTCATGGTTAAAATGCGTTATAGAAGAAGATGCGTTAGTGGGACAAAAGTGGAAGTAAGCTTGTAAGTCATCCGCATACATGTGAAAGCTACTGCTTTTAAAGACTTCAGATATGTCATTAATATAAATAGAAAAACATAAAGGACCGAGGACTGATCCTTGTGGTACGCCACAGTTTACTGATTCCCAGCTAGAGAATCGACCGTCAACGAACGTGACTCTTTGTGATCTATTTGACAGATATGATTCAAACCACGACAGAACACTCTGGGAGAAGCCAATTGACTTCAGCTTAGCAAGAAACAACTCATGATTAACAGAGTCAAATGCCTTAGAGAAATCAAAGAGACATAAGATAGTAAGCTGCCTGTTATCGGTGGCCGCGCGTATATCATCTGTAACCTTCAGAAGAGCAGTAGTAGTACTATGGCCCTTCTTGAAGCCAGATTGGTAGGGATTTAGAATGTTGTATTTAGACAAATATTCACATATCTGCTCATGAACAATTTTTTCTAGTGCCTTACTAAGTGCACAGGGGATGTTGATAGGCCTAAAATCACTACAGACTGTTGGTATTTTCTTTTTGGGCACAGGACGTACATTGGCACGCTTCCACTCTGAGGGATAAACTCCATTCTGTAGAGAGAAGTTAAAAAAGTGCACAAGGGCAGGAAGAAATATGTCCATGCAGGTAGAAAACATGGATATTGGAATATTATCTGGACCTTTAGCTTTAGTTCGTATTGATCTGACTGCTTTCTCTACCTGTGAAGGGTGTACGTACATGAAATAGAATTCATCTCTGTTACTTGGAGTGAGATGTCTATAATGTTTGGCAGTCTCTGATACTTTCGGAGTGTTGGAGTTAGAGACTGATGTCATATAATATTCACTTAATTCAGATGGAGTAACAGGCATCTGGCTATCTAGAGAGTGACTGACTCCAATACCAAGAGATTTTGCAGCACGCCAAGAAGCTGAGGTGCTCTTACAATTACGGAAGATGTTGTACGTATACTTCACTTTAGTGTTCCTAATTACTTGTTTTGTCTCGTTACGTAAGATCCTGAATTGCTCGTAATCATCTGGAAGTTTAGTTTTAATAAATTTCTTCCTAGCTCTGTCCCGTTTCCTTATCAATTCCTTAATACGCTTATTGAACCATGGTGATGACCGGTGTTTTACGAAAATTCCTTTTTGTGGCGCATGCTTGTCATAGAGTAAAAGTACAAAGCTGTTGAAGAGAGATACTTTTTGATCTACGTCATTAGACTGAAAAAACATATACCAGGGTAGTAATTCAGCGTCAGCACGAAAATTGTTCACGTCAAATTTACTGAAGTCTCGAACAAGAATAGCTTTAGGAATTTGTTTTGGCGTGGATAAAGTGAATACAGCATGGGGAGAGTGTTTCTGGAATAAAAGATGTATCAGTATACCATTTAGAATGAAGTGAACTTTATTTACTCTAAGCACTGGTAGGTTCTACCATTAAGGAACACAGGGACTGAGTTTTAGGCATAATTTAACAACTATTTCGGTTTTTCGATTTCGACATATTACTGTAGCACTGACCATTGCGAATAAATTTGTGGTATGATTTTCCATGTTCGGCTGTTTTCCAAGGCACAGCGAGACATTTAAAGACTTACCTCACAGCCATTTAAGAGACCCTTCCGGTTCATTCCACTCGGAGCATTATCCTGTACACGCATTTATACATCTTTCATCGGATAATTATGAAACATGGATTAGAAATACCCTCTGTACTACTGGCCCTGCATTGCATAGATAGTGGTCAATCGTTGGATATAGCCACTATCACTACCTGAAACATACAAGTACTTCAAATGTTTGAAAATAGGACATGAGGAAATTTTGTATTTAGATTCTATTTTCGTATTTCATGAGGCATTCTAGTTGCCTATAAAATACCAGTAGATGAACAATTTCTCTCATATTTGTTTGACTACAGAATACCGTGCGTATAGTTTACAAACAAGTATTCGAGAGAGTTGTATGTTTCTTATTTGGTATTTTTATATGGTTGTGAAATTTCTTGCAATTTGTACTTCTTTCTTTGAGTGTATTACTGTACTTAGTGATTACAAAATGTGACTTATGATGCAGGACAGTTCTAATGAGAATGTTAAGTGGAAATATTTAAAAATATGCATGCTTTTAGAAAAAAAGCCATTTTCTCAGTTTCACATTTTCAGACGTGTAAAATGTTCTACGTGCTACCGATCTGATGCTTTTATCTTGTTAATTCACATGCATGCTCCTTAGCACTTTATCCATAAAAATTTATATTTATTTTAGGATTGCAGTTCTGGTTTGACTGTAATCAATTTTAAACCCTAAAATTTCAAGAGTTAGAAACAACTTCAACTGGCGGAAGGGGGATTCTATCTCCATAATAAATAATACAATCTCCAAACCGATGCGCAGTTTCATTTATATAATAATAAGGTACTATCTAATTATTAAAAAAATGTGCTACCGGAATCGGTTTGGCACGCTTGACATTTAGAATATTTGAATAATTTGCGCATACATTTTGTAAAATAATGAAATTAGTAAAGCTACATTGTTGAAATTTGGTAAAGGTATTCATACTACCACATACCTTAAGCCAACAAAATATTAGGATGATACCTTAATATTTACATGAATTAAGAAATTGCCTCTTCAAGGTACAGTACCATTTTACCCTTAGCCGTTGGTTCTCTCTTAGTCTGTCAGACCTGGTAACGTGAACATTTTACTCTATGTTGATGTTGATAGCGCCACCCTGGATGATCTGGAATATCAGATCTAAGCCTGGAATAACTGATTTATCACGTTTGGCCTACGATTTAACGTCATGAAGACAGAGTACTTGGTGACATGCCAAAGGGACAGTAACATCCAAGCCAATGGTGATTTTCTGGTGAAGACAAAGGCCCGGTTTCTCCAATGAATGTTAAGTGTTACCACTGCTGTTAAGTAGACGTAATACATAATTTAACAGAATGACCGTCTCACTAAGAATTGTTAACACTGACTAATTGTTAATAATTGTGTTAAATTAACATGACATCAGCCCTGTGTTACACGTCTTAATAGGTGTTAACATTTCAAAATGGCAGCATCTAAAAGAGGTAAGTTTGAAGCTACACACCTGTATGAACACTATCTATAAATTTAAGAAGCCAAAGGATGACCCATACTAAGAAAGTAGGCCTTTTTTAGAGTTGTCAGAAGAAAGTTTCCTACCAAGAAAGGTACCTAATTACCAAACCTATAATGAACAAGATACTAGAAGAAAATGAAAATAGGCCAGATTTTCCCACAGACTGCAATTTATTAGTGTCTCTAGTGCAGGAGTAGCTTATAGTTCGTGGATATTAAGCTTCAGACTTTCGTACGTAGGGCATCTTCTAGCCATCTGGTTTATCATTCAATTGAACAGGACAGACCACGACTAGCTAATGAAATATATTCGAACACCTTCCATTTTCTTGAGTACTAGTCGGATTTTCAAAATAATCACAGCGCTGAGTGTGTAAAGTGGGTAGGATTTAGTAAACGAAAGTTAGTTCCATTATATTAGCAGATATTGATACCCTCTGAAGTTTCATTATATGCCATTTGGCTACATTACTGAAGTTAACAGCAGAATGTCGATATCTTTAACAGCATACGAGTTATTTAAGATGGAAATCTTAGCTGAATAACGGTATGGAGTGGGGGGGGGGCGCCTGATTAGCTCAGCGATTTAGCAGCTAGTTTCCGATCCAGAAGGTTGAGGTTCCAATCTCGGTCGATCCTGGGCAGAGATTTGCATCTCAAGAATCTCGTGGCGTCAGGAAGAACATCCGATCAAAACCAGTACATCCCAGGGTAGCTCAAGCGACGCCAGATATAACCGGAATAAGTTGAAGAAGGAGAAGAAGAAGAAGAAAAACATATTAGGTGAATAACCCTGTATATTAATTGTAGATACAGAATATCGGATTATTACACTCTACGAAGTGAAGTGCAATTCCCTTATAACACACAGCACATCACAGACATGCTGGTTCCAGTAGGAAAGCACAATAATTTTGTCTATTGACGACCGAAGATACCACATTTACAGGCACATGCAGCTTTTACCTGCTCGCACACTGCCACAGGAGAAAAAAGCTACTGCTCGCTTCTCGGTAATGTTTTTCTCCCTTTAAGCTTCGTCCGACAGAATTTCCACATTTATCAACTTGAGGTTGGCCACTGTTTTATGCCCTGCACTCATAAATTTTCACCGATAGAAATGTTAAAACGAAGAAACACTACTTTTGCAGCCTTGATAATTCACGCTGCGGAACGGAGAGAATTATGTGTTGCGGATTATTTAACGATTAGTTAGTTACACAGAAAAAAAATACACGTCAGTTTCATCCGGTTGAAACAATACTAGGTCTCATTCAGTTGCACAACAAATAATTAGAAATACCTTAAGGCTAACAAAGAAATCATTTACTTTAAATAAATATCTAGTTTCCTCTTGATTCAGCGGAAGTGGAGACCTCAAATAAGAGAGAGGTGCTCGGATTTTAGAAGGGCGTAAAAAAATCAATTCTGGACTCCATGTCGCACGATATCGGATCATAAAAGATCACTGGTGACACATTTGGTGCTTATCCGACAAAATTAAGTAAAACTCAGTTAAGTAATACCAACAGAAATAGGTTCTCTCCCATCAGGTAGAGAAAAATTGAACATCGGAAATGACGCACAGGCAACCCTGATGGAGTCAAATCAGGATGCCTGAACATCGTAGTTGAGGCCATTCGATGATGTTTCTTCTTATTCTTTCTTCTTCTTCTTCTTATTCTTATTCTTCTCCTTATGATGATAATAATAATTATTATCATGCTGAACCCGCTGAAATTCAACGGAATGATAAGTCCCTGGTTTGATAAATTATATTTTTCTGGCACTTAAAAATCTTTTGAGTGACAGCATTTGCTACATGTAGTTTGCAGTGGTTAAATACAGACTCTAGAATTTAACTTACAGACTTAAGTATGTAGTACCTGTTTTCAGAGAAATTTAGGTGCAATGTCTCTGAAATGGAGTGCTGTTAGCGAACCTCCTTAAATAGTACATTTATTGTCCTATGACCGGCACTATTTGTAATTTTAAACTGTAAAATTTTCAAACTCGAGACATTGCTACGTATAATTGTCGTTAGCTAAATACAGGTCAGATTTCTCCGCGTACTCCGGCTTTCTCTTTCACATTTCATTCCAGTAACACTCTCCAATAACATTTTATTTCATCTGTCAGTCACGAATCATTGCCCCAGAAGAGTGGAACAGGCTTCGGCAGTAGGCAGAGGGGTTTCATTCATTCCATTCCTGACCCGGTTGAAATAGGAAACAAGTTGTGGATTTTCACTTTCAATTCAATATTATTATTATTATTATTATTATTATTATTATTATTATTATTATTATTATTATTATATGTCCATTTCAACGCGGAAAATATAAGAAACTATTTTTAGAAAGATTATCATAAACGACTTGTCCTACTACGGAATGAGGTGAGCACAGCTTTTTCTATAACTTTTGTTCTGTTATTTTATGAAAATTGGCTGTTTTGGAAATACGTGTCCGCCTCTGTGGTGTAGTGGTTAGTGTGATTAGCTACCACCTCCGGAGGCCCCGGCTCGATTCCCGGCTCCGCCAATTTGAAAAGTGGCACGAGGGCTGGAACGGGGTCCACTCAGCCTCGTGAGGTCAACTGAGTAGAGGTGGGTTCGATTCCTACCTCAGCCATCCTGGGAGTGGTTTACCAAGGTTTCCCACTTCTCCTCCAGGTAAATGCCGGGAAGGTCCCTAACTTAAGGCCACGGCCGCTTCCTTCCCTCTTCCTTGTCTATCCCTTCCAATCTTCCCATCCCCCCCCCCCCCCGCAAGGCCCCTGTTCAGTATAGCAGGTGAGGCCGCCTGGGCGAGGTACTGGTCGTACTCCTCAGTTGTATCTCCCGACCCAGAGTCTGAAGTTCCAGGACACTGCCCTTGAAGCGGTGGAGGTGGGATCCCTCGTTGAGTTCGAGGAAATAACCGACCCTGGAGGGTAAACAGATAAAGAAGGAGAAGAGAAGAAAATACGTGCTAAACATACATAGTCCTCTATTATTCTCCTCAATCTTCATTAAAGGTTGTGGTGTTTATTGTTTTAAAAATACGTGGAATTATAGTCGGCGTCAAATGGGAAGCTGCATCAGTCGTAGTCTCTTAGTTGGATCATTCGGAGTAGTCTCCCGAGGTCAAAACGCTTCCCATTTGAAACAGACTGTAGACAACCGTCCTCTGTTAACACTAACCAAAGGAAGTAAGGGGAGATACCCAATGTTAGAATGAGAGTATCGGATAAAGAAAGAGGAGAGCTACAAAAGTCGTGAAAATTAAATTCCCGTTGGTCCCATAAATGTACTACTACTACTACTACTACTACTACTACTACCACTACCACTACCACTACTACTACTACTACTACTACTACTACTACTACTACTACTACTACTACTACTACTACTAATAATAATAATAATAATGGTATTTGCTTTACGTCACACTAACTACTCTTTTACGGTTTTCGGAGACGCCGAGGTGCCGGAATTTAGTCCCGCAGGAGTTCTTTTACGTGCCAGTAAATCTACCGACACGAGGCTGACGTATTTGAGCACCTTCAAATACCACCGGACTGAGCCAGGATCGAACGTGCCAAGTTGGGGTCAGAAGGCCAGCGCCTCAACCGTCTGAGCCACTCAGCCCGGCCGTAAATCTAATACCGTCAGCGACAGAAGAGAACTTGAGCTAACCATGCATGGTTGATTAAGAAGGATGGAAGAGAGGATCATAATTCTTTATGTACTGTACCGCCATCAAACACAGATGGTCTATACTGAATCGCCTCCACGTGGGGAATTTACCCAGTATGCAGCTAAGAGCAAGACTGAATTAATTTACACTCACAGTTCAAAAGATGTATTACTGCAATACCAGGTTATGTTGATGATGATTATTGTATTAAGAACAACAACTAGGCAGCCATCCTCAACTATGATAGTACGCAGTCTCTTCATATGTTTCTAATTTGCATTCTGCGTGAAAGTACTATGTTTAATGCCAATTATTTAAGTAATTTGCGTGTTTCCATTAAAATACCAGCGAAAATGAAAATGAAGCTTACGGTTGAACTGATTACTTCACACTTGCTTCCGAGTTGAAAGAAATGAAGTATTATTCGAAAATTCGAACAGAGGGACAGCTAGAAAATTTCATTTTTACGCCAAACATCCTGTGAAATTAGTCGTGTAACGAAATACGGAAGCAGGTAAGTGTATATCATTCACAATCTATTTCAAATGCTGTGAAGTGAGACCGATAAAGAGAACAGTTTCATGTCCGGCTCCATGGCTAAATGGTTAGCGTGCTGGCCTTTAGTCACAGGGGTCCCGGGTTCGATTCCTCGGAAGGGTCGGGAATTTTAACCATCATTGGTTAATTTTCCTGGCACGGGAGCTGAGTGTATGTGTTGTCTTCATCATCATTTCATCCTCATCACGACGCGCAGGTCGCCTACGGCCGTCAAATAAAAAGACCTGCACCTGACGAGCCGCACCCGTTCTGGGATCTCCCGGCACTAAAAGCCATACGCCATTTCTTTTTCTTCAGAACAGTTTCATGCTAGTTTATGGGAACTACCCTCTGAAAAGTTTAGGATAATATACACCGAGGCACGAGGAGTCATTGACTGGGTCTCCAAATGTTCAAGTTACCCAATCTAGAGCTAAGAGAAAGACCTAATCAATTTATACCCATAGTTCAAAATGTGTGATACTCATTATTATTAATCGTGAACGAATAGTTATCGATTCCACAGTGCCCTATGAGAGTGGTAGCCCAGCGAGGAGTGAGCGCCATCCAGCGCTGCTTCCTACACAGTAATTAATGAAAAAAACACCCTGCGAGAAACGACACAGCTGTGAAGTTCCCTTTGAAGTTGTCTGCTGTACAAAAACCTCCTTGCCTGCTATAAATCTTCGATTCACTGGAAGCATTTGTGCCCTGTCTTAGAAAACACATCCGTTGCTTCTGTAGCAAGGAAATGGTACACCGGCCTTGTTAATGACTTTCTGGTTATCTTGTGTGGATTTCTCGCCACAGAAACCCTTGCTGCTCAGATGATATTTATCTCATCTTTCTGTTATAACTCCTGTGGTTATGTAGCGAAAAGCGAAATATACAATATATTATCCAGGGCTACATTTAGAATAGTATTCATAATTTGCTATCTGAATATATTTCCTTTGGTTGGATAGCTAATTTTTAGTCGTTAAAATAAGTTTTAATGGTAAGTGGATTTGATATTTTTCCTTTTCCTTAGTTTTCTTCCCACTAGAAGAACGCTCGTTGACTATAGGAGAATTCTAGCCCCAGTGTCAGACGCCTAGCATCAAGTTCAATGGGGAAATCATCCATAACATTCTGTGCACCAATGACATTATACCAGGAGTGCAGAAATCCCAGGCGCCAGGCCAGTTCGCCGCGGTGACTGTGCTTTTGCTACTGGCGCCTAAGTTTCGACCCCCGAAAAATCTGTTTCCCGTTTTTTATACTTTTTCCTCTTACTCACCAATTTGCAACAAAAGACCCCCTTAACTTACGACGAGACGTCATTGAAGGAGCTTAAAACCACGTCACTATCTTCTCATAAATAAATAACTGCGAGACCAAGGAGAATATATATTTTTCACTGCACAGGACCATCGATGTATATCGATGAATAAGAGACGTATCACTAATGATACTGGATAGTCGATGTGTATAACAGTTGGCCCTCATCAGTTACAACAGCAGAGTCTCTGTTGGAAGAATTCAGAATAAATTACTTCATAGTCCGAGACGTGGTGGGTTAAAAATACAATGACTCTGTAGTGGTAAGCCCTAAACGTTTTTGGAAGAGGAATTTTTTTTTCGAACTGTTGGAGTTGGCAAGCAGTTGAAAATTTCCTATTCTAGGACAGCTACTATCTATTTTATGATATTTTCTAGTCTCTACAGCGTCGTGTGAGTGAGGACAGATTAGAGGACAGATTCACAGCGTCTTTAGAAACGAACATTTTTTTTCTATTTTGCTTAACGTCGCACCGACACAGATATGTCTTATGGCGACGATGGGATAGGAAAGGTCTAGGAAGTGGAAGGAAGTGGCATTGGCATTAATTAAGGTACAGCCCAGGCATTTGCCTGGTGTGAAAATGGGAAACCACGGAAAACCATCTTCAGGGCTGCCGACAGTGGGGCTCGAACACACTATCTCCCGATTACTGGATACTGGCCGCACTTAAGCGACTGCAGCTATTGAGCTCGGTCAAACATTTTGTGTGATTTGATGATATGTAATATAAATGTACTTGCGGGAAAGTAATTTTATGCTGTTAGGACTGTAGAGTAATGTTTTTTAGTAGTAAGACCAGGTCCCTGGTCAGAAACGACCATGAAAAAATTATAGCATTATTCCCTAAGACTATAAATCTATGATCAGTATCTTGTGAATTGTCTGAAACAAAGCTGACATTAGCTTTTACAGTTAATAGTTCGATTATAGCTCTTTAATTTAATATTTCTGGACGGTTTAAATCAGGGATGGCGAACCTGTGACACGCGTAACACTCGGTGACACGCGAATACAACTTCAGTGGCACGCCGCACAAAATACTAACATATTTTAATGATTTTAACATTTAATAAATAGGTCTAAAATCTATCAACATGGCATATTTCAACATTAGAATTTAATAAAGAAGTATGTCACAATAAATTCTATGTCCATCCATTTTACACATTTCATTAGGTTAAAAAAATATATCATATTCTAAAAATTTCTTTGTTTTGTAAACGTAATTTTCAGGGATTTTTGCAAAATAAAATCATGAAACATTCAGCCGATTGTATTTACATGTAATGCAATCTAATATCTAAATGAAGTCAAATGAGGGGGCTTCCAAGATGAATTTTAAGAAAAATAACCGGTGGCACACTAGACAGTAAAGAGTAGCCTAATAAACAAGACTTTAACTGGCACGCTAGTCGAGAAAGGTTTGCCATCCCTGGCTTAAATGCTAAGATAAGAAAAAAGTAAAACCGTGGTCAACGCTCAGTGGCACAACTCAATTATTGACAGGTATCAGGTTGGTGGGATTATTGCTGGCTCCTAAACTTTTGAGTTGACTCCTCAAATCAGAAAACCATTCTGAATCCCTGAATTATACTAATAGCAGGAATCTTGAATGATTTTCAATGACTTGATCATCAAGATCATCAGATGAGTTGTGACTATCGGCATGAACAAATACTAAATAATAAGTAAGAAATACATAATTCCATTTATTCTTATAGTGATTTACCAACGAACAGAGAGAGTTATTGCATATACCTACCAAGGTTCTATCATAAATTATTTCTGGGATCATACGTTCGAATTCGAGAAAGCAGGAAAACTCTATCATGAAGATGAAACATATAGTATACTACACCCGAAAAAAATATCGTAAGATGATATGTCGTTTTGGCTCTTATATGGCACTGAAGAGTCTACCCTTCATCTAGCTACAGGAAAGTAGTAACTTTTTTCAATGGAACTTGAGAATAACTCTCATCGTTAACTGACCATGCATTTTAAACAGAACAAGCTTGAACACCTTGGGGAAAAATATATTGTTTTCCACAAATCATAATACAAAGGAAAAAGGAATGTAGAACAGGAGCCAAGAGAAGGAAAATGATCTGGTTGGTGATGTTAAAGGAATGATATGACTTGAACTCTTTTCAACTCTTCAGAATGGAACTCTACAAACCAAAGATAGTTATAATGGCAATCACCATCTGGAATTCACAAGGCAAACCAAGAAGAAGATAAAAATAAGAACCTCTATAGCTTCTATGGTAATTAGTTCGTGTGAATTCCTCCACCTTTCGTGAAGACAGACACACAAAGATTTAAGTCAAATGAAGAAAACCCACAAAATTTCCCTCATGGTTTGAGAAACCATGGCAGTTGTTGAACGTTGTCCAAGTACCGGCAACAGGTACAAATACTTATTTGCACCACGATCCTTCATGTTATACACCGTTTGATGAAAGAGTACCTTGGAACATGAACGTACTTTGCATTTTTGGAAAAAGACTCAGAGCTACGAAGATCTTTTTTTATTTTGTTAGGCCTACGTTACTTTTATTTACTGTACATTATTGTATGACAGATCATTTCCCCACTATTTTCTGTTCAAGCAGACAAACCAAGCCCAAGTTCAATATCGTCGTTGAGCCTGCAAAAACCGCTATGCCAAATACTTCAGCTTAGAAATTTTGCCAGTTAGGTTCTGATATCTAAGGTTCAATACTGTGCGAGTATTTCAAGGAATTCTCGCTCTTGATGATATATGTACTGCGGGTTAGTATTTCTACCAAAACATTACCACATAACGGTTTTCAGAGACAAAACGACGATATATACCTATATTTTGTTAGTTCTTACTACCTAATAAACATATACAGACTATAAATTATAGCCAGTTTTGAAACGTTAAATATTTCAAAGCAATAATACACCTTTGTGTGAACTGATCATCTCTAATATACCCACACAAAATTGCACATCTATAAGCAAGAAATCCAATCCAAAATTGCTGTTCAAATATACGAATCTCTGTCGATTATTATTTCCTTCTCCTATTCCCTGTCTGTCAATTGTAATTACTTTTTCTTTATTTTAATTCCCAGTTTTTGCACTTAATATCTCCCATTACCACCATGACATCCTCCTCCTTTATCCCTGCCAGAGCTGATGTCAGCTTATTATGAAACTCCTCCTTCCCATCCCCTTCTGCTAACTCTTTTGGCGCGATGCACTGCACTGTGGTCACAGGTCAAACTTTGGTTCATTTTGTACAGTAATTACCCTGTATGATACATGCGTACATTCCATTAAGCTGTAGTTTTGCTTTATTTGTCAGTAAGGCACCCACTCCACTTGAATGCTGTTCATTTTCTTCTCGTCCGAAGTAAATTAAGACACCACCCTCTTTTATCCTCATCTCTCCGTAGCCTTTCCATCTTGTTTCAATCAACCCAAGTATGTCCAGTTTACACCTTTCCATTGCTACCATTAATTCTTTGAGTCTGCCAGTTCCATACATGGTTTTTACATTCCAGAATCTAGTTCGAGTCCTATATTTCATAGCAAAAGTCGTTTCCGGCAGGCATAAATTTCGTCTGGTTCCTGTAATTTTGTTTCAGATGGCCCACAGTATCATAGTCCAGTGAAGGGGCTGCTTCCAGTCTGCGATAGACCACAGAGTTCTTCTGTGTGGCCTTTATTGCCTTTAAAGATCCCTTTATGCCACAAGATAGTGGATTCTTTCTTGTTTAATCCAAAGAAGAAGGGCTGCTTCCTCCGCCAGCTCCACCACACCGAAGGACTCCTCATCCACCGTTGCTGTCGATGAGATCTTCATCGTTAGCCGTCACTTTTCAGGGTTTTTGTAGGTCCTTCACACAGACCGTAGCGATCATGGAGCATACGTAGACTCCGCTGCACATTACCCGAACAAGCAATCTCCTATTTCATGCCGTTGCCCGTCTCTCACGACGTGGACGAAGGGTTGGCCTTATAGGAGATATTGGTTTATTATTATTATAAGTTATATTGATTTCGAAATTATAAACGTTCGTTCGTACACACGCAAAATATATCAGAAACATACTGAAGATCTTCAACTAACCATTATGTTATAAATATCCGACGTTGCAGTAATGTCATAACCATGTCTCGTTTTCAATTTGGTAACTCTAGTAAGACTTCCCGCCATCTTCCACTGCAATAAGTGTACCTCATCTCTAAAAGGCTCTTTGTACTACGCTCTTTGGGAGTACCAAGTTTTAATGGAAGACTGCTGTGTTACTCGCGAAGTTTTAGAAGACTTCCAAAGTGGTACTGAAGTGTATACGTTACGACCGCTAGGAGGTCTCGGATGCTGCAGAGATAAAGTAGAGTAAATATTTACTGATACTTTCCGCAAATTATTAGAATAAAATACGCTCTCTCTGTGGCCTTATATTTGGATTTTAAATTAAAGCCCATTTTGAATCCAGATCGTAGCACTGAGTCAGATTTTCTCGAGATGAGGATTAGTGATTTCAGATCCATTTATTGTACAATGTAACTTGCATCCCATAGTCATTTCAAGGACGCTGGCTACTGCGAGTGGGTTGCATCGCAGTCATGGCAAACGACGTACTATGTCCTGGTCCAGTGCCCCGTACCCTTACAAAATGAACAGAACGTTATAATCTTGAGATATTCATAAATGAAAATTCCTGCTTTCAATTCATACCGTATCCCCTCCCACTTTCCCCACTCAAGAGTGGGCTCGCGGACGCAAACTCTGTCGCACATTGCCAACCCTGTCCGAAGGGAAGTATTCAATTTTTCTTTCCGTGGTGGTTTTTAGAGCAGTGTGTTGTGAATATATGAAAAAGACAATGTTGGAACAAAAAGAAACATCCAGTCCCCGAGTGAGAGAAATTATCAAGACGCGACTAAAATCCCTGTTTCCGTCAAGAATCGAACCTGGGTTTCTTTGAACCGGAGGCCACTTTGCTGACCATTCAGCTAAGGATCCGAACGTTTCATTTCATATTACATGAAAATTTAAAATCAGTATGTTCGTACTCATTTCAATAGAAAACGAAATTAAGAAGGGCCTGTGGTAATAAACATCCTTACTGAATAAATGATTTTCCCATTAAATAAGTACGAATGCGCATAAAACATAATGTATAATTCTCATATGCTTGCTGAAAGAGAGATGAGCGTAGGAATAAATTTTGAGTAAACAATAATAATAAAAATTATTATTCATTCATTCATTCATTCAGCTTCGCTAATCGGCCAACTAGGGACCACGATAAGCCTCACTTTACATTCTGGCATTTGTTCATCTTTCGCTTGATCCACATCGTCTTCATTAGCTCACTGTGTTTAGCACGACGTTCTTCTGTCCATTTAGCACCAGTTGCCCGTTTTTCGTCCCGGAAAGTCCCAAAAGTCTTGATGGCTGCTCTGAAAAGATTTCGGTCTTGTGCATCTTCTGCTTGTAGGCCCAGTTCTTTAAGATCTTTCTTGACATTAACGTACCATGGCATTGCCGTTTTTGGTTTTGCGTCAAATATACTGAAGATACGTTTCGTCCATCGAGAGTCGATCATCCGTCGTATATGACCGTAGAAGCGAACTCTGCCTTTACGCATTGTGTAAGTGATCTTCTCTATCTTAGAGTATACTTCTTGCCTGGATTTTCTAATGTAGATGCCATTTTTGTAGTTTGGACCACGTATGGTGTGCAGGATCTTTCTTTCTTTCCTCTCTAAATCCACAATCAAACATTTCTAGGACAGGATAAGGCATTCAGATGCATACAGTGATACTGGTTTGATGACAGTGTTGTAGTGACGAATTTTTGTGTTCAGGGAAAAGCACTTTTTGTTGTAAATGTTGCCGGTGGTTTGGAAAGTGACTTCCATTTTCTTGATTCTTGCTGCTATGGCCTCATTGTCAAGTCCATTTTGCTGAATCCATTCCCCAAGGTATTTAAATTTACTAACACGGTTTATCGTCCCATATTTGGTGTTTAGTTGAGCCGTATCATCTTTGATATTTGACATTACTTCTGTCTTTTGAAAGGAAATTTGTAAACCTGTTTGTTCTGCTACTTCCTTCAACACATTGATCTGTTCTGTTGCACTTTCGAAATTTTCTGCCATAAGAGCTATATCATCAGCGAACGCTAAGCAATCTATTTCCACTCCATTTTTCTTTGTCCCAATCCTTACGGGTTTGTAAAGGTTTCTTTCTTTTAACGTCTTTCGCCACTCCTGTATTACCTTCTCAAGTACGCAGTTGAACAAAAGAGGTGACAGCCCATCTCCCTGTCGAACGCCTGTCTTGATCTCAAAGGGTTCAGAGAGACATCCTTGAAATTTTACTTTGGATTTGGTATTAGTTAGTGTTGCCCTTATTATCGCCAGCAGTTTCTCATCGACTCCCATTTCTGCAAGGATGTTAAGCAACACATCACGGTCGATGGAGTCGTATGCCTTCCTGAAGTCTACAAATGTAGATACATAGGTTCGACCTCTCAGCATATGGTATCTTATTATGGTTTTTAGGTTAAGTATTTATTCTGCACATGATCGGCCTTTCCGAAAACCTGCTTGGTATTCCCCGAGTTTGTGCTCAATTTGCTGTTCTAGTCTTTCAAGGATGGATAGTGACAGGATCTTGTAGGCTACTGGCAAAAGAGAAATTCCACGGTAATTGTTCACATCTCTTATATTTCCTTTCTTGTGTAAAGGATGGATCAAGGCTAGCTTCCAGTCCTCTGGTAGTTGTTCTTTTTCCCATATATCTACAATGCTTTGGTGTGGGATGTCAATTGCTTCTTCCGGGGCATGTTTCCACAGTTCCGCAATCATGGAGTCTTCACCAGGAGCCTTGTTATTTTTCACTCTCTTTATGTGGCGTTTGATTTCATCGCGATTTGGTGGAGAAGATGGCAGGTTTTGGCTCACTGGTTTGTTTGTTTTGATGGGGTTGTCTGGTTTTCCCCAGTTTAGAAGGTCGTTAAAATACTTAGCTAAGATTTTGCAGTTTTCTTCATTTGATGTTGCAAGAGTTCTATCTTTCCTTAGAAAGCAAAGGGAAGGTGCCTTGTATCCTTGTACCTTCTTTTTAAAATTTCTGAAGTATTCACGGGTCTCACCTCTATGAAAGTCTTGCTCAATCTTGTCCAGTAGTTCCTTTTCATACTTGCGTTTCTCACTGCGTATTATTTTTGCTGTTTGTGCTTGTTGTGTTTTGTACATCTTCCAATCTTCTTCTTTTTTCGAGGTGTAATACTTTTTCCAGGCATTCAGACGATCCCCTAAGGTCTCCTCGCAGTTATCGTTCCACCACGTGTGCTTCTTCCTCTTCTTGATTTCCGCCACTCCTTTTGCAGCTTGTATCATCTGCTTTCTTGTGCTGTTGAAGTCTTTTTCCACTGGTTGGGCAAGTTCTTTGAATTCATTCTCTCTTTCTCTGAGCTTTTTCGTGTCAAAGCGAATTATGGTAGGTTTGTTCTTATTTTTGTTGAGAGGGATTGGCCGAAACTTGATTACTGATACATAGTGATCTGAGTCTACGTTTATTCCCTTTTTTACGGTAACGTTCATGATTTCTGGACTGTATCTTCGAGATATAGCAACATGCTCTATTTGGAATTCTCCTATTGTTTTGTTTGGGCATCTCCATGTCACCTGTTTTCTTGGTAAGTGACGAAAGTGTGTTGACATCAGTTGGAGGTTTTGGTTATCACATAGTTCAACGAGGCGTTCTCCATTCTTGTTGGTTCTTTTGTGTGCTGGGTAGAGCCCAACAACTTTCCTGTGTTTCCGTTCACGTCCTACCTGTGCATTAAAATCACCCAATAGGATCTTGACGTGTTGCTTTGGGTTTTTCGCTAATCTGGCATCCAGGATGTTCCAGAATCTATCTGTGCCTTCCAGGTCTTTTTTTGTTTTGTTCATTAGTTGGAGCATGTGCATTGACTAGCGTATATGTTTTATTTGCACAACGCAGGGATAGTAGGCGTAACCTATCATTAACAGCTTCAAAATTTGAGACTGACCTAAGAATTCTGGTGTTGACAGCAAAGGCTGTACCGAAGATAGGGGTGTTTTTCATTACTCTCTTATGGGATCTGCTCTTGAAGAACCGATACCCTTCAGACTCAAACGTATCTTCGTCAGTGAAGCGAGTTTCTTGCAGAACCATTACTGCGATTTTATTTTCGTGGAGGGCATTGGTCAGCTGTTTCACCTTACCAGTTTTTATTAAACTGTTTATGTTGAACGTTGCCAAAAAAGTCTTAGATATGGGTTTCAGCTTTCGTGACTGTTCAGGATTTCCAAGACGCTCCGACTCGTCTTTAGCATGATGTTGCATCCCCCCCAGAATCCGAACGGGATGCATGCGTCGCTTGTCGGCGACGGTGGATTTCTTAGAAAAGTTGCCACCAGGGGTATTAACTTCATGTCTTTGTTTTACCACCATGCTTGAGAAGCTTTAGCTTAGCTTGGAGCAAATTGCTCATTCTACATACAACCAAGGTTGTTAGCCCTGGAGGGCCTCAAGATGTTCTCCGGCTGCGGGCAGGCATTTCCTCCTTACATGAATAGTTATGGTTTTCCCGCCAATACTCGGGTGGCTGATTGCAGTGGTTTACCACTGGGCGATGGGTTCGCCACATCCCTACGCCAAATATTATTATTTATTATTATTATTATTATTATTATTATTATTATTATTAATAATAATAATATTTAATCCGATTAACGTCCAGGGTTGGTTTTCCCTCTGACTCAGAGAGGGATTCCACGTCTATCCCCTCAAGGGCAGTGCCCTGGAGTGTGAGACATTTGGCCGAAGATACAACTGTGGAGGAGGATCAGTACCTCGCCCAGGCAGCCCTACTTGCTATGGTGAATAGGAGACTTGTAGGGGATTGGGAAATATGGTACGGATAGGTAAGGATAGCTGAGATGGGAATCGAACCCCCTTCTACTCAGTTGACCTCCAGAGGCTGAGTGGACCCCGTTCCAGTGCTCGTATCACTTTTTAAATTTCGTGGCAGAGGCGGATATCGTTCCCGGACCACCAGGGGTGGCAGCTAAACACACTAACAACTACACCAAGGAGGCGGATAGAGATGCAGACAGAGCTAGCCCACCTGGTGGGCATGACAAGTAAGACGTCGAGTCTACATGGTCTGACACTGTGATTAGCCAGTTCAAGTCTCGTTTGTCGAAAGCAATGTTCACCATTAGAGTGTTGTTCTTTTACAATTGGCTTTACGACGTACCCACACAGGTAGGTCCTATGGCGACGATGGTATGAGAAAGAGCTAGGAGTGGGTAGAATGCGGCCGTGGCCTTAATTAAAGTACAGCCCCAGCATTTGTCTGTTGTGAAAATGGGGAACCACGGAAAATATGTTCATTGCTCCCGACAGTGGGGTTTGAACCCACTATCTCCTGAATGAAAGTTCACAGCTGCGCGACCATAACAGCACGGCCAACTCGCTTGGTAATATAGCTGTAGTATTCCCAAATTAGGGGCCAATGTCCTAGATTTTAGGGCCTTTTAAACAACAAGCGTCGTCATCGTCGTCGTAGCCATCATCATCTTCATCATCATCATCATCATCATCATCATCATCATCCCCTATAAGTCGTAGAATTGCATGTAATAATATTATCCCTGCTATAATATATGAGCTAGGTATGAATGACGATAAAATTATTTTTATGACATACTGTAGAATACGTTTATTGTTTTGGAACCGTGCTTAAGCCGTCAGGCATTCCAAGCACATGATCTTTTTAAATCTAAAAAATTTCCAAACAAGACGGTGACGATATTCTGGCCTTTTGACCATTGGCATCGGTGATTTTGCACTTTTTAGAATTCCGATACACCACTCGATCATCATGAATGCTCTTTCCATAATTTTGGAGCCATTTAATGACCACGCATTTTGACATTTTATGGAAAATGTTTCTTTTTACAATAGTTTGCACCACAATTTTTATCAAATATGCACTATTTGAATTTGTTTTTCAGTATAATTTTAGAAATCACCAACAGGAATCAAACGACACGCAACATGACTTACTACCGTTCCGGAGTACAGAGCTACATTAATTGTAGGCCTTGCAACACGGCGATTTTAGTGCCAGGCAAATGCCGGGACAGTTCCTATAGATCGGCTACAGTAGACGCCTTCCATATCCTTATCCAATTTCATCCAAAATCATTCATTTCGTTCTCATTACCTCCTCACCGAGGAGTGCTCTTGCATTACTCGATGACATCGTATTGAGGCCATACTATTTTTGCTAGATACATTGGTTCTTCCCCTTTACAATAAGGTATTGAACACTGACGTCACAATTGCAATTCTATGACTTTTAGGGGATGTTGATGATAATTATGATGATGATTATTATTATTATTATTACGATGACGTCGATGGTTGTTGTTTAAAAGGCCCTAAAATATAGGTCATTGGTCCCTAATTAGGGATTACTACAGCTATAGATATTAGGGCCTAATATTACCAAGCGAGTTGGCAATGCAGTTATGGTCGCGCAACTGTGAACTTTTATTCAGGAGGTAGTGGGTTCGAACAGCACTGTCGGCAGCCCTGAACATATTTTCCGTGGTTTGCCAATTTCACACCAGGGAAATGCTGGGGCTGTACTTTAATTAAGGCCACGGCCGCATTCTACCCACTCCTAGCTCTTTCTTATTCCATCGTTGCCATAATACCTATCTGTGCGTGTGCGTCGTAAAGCCAATTGTAAAAAAAAAAGATAGTAATGTTCCAAGTTAAGAGCCCGCGAGAAACTTCATGTATCATATTTTATTTAATACGAAACCAAGCGAGTAGATTTCACAGTACAGGTTGGTAACACTATGCTTGCAATCTCGAAATGGTTGGTCGACAGGCCTTGACAACCACCAGGCAATACGGCTCATACATTGGAGCCAAAGTTGGCGGGTTCAAACCCAAACTCAGTCCGGTGGTATTCGATGGTGCTGAGATGCACCGGTGCCCTGCCGGTAGACAACCAACATAAAAACAAATCCTGCAGGCCATATTTTCTAACACTTCGGAGTCTCTAAAACCCTTGTACAGTAATATTATTGAGTGGGAAGTATAGCCAGTAACATTATTCTTTCCAGGGTATACCATATTCTCACCAGGCAAATGCTGGAGTTGGATATGAACTAAGGTAACGGCCACTTCCTTCCAAGTTCTAGCACTATCCTCTCCTACCCTCACCGAAAGGCTATACGCATTAATAGGAATTACATGGCTAGCTACATGAACAAAAGTATTCCCGTTTCAAAGTAACACGTTAAGAGCAGTCCTTAAACACTCTTTCGCCTTTAACGCAAATATGATTTACTGATCTGGGATCGTATCAATTTACTCTGTGGAGACATAATGGAAGAGGCTCATCTATTGTAAGTATGTAGGGGAACTGATGCAGTTAGAATTAAATATTTTGGTGGTGAATATAAATCAAAAAGAGAAAGAGAGGAAGAATTCTATACAATTGTTGAATTGTTAAACCAAGTATGGATCACACAAGGACTAATAGCAAAGTTTTCTTTGTATTTTAAGAAGTATGTTGCAAAAAATGAAAAGGAATAGCACTAAGTAAAAGTATGAAAAGAAACCAAGAACAAAGTCAACGTTTAGAAACATGGTTCAAAGGGTAAGATACACGTTGTCCTAGGCTATAAAATGCTGTCAACTTCTAGAACAAAAGTAAATAATTTATAAAAATACAATTTACATATCAGGTGTACGTAGTAGTTAGGAGTAAGTGTAATGTTTATGGTAGTACTAGATAACTTTGAATGTAATAAGAAAAGCATTAATCTATCAAATTAATATGAATTGCAATAAATGATTACTCTCTCCTCAGTTCCAGGCGGTCCGGGACTAGGGGATGGGAGTATGCCATTTTATTCTAAAAATACTGATCTCTGTCCTCAGAATGTGGTGAGTTAACTTTTTTTGTTAGTTGCTTTACGTCGCACCGACACAGATAGGTCTTATGGCGACGATGGGACAGGAAAGAGCTAGGAGTGGGAAGGAAGCGGCCGTGGCCTCAATTAAGGTACAGCCCCAGCATTTGCCTGGTGTGAAAATGGGAACCACGGAGAACCATTTTGAGGGCTGCCGACAGTGGGGTTCGAACCTACTATCTCTCGAATACTGGATACTGGCCGCACTTAAGCGACTACAGCTATCGAGATCGGTGTGAATTAATCTAATCAAAGTAAATTATTTATTTCTAACCAAAGATTTTTTTAAAGAATACATTTTAGTTGAATATTTTCCAATACTGTAGTAGTTGAAATGTTTTATCACACTACCAACCCTTGTTTTGTAAGGCGCGTTTATTAAAGAAGTTTTGCTGAATATTTCATATTAAAGGAAGTGGTACCTACAGAGAAAATTGTCTTTTTTTTTTTTTACAAGTTGCTTTACCTCGCAACCGACACAGAAAGGTCTTATGGCGACGATGGGATCGGAAAGGGCGAGGAGTAGGAAGGAAGTGACTGTGGCTTTAATTAAGGTACAGTCCCAGCATTTTCCTGGTTTGAAAATGAGAAACCACGTAAAACCATCTTCAGGACTGCCAACAGTGGGGTTAGAACCCACTATCTCCCGAATACTGGATACTGGTCACACTTAAGAGACTGCGGCTATCGAGCTCGGTAAAAAGTTACCTTTTGCAGGAAGGAATATAATTGTTGGACAATAAGGGATAAAGTCAAACATGTAACTATACAGCTAGGGGAATTTAAATGCTACACCTAACTTAGAGTATAACATTGAAAGCCCACAAATGATGAGTAACAGACAAACTAAAATTGTATTTATTTATTTATTTATTCGTATCAGAAGCATTAATACTATAAATACATATACATATATACTCTTACTGAATTAAATACATTATATACAAAGTCAATCTTATCAAAAAACAAAGGTCTATACTACTTTTGACCAGAAATTGGCGACATCCAGTGCATTTTCTGTTGCCTGAAGTAGATCTTGTAGTGTGCATGTTTTAGGGCACTTACTACACTGCAACAAATGAGACGTCGTCTGGATTGCACCACACTCACACAATGATGACTCGATGTTGAAACCCCACTTCTGCAGGTTGCTTTTACATCTAGTATTTATTGTATTTAAACAATGCTATTGGTTATATGTTTCTCTAATTTCACAGTTTTAGGAGACATAGGGTGTCATAATTTTCTCCTAAATGAGTTATTTAAGGTGCGCTAAATCTATCGACACGTGGATGATGTATTGGGCACCTTGAAATACCCCTGGACTGAGCCTGAATCGAACCCGGCAACTTGTGGTCAAACGACCGGCGTTACTCGGCCCGGCTATCAACAAGAAGCTAGCTGATTTAAATGCATCTTGTAAAAATGACAGATGTTTTGGTCCTCTTACTGACCTATTATCTCGGCGAGTTCCCCGTAATATAAGTTACTGGCAAATTTGTTTCATATTCAAACAGTCTTAAATGATAATCAACTGCTTCACGAATCCTTACGTCAAAGGAGGTAGTATCTGAGTACCTGAGAAAGGACCAGGGCGTTGTATTAAAAGGAGTAGTTAATGAAGTCCTGTATCCGCGAGGGCCTTACTTGTCATGTGGACAATTGTTGCAATTTCCCTATGACACCATCAACAGAGTATGCTATCCTGAGATCCCCATTGTATAGACTGCACCATAGGACGTAGAATGATCGTTAAAATTCCACAACAGTGAAACAACTAATTATTTGCCGTTAAATAACCAACGAATTCATAGTGGGATATTTATTTCACTGTGAATATTAATGCTTTGTGCACTGAAAAATCATCATTAATGAAAATGATGCAGGGTGTGAAATTAGTAGAATGTATGCTATTTGTCTAATAATCTCTGTATCACTTATGCAGATTAATTAAGTCGTTTTACAACATCAGGGTTAATGTAAACACTTTGTTCGCAGTAACAAGGGATGGTTCATAATGATTAAATACACTGACTGAGCAAATGCCATGGGATAGCGGAGCACTGATGCGCAGGTGTGTTGTCTGCGCACCACACGCCCTCAGTGCCAGCGGCGGTTGTATAAGAGACCTTGTGAGCAGTGGCTGTGCAAGTGACAGGTGTAACATGGAACGTCGTCGTGAGCTGACACCGTATGGTGGTCGGTGCCCAACGGATGGGAAGTGCAATTTCGGAAGTGGTGCGGGAATTTGGCTTCACACGATCAACCGTGTCCAGGGTGTATCGTGAATGGTTGAATGCGGGTGCCACCGTCCACAACAGACGAACGACCGGCCGTCCAGCCACCCTCGATGATCGTGACCGGCGACATCTGAGACGGATTATGAATAGTGACAGACGGACAAGCGTGCAATAAATCACGGCCAAATTCAACACAGGCCGTGCTAGACACGTCTCCCAGTGGACAATCCGTAGGAACATGGGTTGTATGGGGTATGGGAGCCGGCGCCGCACACGGGTGCCACTGTTAACCCAATGTCATCGGGCACAACGACGCGCATTTGTCTCCAGTCACCAGGGATGGACACTGGAACAATGGCGTAACGTGATATGGTCGGTCGAATCACGATTTCAACTGCACCTTGCCGATGGGAGGCACCGTGTATGGCGCAGACCACATGAAGCGATGGATCACGCCTGCCTCGAAGGTGTGGTCCAGGGCGCTGGTGTTTCTGTTATGGTCTGGGGTGCATTTTCCTGGTACGGAATGGGCCTCCTAGTTGTTTTAGAAGAGACCTTGAATGGTACGCGGTATGTTGAGCTGCTCGGAGACCATCTCCACCCATTTTTGGCCTTCCAGCGCCCAGACGGTTCTGTGGTGTTTCAAGATGATAACGCGCCGCCACATCGCTCCCACGTCGCACGGGATTGGTTCCAGGAACATGCAGCGGAGGTACAAGGAATGCCATGGCTACCCAGGAACTCCAATATGAACCCTATCGAGCATATCTGGGATGTCTGGAACGCAGGCTCCGTGCCATGGATCCTGAACCCACGAACAGACCAGCATTGGCGACCGCTCTGCAAACGATTTGGTGTCAGCTGCGTCCAGAGGACTACCAGGGACTTGTCGACTCACTTCTACGGCGTCGCACTGCAGTTCGCAGGGCCAGAGGCGGCCCCACACGCTATTAGGTGAATATCCCATGACATTTGCTAAGTCAGTGTAGTGTGGTGCAGAAATTCACTCTATCAAACTGGCAGCAGAATTATCGTTATATGACCAGCTACATTATTCGGTTCTCTCAAGAATTTTAATGTCCGACTCGTTGGCTGAATGGTCAGCGTACTGGCCTTCGGTTCAGTGGGTCGCGGGTTCGATTCCCTGCCGGGTCGGGGATTTTAACCTTCATTGGTTAATTCCTATGGCCTCGGTGTTTGTGCTGTGCCTAACATCCCTGCAACTCACACACCACACATAACACTATCCTCCACCAAAATAACACGCACTTACCTATACATGGCTGATGCCACCCACCCTCATCGGAGGGTCTGCCTTACAAGAGCTTCACTCGACTAGAAATAGCCACACGAAATTATTATAGGAATTTTAATTCTCGATCGAGAGCTGGAACTGTCTTTCCTCAGCTTCACGAGCCGAATTGAAGAGGTGTGTGATATAACATACAGTGTACGAGGTCAGAAAGCCAAGCAAGAACGGAAATTTGGGAGGAACTATTTGTAAACAGTTACCAAGAATATTGCGTAGAGGATATCGTCACGCTGTGATGCCATATCATTCAGGGTGGATTTCGTGATGTTGGATTCCGCTGGCAAGGGCAGTAGCGTCTACTGAGGGGGCTGACCGAGTGGCACTTCTTTTTGAAAAATTTACATATTTACTAAACACACACACGTTAAAAAATACATACCCTGTTTCTTCCAACCTGGTGTCCAGGTGCCGATAATCAGAATCAAATTGAGTAATAATATTCACTATATTCAATGCATGAATTCATACGTTGGGAGGAACATTCATGTTTTTATTTTTTATTTCACGTGTTTGAAATCTGTTGCTCCAGTTTTCGTCCAAGTCCAGTCCGAATGAAACGCACGGAAAACAGGAAAATGCATTCCTTGAGTCACAGTCACACCAAGTATTCGTATTCTTTATAAACCCCTTGCTGGGATCTACTTCCATATTTGCGCCCTTCATATTGATGACGATGGTGATGATGATGATGATTATGATAATTACGATGATGACAATTGTTGTTTATATTTATACATTTATATTGTCAGCATATTTTATTTTTATATGAGTTGTTGGTTGACCGAGTGTCTTTGTTTTGTATTTTCGTTTAGGGACAGTTGCGGAAATGGCCTATTTAGAATATTACTCACAGAATTCAGTGTTTTAGAAAAACTAAAAATTGTACGTACATCGCGTACAGGATAATAATACCTGTGACATCCCTACGTAGATTCATTTGAATATTATAAATCCGCACACTCCATAGGACATATTTAATGTAAACAAAACCATATTAAATATTATGTAACAGCATATTGACTAATTACTTTAGCCAGCATACCGCATTTCTCAGACGACATGTTTGCAACACTTACATTTGAAACAGATGTACTCGGTGCGATAAGCCTTCGTGTATTTCCGTTAAGACCGAGCTCGATAGCTGCGGCCAGCATCCAATATTCGGGAAACAGTGGGTTCGAGCCCCACTGCAGGCAACCTTAAAGATTGTTTCCCATGTTCACACCATGCAAATGCTGGGGCTGTACATTGGCAACGGACGCTTACTTGCATTTCCTGTCCCATTGTCGCCATATGACCTATTTGTGTTGGTGCGACGTAAAGCGTCTTGTAAAAAAATCCCTTAAGCGTGCTGGCTTCGGCAATGCCCTATTCTGTGAGGGTTAAGAAGTAATAGTTTCTACGCAGACGCGAACCAAACATTCCCAAAAAAAATTCAGCAGAGAAGGGCAGAGGCTAAGATCGACCAGCAAGCAAGCCAGAGGAAGTGAACTACGTGTCAGATGAAAACACTGCCCCACTATCTTCATGTTGCGCCTAGTACTAAAACTGAATTCATTATCATTCGAAAAGTCAATACTTTTAAAACCATACAACAATATTCATTTAGCTGGAGCGGTGCGTGCACCTCTGCCCTTTAGAGCCAGCCGCTACTGGTCAACGGACTACAGAGGGAGCGCTTTTAGTACAGTTTTCTTCAAATTAGCACTTCTATTGAAGATACAGTGCCGGTACTTAAAAAAAAATGTATGCGGAAATAGTTGCAGAACTTACTTTTTAACACAGAGCGTCTCTGGTTTTCTGGGTCAGGGAATTTACTTGAAGGTTCCAATATGATACCGTTAAGGAGTTATAGGTATTTCCACTTTTCTGGAATTATTTACGAAAAACCCACCACCATTTTTTTGGAATGACACAAAAAGTATGAAAATCAGCCCGGTAGAACTCTAGAAATGAGTAGAGCATGTTAAAATACCTTAGGAATAAGAGTTACACTTCCCGTGTTATATACGTGTCAATTGTAATAAAACCAAACCAAACCGCAAGGCACTACAACCCATGAAGGGCCTTGGCCTACCAAGCGACTACCGCACAGCCCGAAGGCCTGGACATTACGACGTGACGTGTGGTCAGCGCGACGAATCCTCTCGGCCGTTATTCTTGGCTCTCGAGACCCACTATCTTCATGTTGCGCCTAGTACCAAAACTGAATTCATTATCATTCGAAGATTCAATAATTTTAAAGCCATACAATAATATTAATTTAGCTGGAGCGGTGCGTGCACCTACGCCCTTTAGAACCAACCGCTACTGGCTATGGTATTATGAAATTTCCTTATGAAATTGAGTTTAGTTGTAAACGGGAGTTGTACTTTGACGTTTATGAATCTGCGGACGCTTGATAAAACTATAGTGTACATTTTGTTCCTGTGCTTTGTTGTTTGTGAGTGAGAAAATTTAGAGGAAATTGGCTCCGTTTAAGAACGAATGGTACTTCGGAATTTTTCAAATCTATTCTTGGAATAAAGCACGTTTTTTCCTGAATGTGAGTCTATCAGTATTTTTGCATGAACCATATCTCTGCCTAGCTTTACCAGAGTCAATCTCGTTCCAATGCACAAACTTGAGCATTGTGAAGAAGAATATTAGAACGCATCTTTTATATCTATCTTGTGAGGCATCATGCCTGAAGTATCAAGAGTGGTAAGGAAACAAAATATACTGCCTCATAAATATTGTCGCATTCTGCTAAGCCAGTGGTTAATGTATTGTTATTTTGTCAACTTTCAGAATGTTCAGAACCTGTTGGTTTGATAATAATAATTTATCCTGTTACTTTTGGGAAAGGGAATACATTTTTATTTGGATGCGAAGCAAAACGAATTAAATATTGTACAATATTTTCTGAAGTTTGGTTTTGTGAAATCTCAATGCAATTCTAGCCTAGTTTTCCATTGATGAGCTTCAGAAGCCATTCACTATAATTCGGCTCTAGAGCATTTACAATCCCTTTTGGTTTAAAACTCTTAATGGGTTTTTCATTTTTTGCAAGTTGCTTTACGTCGCACCGACACAGGTAGGTCTTATCGCGACGATGAGACAGGAAAGGGCTAGGAGTGGGAGGGAAGCGTCCGTGTCCTTACAGTAATTAAGGTACAGCCCCAGCATTTGCCTGGGCTGCCGACAGTGGGGTTCGAACACACTATTTCCCGAATACTGGATACCGGCCGCATTTAAGCGACTGCAGCTATCGAGTTCGGTAAACACAATGTTGAACCATAGAGTAGAGTTATTTAAAATTGACTGAAAAGGGCACGGGAACAATGATAAATCCTTCTTCCCCTGACATTTGAAGTTGTTACAAGTGGTTCAAAACTTCCGCAGCTAATTTGACCGTCATTTTCAATTTCCCGCCGTTTATACGTATATTTCTGATTTATTTCCTAAGGCCATACCTTCATTTTTGTCGCAGCTCCTTTCAGCATCTTAACAAACACAATTAATAATACGGAATTATTGTATTTACTATATTGTCGTAACTTGATCAATAAGAAACAGTAACCGGTCTATAATATTGTAGTCCAAACAATATGGCGGCCATGCGTGTACGTTGGCTTAAATTCCGGCTGCACATTGCTAGGGTGCTCAATCGTACCTTCTTCTTTCCTCGTTGCTTGTACCGAGGGTTTTGCAAATATGGCGACGGGCACAAATCTTGGCCTCATCGAGAGAATGCATTTTAATATTTGTCGCCATATCTATATTATTATGTGGTCGTTAGCAACCACCTACGGCGAAGCTGCAGACACGTAATTTTCTTTTTAAAAAATAACAAATTCGTGGCTGTGAGAGTTTCATTGTCTTTTTCTCGTAAAGGGGAGACAAAAACACATATTTTTGAAACATTCTCATTTTTTCAATAGGGATTTTATAGATATAAACATATTGACCGAGCAGAGTGGTCGTGCGTGCTAACGCATTACGGCTATGAAGCCAAGCTCCGCATTCAGGAGACGCGTGGATTCGAACCCTAGCGTCAACTGTCCTCAGAATGCTCTTTTTGTCGTTTCTCATTTTCACTTCCAGGCAAACGCCCGGACATTTCATATTCATAGGCCACAGCCGATTCCTTACCACATATCATGTATTTCAACTTCATTAGCTCCTTAACTGTGGTTGTTGTCAGGAAGCGTATCGAGCCCTATAAAACGTGCCGTGAAATTATATATCACTGGGACTAGGGGTGGGGTAGAAATACAATGCATGCAGCTACAATTTAGTGTGATTGAGGAGAGTCTGTCCAAAACGTGTAATTTACACCATGGAAAATATACAACCTGCGACAATAAAGTTCGGTGAATAGTCCTGTACTATCAACATAGATGAGCAATGGTCTTGGAAATAGTCCCCTTCCAAAACTATTCACGGCCGAGATCGGCGATGCATGTCCTGGAAACTTTGAAAGAAGGCTTCCTTTGGGATGGTGTTCAAAAGCCTCGTCACGTTTCGTTCGATGTCAGGAATATCGTCAAATCCTTTTCCTTTCAAAGCGAGTTTGATGAGTGACTTTTCGGCTCTGACCTTTTTCCAACGAGAGGATCCCGGAGAACGTCATTCTATGCTTTGCTGTTTCGTTTCAGGGTCGTACCTGAAACACAAGTTTCATCCTCAGAGACAAAGTTCAGGAAATTTGGTGTCGCATCCGCCGTTTCGACAAAATCCCGTGAAGCCTCTAAATCTGCCTTTTTCTGATCGTCAGTCAAGTAATGTGGCACAAGACAAGAATACGTTTTACTCTTCCCTAACTTCTGGGTAACGATTTGTGGCATGGATTTACGGTAAATCTGCAGTTCATGCACTGTCAGTCGCACAGTTAATCCCCGATTGTTCATGATTAATGTCCTCACCTTCTCAATGTTTTCGTCACTGATGGCGGTCGCCGGTCTTCCGCTGCGGGGGTTGTCAGAAACACTTTCCCGGCCTCATCGAAAACGGGCGAACCACTCGTACAAACACTTCAAGGACAGTGCTTGATCTTCGTAAATATGTACCAGCATCGCATACGTCTCTTTCGGTGTCTTGCCAAGCTTAAAACAAAATTGTGCATTGATCTTTTTGGTCGTTCATGTTCCTGTTCGCAGTTCAGAACCAACACACTAAACACGCACTGTGTCAAACAGGCCTTACACGGCACACACACGATGTTCAACTGAACAACGTTGGGAGCAGGTGGTCAAAACCTGCTGCTACACAGGTGCAGCGTTGCGTATCGCCAGTGTTGCCGAATCGACCATTCTGACTTCATTCACTGAACTTTATTGTAATAGGTTTGTAGTATTTCGTCCACATGCATTGCAGTAATGGAATACTATCGAATGCCATGTGCATTGCAGACCAAAAAATGGTGAAATGTCATGTATAAACACATCCCACAACACAGCATGATCCGGGTTTAAAGTCCTATGTGTTCGTTCGGCATCACCGAATGAAAGTCGGAAACAAACAATACTATTTCCATCGCATTAGGGGTGGTACGAAAGATATTCCCATTCAAAAGGGCGTATTTCCTGTGGGTTTTCCTTGACGTGTTTAAAGTTAACAGCTCTACCGGACACGCTGTTGCGACACCTGTTAGCAGTTACTCTCGGCCGCACAGGCACGGTATGTCACAATGCAGTCGTAGTTTGTATGCGCCTTGCTGTGATCACCTGTGTGATGGTAATGTAATACCATTGGGTACTAATGCTGTTATAGATATCACTGTTGACCTTTTTGGTAAGCTAATTTAAAACTTTAGTGGACCGTATGTAGCAAATACACTGACTGACAGAGCAAATGCAACACCAAGAAGGAGTGGTCAGAACTTTATGCCAATTGCAGGGTAGACTGACGTCATTGAGGTATGCTCATGATGTGAAATGCGCCGCTGTGCTGCGCACGTAGCGAACGATAAATGCGACACAGCGTTGGCGAATGGCCCACTTCGTACCGTGATTTCTCAGCCGACAGTCATTGTAGAACGTGTTGTCGTGTGCCACAGGACACGTGTATAGATAAGAATGCCAGGCCGCCGTCAACGGAGGCATTTCCAGCAGACAGACGACTTTACGAGGGGTATGGTGATCGGGCTGAGAAGGGCAGGTTGGTCGCTTCGTCAAATCGCAGCCGATACCCATAGGGATGTGTCCACGGTGCAGCACCTGTGGCGAAGATGGTTGGCGCAGGGACATGTGGCACGTGCGAGGGGTCCAGGCGCAGCCCGAGTGACGTCAGCACGCGAGGATCGGCGCATCCGCCGCCAAACGGTGGCAGCCCCGCACGCCACGTCAACCGCCATTCTTCAGCATGTGCAAGACACCCTGGCTGTTCCAATATCGACCAGAACAATTTCCCGTCAATTGGTTGAAGGAGGCCTGCACTCCCGGCGTCCGCTCAGAAGACTACCATTGACTCCACAGCATAGACGTGCACGCCTGGCATGGTGCCGGGCTAGAGCGACTTGGATGAGGGAATGGCGGAACGTCGTGTTCTCCGATGAGTCACGCTTCTGTTCTGTCAGTGATAGTCACCGCAGACGAGTGTGGCGTCGGCGTGGAGAAAGGTCAAATCCGGCAGTAACTGTGGAGCGCCCTACCGCTAGACAACGCGGCATCATGGTTTGGGGCGCTATTGCGTATGATTCCACGTCACCTCTAGTGCGTATTCAAGGTACGTTAAATGCCCACCGCTACGTGCAGCATGTGCTGCGGCCGGTGGCACTCCCGTACCTTCAGGGGCTGCCCAGTGCTCTGTTTCAGCAGGATAATGCCCGCCCACACACTGCTCGCATCTCCCAACAGGCTCTACGAGGTGTACAGATGCTTCCGTGGTCAGCGTACTCTCCGGATCTCTCACCAATCGAACACGTGTGGGATCTCATTGGACGCCGTTTGCAAAGTCTGCCCCAGCCTCGTACGGACGACCAACTGTGGCAAATGGTTGACAGAGAATGGAGAACCATCCCTCAGGATACCATCCGCACTCTTATTGACTCTGTACCTCGACGTGTTTCTGCGTGCATCGCCGCTCGCGGTGGTCCTACATCCTACTGAGTCGATGCCGTGCGCATTGTGTAACCTGCATATCGGTTTGAAATAAACATCAATTATTCGTCCGTGCCGTCTCTGTTTTTCCCCAACTTTCATCCCTTTCGAAACACTCCTCCTTGGTGTTGCATTTGCACTGTCAGTCAGTGTATTACGCAATGCTCATAGGCAGACACTGTGGCAAGATGCTGATTGATTACAATAAGATAGAGATTGAAAGCCCTCTACATTAACTTCTTAATGTTGACTATTGAGAAATAACAGGCACCATAGGGGCAGTATTGCAGAACTTCTCAAAAAATATGGCAGATTTGAAGTCTTTGAAAAAGTGCACTGTATCTCTAGCGATGGATCCAGTAAAGGTGCAGACATTGTCGCGATTGACAGGAAGAGAAATATCGGCGTTGTTATTGATCCAACAATAAGCTTTGAGAGTAACAGTTCACAGGCCAAAGAAGTTGATTCTGAAAAGAAGAGACACTACGAACACTGTTTTATGTACTTTGAAGAAAAGTTGCTGGGAAGTGACTGGGTTACTCTTCGGTGCGCGAGGATCTGTCACAAATTTTTAATGAATTCATTCCTTCCTTCGTTTTGGTATTCCCGTTTCGTATCTAAAAGATATTTGTTTAGATGTTTTACGAGATTCTTTGGCAATGGTAAATCATCATTTGTACGGTAAGTATAAAGAAAAATGAAGTTTTTCTGATCGGATATAGCTGTAGGGCTACAACAGGGGAAATTCAAAATGAAATATATATATATATATAAGCTCATTTTATCCTAAGATAAATAGTGCGAAAATTAATAATAATTTGATGCTGTTACCGTACGGTACCCATTTTCACACCAGGCAAATGCTGGAGCTGTACCTTAATTAAGGCCACGACCGCTTCCTTTCCATCGTCGCCATAAGACTTATCCGTGTCGGTGCGACGTAAAGCAACTTGAAAAAACAAAGTCATTTGTATATCGTTCTTTGTGTGTGTCAAGAAGGTGTATATAGAGGCGACTGTAGCCTCGTACGGTAAATAAATAATAATTACAATAAGATGTGGGTGACATTGTGGAGGGAGAAATTACACTGAACGTGATGTGGGGGTTTGGGTGACGGTCAAGTGTCACGGTAATTAGTCTACAACTTATCCCAAATTGTTATAAAAGTAATTCTATGATGTATTGTTGCTGTTTTGTTGAGTGCTATTTCCTCATTGCCATGAAAGGACGTATGGCTTTTAATGCCGGGGCTGTCCGAGGACAAGTTCGGCTGGCCAGGTATAGGTCTTTTTATTTGCCTCCCGTAGGCGACCTGCTCGTCGTGATGGGGATGAAGTGTTGATGAAGACGACTCATACACCCATCCCCCGTGCCAGCGAAATCAACTGATGATGGTTAAAATTCCCGACCCTGCCGGAAATCGACTTTGGAACCCCTGTAACCCCCATTCCCATTAAAAGGGATTTCTCCGATGTGTCTGAACAAAAAGGGTTATTTGTGTGATACCCGATCGAAAGGAACTATTTTCACTTTGTTTATATTGGCGTTAATATTAACGATAGAACAACCATCAAGTATATTTTTGATCACAGCATAGATCTAAACAGTTGTACCTTACCCGGTCATGGGTACGTCCCACGTGCCTTTTATTGTACGTTTCTTGCGTTTTCCCATAACTTCCTTATGCTGGGAACAGGAACTTTTGAACAGACTTTCCTCAATTAGCCTCGGATTACTGTATTTCCCCCGTTAGGTTTTAGTACGAAATTAAACACTAAGAAAATGAACTCTATTATTTGTACTTTTGAATCGGATGGGAGACCTGCAATTGTGTTGAAAACTTTGTATTGGTTGACCTGAGTGTGTTATCTCCTACTACAGTACTGGTGGAGTCCCCAGAAGCTGTTAAATGCTCCGGCTAGTTTATAACTGGCAGTGTGTGCGACGACTCATCCCGGGACGGGCGACATACGTGCTGACAGATTTACGAGTAGGACGGCAAGAGCTTCAAACTTTATAACTTAATACTTGAGCACATAAACAATTTTAGGTCGGAATATAAATCAGACAGTAAACAGATTATGTAAGTACATGGCTCTATTGACGTTCAACAGCGTGCGATGCTTGTTTCTCTGACGGGAGATGAAAATTTATAACCCAGATAATCTCTTGACAGCATGTCATTAAAAATTCAACAATCCAAATTCTCGTCATTGATGATACAGGGATCGATGTTGGTGATACCATTAACCCGTACACCATTCAAATATATCGCTATCTTACTCTGTGTGACATACATCCAATTTTGTGCGATTCTTGAAAGGTTAGTATAACATGTCGACATATAAAAAATGAAATGGAGTGTTTTAACACACGCTTGATAATAATAACCATAATAATAATAATAATAATAATAATAATAATAATAATAATAATAATAATAATAACATACATACATACATGGTGTTGTTAACAGCGAAGCTCAAGTGGAGGAGGAAAATGATGTTGGTGAAATTATGCTTGAGGAAGTGGAAAGGATGGTAAATAAACTCCATTGTCATAAGGCAGCAGGAATAGATGAAATTAGACCTGAAATGGTGAAGTATAGTGGGAAGGCAGGGATGAAATGGCTTCATATTGTAGTAAAATTAGCGTGGAGTGTTGGTAAGGTACCTTCAGATTGGGCAAAAGCAGTAATTGCACCTATCTATAAGCAAGGGAACAGGAAGGATTGCAACAACTATCGAGGTATCTCATTGATTAGTATACCAGGCAAAGTATTCACTGGCATCTTGGAAGGGAGGGTGCGATCAGTCGTTGAAAGGAAGTTGGATGAAAACCAGTGTGGTTTCGGACCACAGAGAGGCTGTCAGGATCAGATTTTCAGTATGCGCCAGGTAATTGAAAAATGCTACGAGAGGAATAGGCAGTTGTGCTTATGTTTCATAGATCTAGAGAAAGCATATGACAGGGTACCGAGGGAAAAGATGTTCGCCATACTGGGGGACTATGGAATTAAAGGCAGATTATTAAAATCAATCAAAGGCATTTATGTTGACAATTGGGCTTCAGTGAGAATTGATGGCAGAATGAGTTCTTGGTTCAGGGTACTTACAGGGGTTAGACAAGGCTGTAATATTTCACCTTTGCTGTTTGTAGTTTACATGGATCATCTGCTGAAAGGTATAAAATGGCAGGGAGGGATTCAATTAGGTGGAAATGTAGTAAGCAGTCTGGCCTATGCTGACGACTTGGTCTTAATGGCAGATTGTGCCGAAAGCCTACAGTCTAATATCGTGGAACTTGAAAATAGGTGCAATGAGTTTGGTATGAAAATTAGCCTCTCGAAGACTAAATTGATGTCAGTAGGTAAGAAATTCAACAGAATTGAATGTCAGATTGGTGATACAAAGCTAGAACAGGTCGATAATTTCAAGTATTTAGGTTGTGTGCTCTCCCAGGATGGTAATATAGTAAGTGAGATTGAATCAAGATGCCGTAAAGCTAATGCAGTGAGCTCGCAGCTGCGATCGACTGTATTCTGTAAGAAGGAAGTCAGCTCCCAGACGAAACTATCCTTACATCGGTCTGTTTTCAGACCAACTTTGCTTTACGGGAGCGAAAGCTGCGTGGACTCAGGATATCTTATTCATAAGTTAGAAGTAACAGACATGAAAGTAGCAAGAATGATTGCTGGTACAAATAGGTGGGAACAATGGCAGGAGGGTACTCGGAATGAGGAGATAAAGGCTAATTTAGGAATGAACTCGATGGATGAAGCTGTACGCATAAACCGGCTTCGGTGGTGGGGTCATGTGAGGCGAATGGAGGAGGATAAGTTACCTAGGAGAATAATGGACTCTGTTATGGAGGGTAAGAGAAGTAGAGGTAGACCAAGACGACGATGGTTAGACTCGGTTTCTAATGATTTAAAGATAAGAGGTATAGAACTAAATGAGGCCACAACACTAGTTGCAAATCGAGGATTTTGGCGATGTTTAGTAAATTCACAGAGGCTTGCAGACTGAACGCTGAAAGGCATAACAGTCTATAATGATAATGTATGTATGTATGTATATAATAATAATAATAATAATAATAATAATAATAATAATAATAATAATAATAATAATAATAATAATAATAATAATAATAATTGAGTCATCTAGACACCGTTGTTAAACGGGCATGAATGGAAAAAAATAAATAAAAGTGATAAGAACATTTCTGGGTCCGAATGCAAAAACTGGGGAGAGGAGACTCATATCTAACAGAGAATTATATCATAGAACAGAAGGAGTATTTGAACTGATGAAAAATAGAAGGTTAAAGTTCTATGGACATTTGTTGAGGATGGGCAATAATAAACTAACGAAGAGAATATTTGAATATTTCAGGAAGACAGAGCTGAAATGATTTCGAGTAGTGATGTTGGACTTGACGAAATGGAATATCTGGAAGATTGTATCGTGGACAGAAATCAATTTAGACAACGCGTCAAAAATTTCCGCGGTTTCCTGGAAATTGGGAAAACGCTAGTGATAAAAGGGAGGTCTAGACAGAAGGGCAGAAGAAGGAAGTAGGAGAAAGGATGGAAAGATACCGGCAGAGAATGAAGGCAGAGAAGGCTAAACATTCTGCAAAAATTGTCAAACGTTGTCCATAAATGGCCGAAATTTATTATTGATTTTAACCTTTTAGTCTTCGCGTTAAGGTTCTTTATTAAAAAAATATTTAGTACTACACTTAAATATGACGATCACAAATCATATACTTTTATATACAAAAATAAAACATAACGGGCCAATAATTAAACATTCCAACCAGTAGAGGTATCTACTGGTATGTTGTGTTGACCATTTCTAAACAGACTGTTACAAAACAAATGCTAGTGATTTAACATCACGCTAACACATCGAAGGTTTTCGGCAACGCAAGGATTGAAAAGGGCTAGGATTGGGAAGATAGCAGCCGTGGCATTAATTAAGATACATCCCCAGCATTTGTCTGATGTGAAAATCGGAAACCATAGAAAAACATCTTCACGGTTTCGGGCGGTGGGATTCGAACCCACCATCTCCCAATGCAAGCTCTTGGTTAAGCTACAACGCTTTGGTCCGGTAGTAGTTGAAGAATTTCAAATACGTCAGCCTCGTGTCGGTGTCGGTAGACTGACTGGCAAGAAATCCCGTGGGAAAAATTCCGGCAATGTAGTTAGCGGGCCGTAAAACTATTATTATTATTATTATTATTATTATTATTATTATTATTATTATTATTATTATTATTATTATTATTATTATTATTATATTCCTTTCAGGTCGCAGCCATGACTTACGGTACACTGTAAGGAGTATGTACACTGACTGACAGAGCAAATGCAACACCAAGAAGGAGTGGTTCGAAAGGGATGAAAGTTGGGGAAAAAACAGAGACGGCACGGACGAATAATTGATGTTTATTTCAAACCGATATGCAGGTTACACAATGCACACGGCATCGACTCAGTAGGATGTAGGACCACCGCGAGCGGCGATGCACGCAGAAACACGTCGAGGTACAGAGTCAATAAGAGTGCGGATGGTGTCCTGAGGGATGGTTCTCCATTCTCTGTCAAAAATTTGCCACAGTTGGTCGTCCGTACGAGGCTGGGGCAGAGTTTGCAAACGGCGTCCAATGAGATCCCACACGTGTTCGATTGGTGAGAGATCCGGAGAGTACGCTGGCCACGGAAGCATCTGTACACCTCGTAGAGCCTGTTGGGAGATGCGAGCAGTGTGTGGGCGGGCATTATCCTGCTGAAACAGAGCATTGGGCAACCCCTGAAGGTACGGGAGTGCCACCGGCCGCAGCACATGCTGCACGTAGCGGTGGGCATTTAACGTGCCTTGAATACGCACTAGAGTTGACGTGGAATCATACGCAATAGCGCCCCAAACCATGATGCCGCGTTGTCTAGCGGTAGGGCGCTCCACAGTTACTGCCGGATTTGACCTTTCTCCACGCCGACGCCACACTCGTCTGCGGTGACTATCACTGACAGAACAGAAGCGTGACTCATCGGAGAACACGACGTTCCGCCATTCCCTCATCCAAGTCGCTCTAGCCCGGCACCATGCCAGGCGTGCACGTCTATGCTGTGGAGTCAATGGTAGTCTTCTGAGCGGACGCCGGGAGTGCAGGCCTCCTTCAACTAATCGACGGGAAATTGTTCTGGTCGATATTGGAACAGCCAGGGTGTCTTGCACATGCTGAAGAATGGCGGTTGACGTGGCGTGCGGGGCTGCCACCGCTTGGCGGCGGATGCGTCGATCCTCGCGTGCTGACGTCACTCGGGCTGCGCCTGGACCCCTCGCACGTGCCACATGTCCCTGCGCCAACCATCTTCGCCACAGGCGCTGCACCGTGGACACATCCCTATGGGTATCGGCTGCGATTTGACGAAGCGACCAACCTGCTCTTCTCAGCCCGATCACCATACCCCTCGTAAAGTCGTCTGTCTGCTGGAAATGCCTCCGTTGACGGCGGCCTGGCATTCGTAGCTATACACGTGTCCTGTGGCACACGACAACACGTTCTACAATGACTGTCGGCTGAGAAATCACGGTACGAAGTGGGCCATTCGCCAACGCCGTGTCCCATTTATCGTTCGCTACGTGCGCAGCACAGCGGCGCATTTCACATCATGAGCATACCTCAGTGACGTCAGTCTACCCTGCAATTGGCATAAAGTTCTGACCACTCCTTCTTGGTGTTGCATTTGCTCTGTCAGTCAGTGTATTTTACACAACCGTAATGACTGTAAAATATTCTGTACCTATTTTGGAACCTTACAGTAAAAGGTAAAAGAAAGTGGTAATCACAATTTATAAAAATCTGAAAATAAAAGAAAGCACAAGCCAGGAGAACGTAATTGGAGTCTATCTCTCACTGAAATATTTTGACTACGGTCCAAATCTGAACTACTAGATCCCAAATAATTATTATTACTTCAAGCTCTTATATACATTATTATAACGTTGGGCTTCGCTACTTCTAAGGACAAATAAATAAATAAATAAATAAATAAATAAATAAATAAATAAATAAATAAATAAATAAATAAATAAATAAATAAATAAATAAATAAATAAATAAATAAATATTCTAACAGAAATATTTCAGGCATATTCTTTACTAATTTCCTAAATACAGTTCTGAACTATTCTACATATCAATCCCTTCTGTTTTTTCTATCAAATCCTTCAAATCCAAGTATTTAATAGTAATTTATGGGACTTAAATGTTTTCTTACTGTAAATTCTGAGCTTTAACTACGGAACGCGACTCGAATTTTCAAGATTTTTTAAATATTTTGCATGGAGACCTCCTTGGTGATGATCAATCACTTACTTTCATTTGAATTTTGAAATATTTTATTCGACGCGAAGTGATTTTGTAAATGATTAACGCGGTTTGTTGTACATGATTCATTTGCTTGTGGGAAATTTATGTGTCAATATCGGACATTAATATGTACATTAAAGTTGAAATTGCAGAAAGAGGAGAGAAGAGTGTGATATAAAGTTTCTTCCCGCTGCCCAGTGGAGCATATTAATTGACCGAACATGAACACTAATCATAAAGAATTTCATAGCGTTGTGTGCCAGCGCTCTGAGTCATATTTCGTTCGCCTTAAAGCAGGACACCAGACATAATATAAACCTGAATGTCTCTTCCTAGGCAGTCTACAATTAATTAACAGCTTCCCCTACAGAAGGCGTTAAATGATATTTATTGCCATGTTTACAATCTCTCTGAGGGAAGTAAAATTCTTACACCATTCTGAATTTCTCTAAATTTAATTGAAGCTTACAGTATACCGGCATTTGTTATTTTAATTACTCTTTGCTAGTTATTTAACGTCGCATTTAAACATCGAAGATTTTCGGCAACGCCAGGGTGGAAATGTGCTAGGACTGGGAAGGTAGCGGCCGTACCCTTAGTTAA
Organism: Anabrus simplex; assembly: GCF_040414725.1. NCBI lineage: Eukaryota > Metazoa > Arthropoda > Insecta > Orthoptera > Tettigoniidae > Anabrus > Anabrus simplex. The sequence continues at coordinate 102,880,439 of NC_090271.1, read as the reverse complement.
GATAGACTCAAAATTTGACTGGTGTGAAAATGGGAAAACACGGAAAGCAATCTTCAGGAATTCCGACAGTGGGATTTGAACCCACCGCACGGCGATCTCGCTCGGTATTTTACATGTTAATCCATTGGTACTAAACTAAGGTTATAATACATATTTCTCTTTCTACATTAGTATTACAAATAATTGAAATAATTGGGAACAATAGCAGGAGGGTACTAATCAGGAGGAGATAAGGATTAAGTTATGAATGACTTTTTTTTTACAATTGACTTTACGTTCCACGGACACAGATAGGTCTTGCGGTGACGAAGGTTAAGAATGGATATGGCTGTAGATGGATATAGGTGTGTATGAGAACCGGCTTTGGTAGTGTGGTCATGTGCGGTGGATGGAGGACGGTAGGTCATTTAGGAGAATAATGGAATGGGCCATAGAAGGTAAGAGAAACAGAGACCAAGACGGGGAAAGTTGATATTTTGTTTATTTTACGGCAAGAGCTGTAGAACCAAACAAGGCTATGATATTAGTTGCAAATAGATTATTGTGTAGGAGTATAGTCAATTCACTGAGGCCTACGGACTGAACGCTGAAAGGTGTCACTGTCTATAATGGTGACGATGTATGATGTATTATTTTATTTTGTCCAGTGCCTGTGGCTCAGATACAAACCGTTTGGCATTGCTCTCCCAGTTATATAGCGGAACGTGAAAAGTCAGCTGTATGCTGTTCTAGTGATCAGTGATAACTAGAGCCCGGATTTCCATGCAAATACACGTTTTTAAATAATCTGGTTACACTTCTCAAACTTTGCAGATATTAGTTTGATGGCTTAATAAGTCCAAATAACCGGTCGTTTTACGTGCATGTGGCATGTTTTGGACTTTCTAGGAGAAAATTCATGCATAATGCACATGTTGAAGATTTTGGATTTCAACTCAAAAGATCTGCACAAGGCCTCAACGGAGGCCACGTGCCATTATTACTGGTATTTCTATTTAAAGAGGGTTTTATATACCATTTTGGCAAACTAATTTGGGAAATAATTTGTTGACTGAAAGAAAACCACAATTAACATTTTAACTCTAAGAAGGCAACGCTGTAAATATTTCGGATTGTTACCGGATTCACTCACTATCTTCTTTCGTATATTCCTGACACTTTTCATTCGCATTCTGGTTTGATTTGCATAACAATAGGAACTAATTTGATGTCAAAGAAATTATAAGGACAATCTGAAATTGCGACAGAGAAAAAATCAGAGGATTGAAATGGTCGGGACCTGTTAGAAGAATGAGGATTCCTAAAAGGGGGATACATACCATACCTGGAGAAAGTCGAGTGGTTGGAAGACGAAGACAATATTTTTGAAGTATTTGAAAAGTAATCTGGAAATATCAGGTAGATGGTTACAAGAGTATGGAGTGAGAGATTTTCTATTATTTGCTTTACGGCGCACTGGCACAGATAGGTTTTATGGCGACAATGGGATAGGAAAGGCCTAGGGGTGGGAAGGAAGCGGCCGTGGTGCGTGCCTGGTGTGAAAATTGGAGACCACAGAAAAGGAGGGAGAGCAAAATTGTGACGAAATGAAAAGAGAGAGCGTGATAGGAGAGAATTTTCGGTAATTCTTAAGGTGGCCAAGGTTAAAATAAACGGCCCATAATATCACAATAGCATAAGAGAAATCAGAAATAGAAGTAGGAGAAGAAGAAGCAAAGGATGGAAAGAAAGAAAGAATGAAAGAAAGAAAGAAAGAAAGAAAGGTGGTGTCAGTGGTCTCAGAAATAACTAGAATAATTTGAAGAAATGTTATACCAGTTTGAGGCTGACCTTCTGCAAAAGCCTACACTTCTAGTATGTGGTCTGAACTGTGTGTTCTATCCCAGAGATGATGCGTTGCCTACTAATTCAGTGCTACCCTACAGATTAGCATAATCTACGACCCATCGTTACATACAGAAGAACATCACTATATCTGAATAGAAATGGCAAATTACGAGAGGTTCAATCGCACCTGCACATCATTAACTCTCGATATAGCCGTGTTCCTCCTGAAACAGATCTACTGCTAGTACACAGGTGCACCGCTATTATCCACCTATTCTGAAAGAGACAGAGTATTATTTTACTAGTTTGACTGCAAAGTACTTTCCTGTAAATATTCCATTACTTATCTATAAATAAATTGCGTCGGAAAGATAACGAAATTATAATTTATGAAAAGAAACATGTGACAGATAAATATAGAAACAGAAAAAAAAAAACACTAATATAAATATTAGGTAGGATTAATGTTTTTTCTATGAAAGTGCCACTTTTAGAATAGGTCCTCATTTCAACAATGTGCAAGATGCAGCCAAGAAACTTCTCTCTCTGATTGGAGGAGTGGCGGTTCCATTTCCTTACCCACGTGGCACTGTGTCAAAGCTCAAACTCGTCCTCGTAACCTCTCCACGCAACAGATATAGTTTTAGAAATTGTCTGTTATTTAGATAAACAATATGAATAAATCCGGCTGTGTGGTGTAGTGGTTAGTGTGATTAACTGCCACCAGTGGAGGCCGGGTTCGATTCCAGGCTCTGGCACGAAATTTGAAAAGTGGTATGAGTGCTGGAACGGGGTCCACTCATCCTCAGGAGGTCATGTGAGAAGAGGGGGTTTCGATTCCCACCTTACCCATTCCAGAAGTGGTTTTCCGTGTTTTCCCACTTCTCCAGCTAAATACCGGGATGGTGCCTAACTTAAGGCCACGGTCGCTTCCTTCCACCTTTCTTGTCTACCCCTTTTTATCTTTCCATCCCCCCACAAGGTCCCTGTTCAGCATAGCCTGGTCGAGGTACTGCTCCTCGTCCTCAGTTTCATTCCCCCATCCCAAAGTCTCACGCTCAAGGACATTACCCTTGCGGCGGTAATTGTGAGATCCTTCGCTGAATGCGAGGTAAAACCAACCCTGGACGGAAAACAGATTAAGAAAGAAAGAAAGAAAGAAAGAAAGAAAGAAAGAAAGAAAGAAAGAAGACAGAAAGAATACGAATAACACGACGAAGAAAAATGTTAATAGTCTTATCAGCACTTGTTATAGTCTCTCCTTTGCGTTTTTAATGAAATTACTCCTCCAGCCATGATGCTTTACTAAAGTCCCACGTTCTCTTTCCTGGAACTCTACAGCGAAAGGCGACATTCGCGTGCTATTCGCTCATTTTATGATCGCCCGCCTTTGACTCATTTTGAGGGGCTGATTACCTTAGATGTTAGGTCCTTTTGAACAACAATCATCATCATCATCATCATCATCATCATCATAATCATAATCATAACTCATTTTGTAGCAGTTCTACTTAACAATACGTTGAGAAAAGCTTTTTATATGATACAAATGAGATCTAGTAAATTTTGTTAGTACGTTAGCGAACTTTTTGTGGCTTCCGTAAGCGGTGTCAGCTACATGAGCGTATACTCATTGTACAGTACCTCAAAAAGAATGAGCGCACGGTATTGTATGTCTCTCATATTTAATACTTCATCAGAATCACTATCAGAATATACACTGACTGACAGAGCAAATGCAACACCAAGAAGGAGTGGTCAGAACTTCATGCCAATTGCAGGGTAGACTGACGTCACTGAGGTATGCTCATGATGTGAAATGCGCCGCTGTGCTGCGCACGTAGCGAACGATAAATGGGACACGGCATTGGCGAATGGCCCACTTCGTACCGTGATTTCTCAGCCGACAGTCATTGTAGAACGTGTTGTCGTGTGCCACAGGACACGTGTATAGCTAAGAATGCCAGGCCGCCGTCAACGGAGGCATTTCCAGCAGACAGACGACTTTACGAGGGGTATGGTGATCGGGCTGAGAAGGGCAGGTTGGTCGCTTCGTCAAATCGCAGCCGATACCCATAGGGATGTGTCCACGGTGCAGGGCCTGTGGCGAAGATGGTTGGCGCAGGGACATGTGGCACGTGCGAGGGGTCCAGGCGCAGCCCGAGTGACGTCAGCACGCGAGGATCGGCGCATCCGCCGCCAAGCGGTGGCAGCCCCGCACGCCACGTCAACCGCCATTCTTCAGCATGTACAAGACACCCTGGCTGTTCCAATATCGACCAGAACAATTTCCCGTCAATTGGTTGAAGGAGGCCTGCACTCCCGGCGTCCGCTCAGAAGACTACCATTGACTCCACAGCATAGACGTGCACGCCTGGCATGGTGCCGGGCTAGAGCGACTTGGATGAGGGAATGGCAGAACGTCGTGTTCTCCGATGAGTCACGCTTCTGTTCTGTCAGTGATAGTCACCGCAGACGAGTGTGGCGTCGGCGTGGAGAAAGGTCAAATTCGGCAGTAACTGTGGAGCGCCCTACCGCTAGACAACGCAGCATCATGGTTTGGGGCGCTATTGCGTATGATTCCACGTCACCTCTAGTGCGTATTCAAGGCACGTTAAATGCCCACCGTTACGTGCAGCATGTGCTGCGGCCGGTGGCACTCCCGTACCTTCAGGGGCTGCCCAATGCTCTGTTTCAGCAGGACAATGCCCGCCCACACACTGCTCGCATCTCCCAACAGGCTCTACGATGTGTACAGATGCTTCCGTGGCCAGCGTACTCTCCGGATCTCTCACCAATCGAACACGTGTGGGATCTCATTGGACGCCGTTTGGAAACTCTGCCCCAGCCTCGTACGTACGACCAACTGTGGCAAATGGTTGACAGAGAATGGAGAACCATCTCTCAGGACACCATCCGCACTCTTATTGACTCTGTACCTCGACGTGTTTCTGCGTGCATCGCCGCTCGCGGTGGTCCTACATCCTACTGAGTCGATGCCATACGCATTGTGTAACCTGCATATAAACATCAATTATTCGTTCGTGCCGTCTCTGTTTTTTCCCCAACTTTCATCCCTTTCGAACCACTCCTTCTTGGTGTTGCATTTGCTCTGTCAGTCAGTGTATTTCACCTCCCATGTAGACGCAAACCCTGTGGATACTCACAAAAAACATCGTTTCCATTCTTTCTTTCTTTATTTTTTGAGTGACTGTGGATTTGCGCCCACCTCTAATAATAATAATAATAATAATAATAATAATAATAATAATAATAATAATAATAATAATAATAATAATAATATTGTATTTACGTCCCACTAACTTTTTGACGGTTTTTGGAGTCGCCGCGGTGGCGGAATTTTGTCCAGCAAGAGTTCTTTTACATGCCAGTAAATCTACCAACACGAGGCTGACGTACTTGAGCACCTTAAAATACTACCGAACTGTTCATGGATTGAATCTGCCACGCCGGGGTTAGAAGGCCAGTGCAACAACTGCCTGAGTTACTCAGACCTCTTTGTTTTTATCGGGATATGTTCTAAACGTGAAATCTCTATCAAATACTGTACATGACACTATTTAATATTTAGGATTTGGGATATTATGGTGACTGAAATTAATGGATGTTATATGGCACCACCAAATTTTCTGTCGTCGAGGGTATTCTTGATTTGTTGGAGGCAATTCTGAAGCGTTGAACCGAGTTCAAATAATACCATACTCCAAGTTCGCCAACCAAGAAGAACCTTGTAGTTTTTCATGTATTGTGACTTGCAGAAGCCGATATTTTTCCTCCTTATTCATAATGTAGCATCATCAGTTATGGTTGACAGTTCATTCTACGAAGATTTTATTCAATTCACGGTATACTCAAAATCCACTAATACATCCACATACTTAGAGTACCGGAACCTAATTATAATTTATAACTAATTAAAGCCCCTAGTAATCGCAATACCGATTATACAACCTGTGACAATAAAGATCGGTGAATGAAGTCAGAACGGTCGATCCGGCAACACTGGCGACACGCAACGCTGCACCTGCGTAGCAGCAGGCTTTGACCACCTACTCCCAACGTTTCTCAGTTGAGCACCGTGTGTGTGCCGTGTGTGCCGTGTAAGACCTGTTTGACAGTGCGTGTTTAGTGCGTTGGTTCTGAACTGCGAACAGGAACATGAACGACTAGAAGATAAATGTACAGTTTTGTTTTAAGCTTGGCAAGACACCGAAAGAAACGCATGCGATGCTGGTACGTGTTTATGAAGATCAAGCACTGTCCCTGAAGTGTTTGTACGAGTGGTTCGCCCGTTTTCGAGGAGGCCGGGAAAGTGTTTCTGACAATTCTCGTAGCGGAAGACCGGCGACCGCCGTCAGTGACGAAAACATTGAGAAGGTGAGGACATTAATCACGAACGATCGGCGATTAACTGTGCGCATGATAGCGGATGAACTGCAGATTAACCGTGAATTCCTGCTAAAAATCGTTACCCAGAAGTTAGGGAAGAGGAAAACGTGTTCTGGTTTTGTGCCACATCACTTGACTGACGATCAGAAGCAGGCACGTTTAGAGGCTTCACAGGATTCTCACGACTGAAACTCGCTTTGAAAGAAAAGAAATTTGACAATATTCCTGACATCCAAAGAAACGTGACGAAGCTTTTGAAAACCATCCCAATGGAAGCCTTCTTGCAAAGTTTCCAGGATATGTATCGCCGATCTCAGCAGTGCATAGTTATGAGAGGGGACTATTTCGAAGGACAGTAAGGTCACTGTCGTTCATTGTTCATCTATGTTGATAGTACAGGATTATTCACCGAACTTTATTGTCACAGGTTGTAGAATACAGTCGACAAGGTCGCGTGTCTTCAAAATAAAAGTACCTGGGCGTTTTGCCCTATTGTACGAGTAGAACGAGTGTGAGTCTCTTGACAACTTCTGGCAAATCTTTATGGTATGTTTTATCATCATAAAGGGAAAATTTCAAAACCCTCGTTTCTGTCATGAAGGTACGGTTTGATTTAACGGTACTACAAAGATTGTGTTCACTTTCATTTCTACTTTTGTTCTCACTGAGTGCAATTGTGAGCAGCTCAAAGAGGTTTACAAAATTTGTAGGTGATATAATCCAGTTTAGATCAATGATGACGCTATAACGCAGATAGGCAACGAACAAGGTTAGAACTGATCCCCTTTTCTTTCCCTGTGATCGCAGTCATACTGTATTAGAACACGTAGTACCGAGCTTGATAGCTGCAGTCGCTTAAGTGCGGCCAGTATCCAGTATTCGGGAGTTAGTAGGTTCGAACCCCACTGTCGGCAGCCCTGAAGATGGTTTTCCATCGTTTCCCATTTTCACACAAGGAAAATGCTGGGGCTGTTCCTTAATTAAGGCCACGGCCGCTTCATTCCCACTCCTAGACCTTTTCCGTCCCATCGTCGCAATAAGACCTATCTGTGTCGGTGCGACGCAAAACAACCTGTAAAAAAATAAAGAACATGTAGTCAATATTCATTTAAAAATTCCCACATGTATTGATCAGGATTCGATCCGTGGTCTCAAAGGAAAGAAATCAGCGACAATGAAAACTCACTATCACTCCTATTTTTCTCTTTCACTGCTCGCATCTGCCACTCGTCGTCGGGCCCTCCGACCATCTTCGGTGCTCAATTCTATCCCGTGCAAGTTGTCTTACATCTTTACAATCATCTCGTCCTACTTGTTGGCTCAATTGTCAGCGTACTGGCCTTCGGTTCAGAGGGTCACGGTTTCGATTCCCGGCTGGGTCGGGGATTTTAACCTACATTGGTTAATACCATTAGCCAGGGGGCTGGGTGTTTGTGCTGTCCCCAACACCCCTGCAACTCACACAAAACAGACAACACTATCCTCTACCACAATAACACGCAGTTACCTACTCATGGCAGATGTCGCCCATCCTCATCGGAGGTTCTGCCTTAGAAGGGCTGCACTCGGCTAGAAATAGCCACACGAAATTAAATTAATTACAATCAACTCCTCTGTACTTTGAAATTTCACTGAACAGCTAATACCAGTAGACCTCCGTGGCTCAGGCGGCAGCGTGCCGGCACTTCACCGCTGGATACCGTGGTTCAAATCCCGGTCGCTCCATGTGAGATTTGTGCTGGACAAAGCGGAGGTGGTACAGGTTTTTCTCCGGGTACTCCGGTTTTCCCTGTCATCTTTCATTCCACCAAAACTCACCACTATCATTTGATTTCATCTGTCAGTCCTTGCCACAGAGGAGTGCGACAGGCACAATTCATATTTTCGCCGCAAATTGGGGGCTTCATTCATTCCATCCCTGACCCGGTCATTGACTGAAAAATAGGTTATAGGTTTTCGTTCATCTAATCCCACTCTATCCATTTCTTTTAGTTCCTTATCGTCTATCCTCAAACACTTGCTTATATTTCCTTTCAGTTTCTATACTGAACAGGTGGACAAATCATTTGAAGGTGAGTGAATTTTTATGAATGTCAACCACTTAGGATGACACCCCCAACTCTTCTCCTACAGTTTTCTTCCGTATGCTGATTGTCACAACTAGTGTTACATAGCAAAGCATGCAAACGTTTAGTAACCCGTGGATGTTAGAGCACGAGAATTACACGTTTACGTTAAGTGATAATTTATTTCAAAATCTCTACGAGCATTGACCTGGTATGAGGACGAGGACGAATTGAGTAACTGTTGTATGAAAGTTCAATATCACGTTCAAAAGTATTATAGAGTCAGGGCTTTGTTATCATAGGAGGCACTGTTTGAAACCCTAGGGCGAACGCAGTCGACGTATTTAAAATATCTTCTTTAAGAACGGAATCCAGGGTGGCATTCCGACAGTCATTTTCATGACACTAAAAGTGTTGGCGAGGTAGATATATTTTAGTACCGTTACATGGTTAAGTATTTCCCTGTCAGCAGAATATTTTTGGGTCATTGTGTTAGCTTTGTTGGGTGACATGATATATGTTGATTAACGTATCTCATTAAATACGAGCCGGTAAATTTGTGCGGTTAATATGAGGCGACAGTAGAGGGAATATCAATTAATTACCATGAATGAAGGGAGTAGATCACGGTTTTCTAGAAAATGACAGGTTATTGGTCTGGGCAGTATAAAATGAAGGCATAATACAACTGGAATTTAACAGTTCAATTCTGACCAATTAACGCTTATTGCAGCATAAATTGCATGCGTAGTGAGGTATAAGAGAAGCGTCGGAATGTTTAGTTACTTTTATCACAATTGGTTTGCGGGGTGACAATGGAATATGAAAGGGCTAGGAGTGTAAAGGAATCGACCGTGACCTTAATTACGGCACAGCCTTTGCCTAGTGTGAAGGAGGTAAACCATGGAGAAACAGCTTCAGGGCTGCCGACGATAGGGCTCGAACCCACCATCTCCTTAATGCAAGCTCACAGCTGCGTCAACCTAACCACATGGCCATCTCGCTCGCTGGAATTTTTATCAAACTTCAACATGTAATCAGTTTGATTTCCCCATAAATCCTCAACGTCTCAACATCTGCATCAAAATTATAAGAGTAAGAGTAATAATCACAAGGAAAACTGGCATAAAATGTTCGAGTTCTCTACCGCCAAGATAACCCAACGAAAACTACGAATGTTACGTAGTTTTCCATTTTCACACCAGCAAATGCTGGGGTTGTACCTTAGTTAAGGCCACGGCCGCTTCCTTCCCATTCCTAGGCCTTTCCTATCTCATCGTTGCCATAAAACCTTTCTGTGTAGGTGCGACGTAAAACAAATAGCAAAAAAAACTGCGAATTATACATGCATATTTTATAAATGGATAATTTCATATAATAATGGTACTTGTATTCATTTACAGTTATATTTTCAATTTTTTCAGTTTTAATATTAACGTGGATTTATTTAGGATTTAATATTATTTAGGAAAAGAATTGTGCTCCAAGTTTCAACTTCAACTACGATTTTTGTTCAGGAAATATATTCACTAGTACCTACAACGAACACTGAATAGTGAGTCACTCAGTAATGAACTTCGCTGCTGTTATAATACATTAATGTGCAGTAGATAAACCGGGTGACATAATCACAGAGGTCTGCTGATCTCGCAGCTAAATCCATAGGTAAATCTGTGACATTTAATCATGTAACAGGCATGGATTAGAACTGCCTTTGTAACAATGGTCCACTAAGAAGCTTTGTGGTCTGTGTATGCGGGTCAGCCAACATCCCACGGCTGCTTGTATGTGACAAGAAGTAAATAATCCACAGAGATTGCATCCAGTATATCATGTTAACATAAATATTTACTAATGTTGTTTAAGAGAAATAAATACAAGGCCTCACCTGCTATGCTTAACAGGGGCCTTGTGGGGAGATCGACTTAAATTACTCGTATTTATACCCCGGCATTTACGTGGAGGAGAAGAGGGAAACCACAATGAAAACCACTTTGAATATGACTGAGATGGGAATCGACACTCCCCTCCCCCCCATTCTGCACACAAATGTGTTAGCCAATTCTGGATTAATAATTATGGATAAAGTCCATACTCTTTGTACAAAAACTATAACTATTATTTTATAAATATCGGGTTGGTATTACTATTCTAACAGAATATTGGGTGACGAATTACTTCTTCCTTCCTTCCTTCCTTCCTTCCTTCCTTCCTTCCTTTCTTTCTTTCTTTCTTTCTTTCTTTCTTTCTTAACCCGTTTTCCGTCCAGGATTGGTTTTTCCCTCGGAATAAGCGAAGATCCCACCTCTACCGCCTGAAGGGCAGTGTCGTGGAGCGTGAGACATTGGGTCGGGGGATACTACTGGGGAAAGGAACAGTACCTTGCCCAGGTGGCCTCACCTGATATGCTTAACAGAGGCCTTGTGGGGAGATGGACTTAAATTACTCGTATTTACACCCCGGCATTTACGTGGAGGAGAAGAGGGGAAACCACAATAAAAGCCACTTTGAATATGACTGAGATGGGAATCGACACCCCCTCCCCCCCCATTCTCCTCATTTGAACTCCCGAGGCTGAGCACGGAAGGTTTAAATTCTTTAGCCTACCTGTTATGTTGTACCATGGCAATGACTATAACTTTCAGAGTTAATTAGCCTATAAGGTTAGGTATCATCAGACGATATCATCACATATAGATCGTTGTAAATCCTTGCATGCATCCAATGGTTAAAAAATACACCGATATGTCAAACAGTAATGTTAACGGATCATGTCAAATGACATTTCATAATATGAGGGAAATGCTGAAAACAGCGATACAGAGGTATTAAAGGTGTTCGACTTGGTGAAACGTAAGATTTGACATGTGTTAACAGCTTGTTTAAGTTCGTTGAAGAGCATATGTACTATACCTCACGCCATTCGCTGATGGTTCGAATCACACCCTCGAAATACCTTTTTGTTTGTTTTACTGTCGGAGCTTTGGCTACCAACCACATGCCTTTTCGTGCCGCATTCAACCTAGAGGGCACTGTAGTGTATGGTCTCAATATAGCTGTGCTTTCGTTCGCTGTGTATTTAACTGATGAGTACATTGATATACAGCACTCTCAATTGTGGAGAATCAAGACCGAACGCAGTGCAAGCACGACGCGTTTACCAAGAAAGATTTACACACAGACGTCAACCGGCCGCAGTTGTTTCTAGTAATGTGCAGCGCCGTTTGCGTACGACAGAGTCACTCTCCTAACTGCTTCCGGATTGAGACACACCTGCAACTTCTGGAGCTAGTGCAGAGGTTGTGGTAAAAGCTATCACGGATAATACCACCCCTCTTCCCCAGAAGTACATGGTCAGTGGTGCAACAGGCTAATATTATCCAGTCGTCTCTAGTACGTATCTTGCATCTCAGTCGCTTTCACTCCTATCACCTTCAACTGCACCAGTAGCTCCATGGCCAGATTTCGGAGCTCGGGTCAATTTTTGTGATTTTTTACTGAAGCAAGTGGCACATGCTGGAGCGCTCGTTCCGAAAGTCTTGTTTTCGGCGAGTCAACCGTAAATCGACACAACATGCATTATTGAAGAGGTAACATTCCCCACTGGTTAAGAGGCAGCATTTCACGATGGGGAGCAAATGTTTATTGTGGTATTTTGGATAACCACCTAATTGGCTCCTTTATGATGACGGTGCTTGTTGTTTAAAGGGGCCTAACATCGAGGTCATCGGCCCCTAATGGTACGAAATGAAATGACAACAAAAAATTCAAAATCATCCACTGATCAAAAGAAAAAAATCGTCATGAAGAAGGAATGGATGGATATGAAGCAAATAAAAAACAACAAAAAAACGAGCAAACAAAAAAATTAGTGGATTCAACTCAAAAAAAGGATCATATATAATTTTTTACTGACCAAGGGACCACTCATAAAGCAGAATCCTGAATCGAGGATGCTTGATGTCTACAGGGGTGCAAAATCCACGTTTAAGGCCCCACAGAATGGTACATGTCACGAGTAAAGTAGAACCATGTTATTTGTCATGTTGGGGTACTAATCAAAAGTAGCGAAGACACACAGTGTTCCACACAAGATGGTACTAATCACAAGTATTGTACTTCGTACAGGTAACGCAGACCTATGGTGTTTCTCACACAATGGCGCCACTCATAGCCAACGCAAACCGATGAGTTCCCTGACCTAGGTGTACTAGGCACGGGTACCGGTCCCACGGGCCCCGTGGTGTTCTTCACATGGTGGGTACTAATCACAGGCAACGCAGACCCACGGTGTCGCTCATATAGTGATACAACTCACAGGCAACGCCCAGACCCTGGTGTTTCTCACAATGGTACTAATCATTTTACACCATTGGACTTCTCTTTATGGGCCATAAAAAACAAGTAGTGTACGCACAACAACCGGAAGATCACGTGAGCCTTCGAAATATAATTACGGAGCCTACAGATCTGTTACACCTAACAAACTCCAGCAATTCAGAGTCTCAGTTCAACGACGTGTTGAAATATGCATTATTCAAGGTCACTATTCGAGCACTCCATGGCGTACGGTTGTCAGATCTCCACGAATGATACTCAATGAGATTCGTAGTATGTGCATACAGGCATGACACGATGTTTGTAAGTTGTCTGTAAGATGTGTGTGTGTGACATGTTGCCTAAAATTACATTCAAAGGACAGAAAACTCGCACTGAATGTGGCTGTGAAGTATGGAAACTACTGGCGTTTGGGGGGAGCTGAGTAATGACATTCAGAGCACACCAAGTGCATCTGAATGATATGAAAGATGCTCCTTACAAAAATAGCCTTTCCTCGGCCAGAGAGGAAAGCATCCCTTGTACTCCGCATCATGGTGCCGCCAACAGTTCTTCTGGTTTCACAATAACCGCAGAAACGATGGTCGAGCTATTTATCCAACCAGATTCCGGGCTGAAGATTTAACAGGCATTAGTATTTTACCGTCCGTCTCCGCGGCTGGCTGGTCAACGGAATTATCTTCGAGTAACGAGATCCTGAGTTCGATTCCGAGTCAGATTATGGAATTTTAAATATGAACGTCAAATTAACTAGGCTGAAGGGGTGGGTGCTTGTACTGAGCACAGAATTCCTACAACTTACACACCATACGCGAACGCACAGACATACACGCGCACACACACACACATATCCATAGATACATACATACATACATACATACATACATACATACATACATACATACATACATACATACATACATACATAGACAGATCAGATGTAAGGCTTTTCAGGCGTTTGCTCTACCAACCAGCGTTTCGTCTTAGGTCTGACACTAGACTCATCAGGTGGGATGTGTCCAGTGTCAGACCTAAGACGAAACGCTGGTTGATAGAGCAAACGCCTGAAAAGCCTTACATCTGATCTGTTTTTGACATGCTCTATTGGTGAAAAATATCTAATTCCCTCCATGGGAACTTAGAATTTTCCATACATAGCCTACATGCATACACACACACTATCAATAACAGCATCCCACGTACTATACACGTCAGTTCACCATCATACGGTCTCTCTTATAATTGCCGCATTCGGATTTTATTATTATTATTATTATTATTATTATTATTATTATTATTATTATTATTATTATTATTATTATTATTATTATTATTAGATGCCAACGTTGTGGTGATTACTGTTCTGAGAGGAAATAAAACTGGACAATCAACCTCTAGTAGCACTAATCCGAAGTTAGAGTAAAGGAGTTCCAATCCTTTGAAAGATGAGTATGTGGACAAACGAAAGTGAAGGCCCACGAAGTGTGTAAAATGAAAGATTCTCTTTACCTCGTAAATTTTAATATCGGTAATACACTGTTCGTAAGGGGTGATGCCAGTTTGGTCTTTTCACGAATTAAACCAATTTCCTTCTCTCGAGAAAACCAGATCTGCATAACTTAAGATAATTAGAAACGTGGCCTATCAAGTGTGAGCCTACGTGTCATTATAAAGTTCCATAATCCTGTACCATGACGTACCATCTAAAAGGTACCTTCATTGGATTCTCTTCTTGTCATAAAAAAAAATCTCTCACCCTTCCATACGTTACTACGCGCGTATTGCTTCCTTTTACTACACGATCTGAGTTGAGACTTTAAGGCATAGAGCGGCTTACCAGCTGAATTTAGTATCCTGACTAACTCCTTACAAAATTCTTCTCATTACGCACATACGACCAACAAACGTTCCTTTATGTAATCTTGTAATACTAACGAAACTATTAACACAGTCTGAGAGATTCTTAAGCTTTACAGTCAGGAACAAAGGAACAGTGTTCCAAGGACTACCCACATAGCATTAGATCATTGGACATGGCATGATCAAATTAGAAGTGGCAAAACATAAGACTGATAAAGGTCTGTGGGAAAGGACTGCAGATATAATATTACAGGTTGGATTCATTGCAATATTTATTTTTTATGTAACGTGTAATTGAGAGCAGGGATTGTAGGGATTTCAGCACTCATTGAAATGTAATTATTAAGTGACTATTGAAAAAAACTGCTCATTAACGAAAGGAAAGTTTCCACTTAAGAAATCCGTCCCTTTCTAGAATATCGAAAACAATCTTTTGGCTTTTGCCGTAGAACATTCCTTATAGTCTTTCAAAAAGAAAAACCAACTCCGTAAAGGCCATGAAGGCCTTGGGTGGGATTGAAGTTAAAGGCTTCCACTATGTGACCTCGGCACTTGGTGGGGTAAAGTGGTCAACTTTAAGCTTGGCAACCTTTGCTCCCGGAATTAACTTGGTACTAATTTTCCTTGTAGCCTGAGTTAACCTCCGTGCATGCGCACCTCTGGAAGTGGAAATCTTGTTCCTTAAATTTTTCGACTTCCTGACGATGAATCGAACCCACGTCCTTCCGGGTAAACTAAGCATACTGTTAATGCCTCGGCCCGGCAGCCCTTTTATAGTCTTCCAGAGATGACATTTTAGGTAAATAAAATATAATAATGTATGAGAATATATTCTTTATCTAGTGCTAAAAATTACAATCCGCTTCTTAATCATCGTTGTCCAGTCGATTAGATTAGCAGTTTGCTTTCTCTACCACTAAGAGCGCTAGTGTGAGACAATGCATTGTTTCACTTAAGCACCACTACGAGCGTTAATGTGAGTCAAATCAGAGTTTCACTTGAGTCCTTATAACTCTATTTGGTGTGAACATTTTTGAAAAAATAAAAACAACAAGGAACACATTGCAGACAAAATTGTGTAAATACTGCATGTTCATTTGGGTAGGATTTGAATAAAAAAGAAAACGAGTAAGGGCCGGGCTGAGTGGCTAAGACGGTTAAGGCGCTGGCCTTCTAACCCCAACTTGGCAGGTTCGATCCTGGCTCAGTCCGGTGGTATTTGAAGGTGCTCAAATACGTCAGCCTCGTTTCGGTAGATTTACTGGCACGTAAAAGAACTCCTGCAGGACTAAATACCGGCACCTCGACGTCTCCGAAAACCGTAAATGAGTAGTTAGTGGGACGTAAAACAAATAACATTATTAAAACGAGTAAGGAAACACGCGATTTTAGGCTGTTATTCCAGAACTGCTTTTAGGCCAGAAGTGAACTTCGATTTTTTTTAAAAAAGGTTGATAGAGATATCCATTACTCACAATTTGAAGCTTTTCCTGGCTCTTTAGCTCTTCAACATCGGCATAATTTAAAAAATTCCTTAATTGTACAATTTTTGTAGTATGGGGACCCCTATTGTGTCTGCTAAGGGATATTTTCAACATTAAGAAAATAACTACGATAGTAAATTCAATTTAAAGGCATTTATCTTCAGATTTATCCTGAAAGAATTAAATATGCAAGTCTTATTGACGGTAATGTTGCGGTATAGATTGTCTTACTGTTAAAGTATTGGTGTAATGTATCATATCCGTTCAAATCTCCGTATTCTTCTCCTCTTACACCGAGACAATGTCTGCTTTAAAATCTGCAGAAATAAAGGGAAAGTGAAGTTTGTTAAATGTCTCCACATTACCAATTCAGTTTGGAAGGTTCTCCTCTATTTTGTGTTCCAGTGAAATCATCTTTATCTTCCAGTTTAAAGTTTGGAATGTCCTTGCCAGTAATAGATTGCGGGCGCCACTCGGCTTGGCAAAGGGAGTTCTTTATTCTGTGGGGGGTGAGGTAGGGGAGGGGGGTGTTCTGTCATCGCCAGCGGTCCGGCAACTCGCTTTGTTAGCTGTCAGCCACAAAGACATTGCCTCCTTATAATTAGTTGCACACAATAAGAAGTGTATGGAACGTAGGCTACGGAGGTCATTTGCTTTAGACAGCTGATAGTATAGAGTCATCGCTACGAGCTTCGGATTGTATAAATCACACAAAAGGGTGGTGTAATATACAACGGCCATTGAGTGTGGAACTTTATCTAACAAAAGATTAAGCCTGAGATGTGGATGAATGCTGCCACGGAGGATGTTTATCTAGCCTATAAAATATTTCAGATAGGGTCGTTCTCAGATTTTGTCAGTGGAGACAAGAGAAACAGTTAGTTTCAAATGTGTTTGTGTATACAACCTTCACTCTAAACAGACCAGTACATAACTGTAATATGATACAATTTAACACTAGAACTGCCGGAGCGGTTAAAATGACTGTCTACATTTTCCAAACTTTATTTCGACTACAGTTTTTATTGCAGGATATTGAGATGCAGTGAATTTTCCTGAATCGTCGTCAGGATCATCCAGTGGGGTTAGAACAAACCATCCCATGAATTCAAGCTGACAGTTACGCGACCGAAACCACACAGCGACTCACTCGTTCGGTAGAGGAGTCATCCAAACGCGATTGAAATCTCGGCCGCAGTCGGGAATCGAACATGGGACTTCGCTGAACCGAACGACATCGTGGAGACTATTAAGCCAAAGAGCTTGGTAAAAACTACAAAAAGCAACAGCAAGAAGAAGAATAAGGTAATTCAATTTCTCTTGTTGCTGGTTTCTAAACGTTGGCAATTACCTAACGGCGGTAGATATTCATAGGGAAGAAATCAATTTAGAACATGAATTTCACTGATTCACTGTCTTTCATATTATACGCTTAAGAGAAAATTTATAAATAGAAGCAAGCTCTGTGTATACTCTCGGTGGAAATCTACAGGGATGTGCAGAAATGAAAACAGCAATCAGACTAAATTGTCTGTACATCATGTATTATTCAGACCGGCGGGGCTGAACAAACTGTATACACCTCCACACATACTAGACGTGAAAGTGACCGAGGTGTGTAATGAAATAGGACCCTGGGGGATAGCCTTGTAGTTATATTCAGAAACAAAAACGTAGTGAGCAGAGCAATACCCCTGGCGAGAAGGACCAACCAATGTTCTGTGTTAGGACACTGGTTACATCAAGCATTACATAATTTATATGGGATCTTATAAGTAAGTCCTCTGAACAATGGTCTTATGTCATACTTAATCCGTGGTCTCCTCTTTCATTCTCGCCGGACTGAGTGGCTCAGACGGTTGAAGCGCTGGCCTTCTGACCCCAATTTGACAGGTTCAATCCTGGCTCAGTCCAGTGGTATTTGAAGGTGCTCAAATACGACAGCCTCGTGTCGGTACATTTACTGGCACGTAAAAGAACTCCTGCGGGACTAAATTCCGGCACCTCGGCGTCTCCAAATACCGTAAAACTAGTTAGTGGGACGTAAAGCAAATAACAAAAAAAAAAAGAACACGCACCCGGCAAGCTCGCCGTGCGGCTAGGAACACGCAGCTGTGAGCTCGCCGTGCGGCTAGGAACACGCAGCTGTGAGCTTGCATCCTGGAAGTAGTGGGTCTGAACCTAACTGTCGGCAGCCCTGAAGAGAGTTTCCTGTGGTTTGCCAATTTTACACCAGGAAAATGCTGGGGCTGTACCGTAATTAAGGTCACGGCCGTTGTTGCTGGTTTCTAAACGTTGGCAATTACCTAACGGCGGTAGATATTCATAGGGAAGAAATCAATTTAGAACATGAATTTCACTGATTCACTGTCTTTCCTAGCTTTTCTCTATCCCATCATCGCCATAAGATCTATCTGTGTCATTGCGACGTAAAGCACCTTGTAAACAGAAGCCATGGACTCATAAGGTTACATATCCGACTGATACCTCTAATTTCTTCCACATTAATGTAGCCAGCGCACGCTTTCGCTCCCCAACATTGTGAGAAAGCATAAGCTGCATGCATACGCATTTATGTATGGTAGTATGATTTTGGCTGGCAATATACTTTCGCATCCCCTACTCATAGTCCTCTCTATTTCCACATATCCTTTTGGCACGTGTGTTTGATCGTCTCCTTCTAACTAATGTTATAGTTAAAATTTGCTCTTTTCTTAGTGCACAGGCTACACTTTTATTACCTGAAGTGTAATTTTGGTTTCTGTTCCATGGATTGCAATGGAACCGTGTCCGACTCGTTGGCTGAATGGTCAGCGTACTGGCCTTCGGTTCAGAGGGTCCCGGGTTCGATTCCCGGCCGGGTCGGGATTTTAACCGTCATTGGTTAATTCCAATGGCCCGGGGGCTGGGTGTTTGTGCTGTCCCCAACATCCCTGCAGCTCACACACCACACATAACACTACCCTCCACCATAATAACACGCAGTTACCTAAACATGGCAGATGCCGCCCACCCTCATCGGAGGGTCTGCCTTACAAGGGCTGCACTCGGCTAGAAATAGCCACACGAAATTAAATTAAATTAATGGAACCGTTCTCTAGATTATGTTTCCATTGATTTGGAGATAGGCTATTTTATCGCTTTCTGTTTACAATTGTACTTACATAATTTTCAAATTAAAGAACGTGTTACTCTTACTTAACCACTTTTGTACTTCGGCTACTGTTATTAGTCGCGTGTTATCTGAGGGATATTCAGTGGTAATGATTTGCTGTCACTTGAGCTTGCTTGACGGTAGAAGCCCATCTCCCCTCCTGGCTTCGTGTCTCAGAAGTGGTGACATTAAGTAGTGTTGTGACCTTAATGCAATACAAATGTCACGAGCTGCTGACAACTTTATTTCACAGATACGACGCGAATAAATTTATAAAGTATTCATGTTTATCTCTAATGTGTTTGATTTGCTGCGAATTAGCTAATTATTGTTCATGCTAGTGCTTGCAACTTGGCGATCGTTTGAAATTTAAAATGAAAATGACGATTATTTGCAAAACTGTATTGCGCTCAGTGAGTTGTTTGACTAATCACTAACATCACAATCACAGTATCCTGAAGACTGTGGAAAGAACAATCAGATTATTTTATTTTAAATATGCCAGTGTCATTTCTCAACATTTCAATGGATATATTGAAAACAAACCTAAAAGTGTATTTTATGTTGATTTCCACCTTCCACACATTATATATGGGTTGTGTAGATGGACTAAATTTCTGTATCTCTCAGATACGACGCGAGCACTGATGCTACCTTTAGGACGCTCCTAACGCATTGTTAAAGCCAGCCTCCTAAACTGTTCAATTGTACCAGGCTCAATGAAATGAAATGAAATGGCGTATGGCTTTTAGTGCCGGGAGTGTCCGAGGACAAGTTCGGCTAGCCAGATGCAGGTCTTTTGATTTGACTCCCGTAGGCGACCTACTCGTCGGGATGAGGATGAAATGATGATGAAGACAACACATACACCCAGCCCCGGTGTCGGGGAATTAACCTATCGTGGTTAAAATTCCCGACCCCGCCGGGAATCGAACCCGGGACCCCTCTGACCAAAGGCCAGCACGCTAACCATTTAGCCATGGAGCTGGACACCAGGCTCAATATTAAATCGCTATACGATTATCTAGTGGAAGCAAACCTCGTCAAGGATAAATCATTTTCATACCACACGTTCCTATCATTCTGTCAGCCTGTACCTTTCAATTTAAAAGTCTTCAGTTGTCAGTCAAAATACACTTTGTAATGGTTACGAGTAACGCCCAGGAACAGTCTCTGGAGATGGTTAGCGTGGATTTGAGGAAAAACGTTTCATGCCATGCTCAGCTGTACGTAGCGTGTTAGCGAGTAATCACTCACAGCTTGGTTAAGCTCGCAGCCAGAAGTTTGAAGAAAAACGTAGTTCTGTAAAACTTACTGATTGCGGTGGTGGATGCTCTTGTAAGAAGGAAAATGAGGTCATCAGCCTACACAAAAACATTAAAGGGTTCAGATCCGTTTTAAAAAATGAGAAAACCGGTTTATGATAGAAAAAGTGCAATGGAAAGTGGTGAAATTAACCGACTACCCTTGTCACAAAAAAATCTAATGTCATCACGGTAGAATAGGATAATAGTTGACCAACAGAGGTCGATAGGATGGACAAACTAGGGAGCCTGTCACAAGTAGAAGGTAGTAGCTATGAACTTCGTGGCAGGCGCACCACATCCTAAAAGTTTTCATCTCCTGGGACCCACCTCTAACGTCTAGCAGAGGGTGCTGAGGTTGCATTCTACAGGCTGGTCTGGATATGTGATCATGAAAATAAAAGACTTTCTAACAAGAGCCTTCAGTTTAAAATCGTAGCGAATCATATACATCTTGCTACTAGAATGCATTTGTACGTTCTTCAATAAGGTGATGAAAATTAATTACTTTCACTATTCAAAGGAAATGTTTGTGAATATTCACGTACCGGTACGGCACTTAATACGCCCCGCTCTCTCATTTTATCCATGTTGCTCATTTTCTGCAACTTTCATTTCTATACATAGTTTTCATTATAATTCGAAAATATTGAGGATACCTGTGTAACATTTTTCACGGTAGTGTATTATATGGATTTATTTATTTATTTATTTATTTATTTATTTAAACATGTTCAAGGTACTTTTCTTTGACGTAAGATATTATATCATTTAATCGAAAGCGAGATCCTAATCCTTGGCTGAATGGTCAGCATTGAAGACCTCTGTTTAGAGGGTTCCAGGTTCGATTGCCGGCTGGTTCGAGAACTTTAATTATGTATGATTAATATGTCTGGTTCGGGGAACGGGTGTTTTTGTTTGTACTAACAGTACCTCTTCATTTTCAGACAACACACCGCACTACCCAACACCACAGAAAAACGCAATAGTGATTACATCGGTTTTCATAAGTTTCGTGTCAGGAAGGGCATCCGGCCGTAAACAGGGCCAAACCCACACATAAGCCACAGAGTTCTCACCCGCGACTTCACCAAGGTGTGAGAAAAGTGGTAGAAGAATAATAATAATAAGAAGAAGAAGACAGTGTAAAGTGAATAAAATCTAAGATAACAAATACAAAATATCACTGCTTTCTGAGACGTTTCTTGCGTAGGTTCATTAAATGGCTCTTTAGAGAATTTCAGGATTAGAATCACGCAAATATTACATGAATTGTAGAGTTTACATTGCAAATATTACTTAAGTGTAAAAATGAATGCAAATTTGATACAAGTAATTCAGAGATAATAAATGTAAGTTACTTTAAAATTTCAGTATTATTTCATGACTGGTAACGAATGTATCTTAAACCTGTAAAAGTTCTTTTTAAGTATCAAATGTAGTTGCTTGGGTTTAAAAATGGAATTTTATTTAATTTAGGCAACCATCCCCCTCGCCTCGTAACGGATTTATACTACCTTTCTTTTTTCTTCTTTCTGCAAGGTAGCCTTCTAATCCACGGGATAGTTATTTACCTATCGATATTATCGTATCTTCCTAAAACTATATTCCAGTGCTATGGACCATAAGGCTCAATAAAGTCTGAATCCCAGTTTTCATGGAATATTCAGAATGTAAAGTGTATTCAAATCGATATGAATTCATCAGGGATACGTAGTAACTGTTCCAGTTCCCAGAGGAGAGGGCATACAATATAGTTAGCTTCTATGTAGACTTGTAAATCAATTCACACCCATTCATATGGTATATTGTTTCAACGACAAATAATGAAATAGTAATAATATTATTAGTTATGATAACAATAATAATAGGAAATTAAATTTAGAAAACTGCTTCGGTGGTGCATTGAATATTTTTACGCATTATTTATTGTTACCGGATCAAAACCCCGGTGCAGCAGTACTATGTTTGTTCTCAAGAGCCTGATATTGGGAAAAATATGAGGAGCGTAGAGGAAAACTGGGCTAAGTTACAATATGTATTTATTTATTTATTTATTTATTTATTTATTTATTTATTTATTTATTTATTTATTTATTTATTTATTTATTTATTTATTCATTTATTATGCCTTAGTTGGTGGCGAAGTTAGGGCTCTTAGCTCTCTCTTACACTTAACCGCATATGTATTTGTTAGAGATCTTAACAGTTTAGTTCTATTTCTGATGAGATATAATAGTATAAGTGCTCCAGTAAATGACCATTTACGGACAATAAAATGACACATTCACATTCAGTAATTCAAATTAATGATCTATGAATACAATGTTTTCCACAGTCGAAGTCTGCAGAACTGGGTACTTGAATTAGTATTTTTAACCAAAACTTACAACAGCAAATACTACAAACATGGAACTGAGATATTTTTAGTTTTGTGTTTGCCTTTAATGCATGCCGGGCTGAGTGGTTCAGGCGGTTGAGGCTCTGGCATTCTGAACCCAACTTGGCAGGTTCGAAACTGGGTCAGTCCGGTGCCTCGTGTCGGTAAATTTACTGGCACGTAATATAACTCCTGCGGGACAAAATTCCGGCACATCGGCGTCTCCAAAAACCGAAAAGTAGTTAGTGGGTCGTAAAGCCAATAAAATTAATATTATTTCTTTACTGCATGAAACTAAGCACATTAAGAGTCAAATTTTTGGTTCATAAACAATTACTTACAGTACAAAAATGCAGGAAAATTAAAATCTTTCCTATTATCCATTACTTATCTGAAAAATAGTTGCCTCTGTGGATCAGCGGTAGAGTGTCGGCCTCCGAATCCCAAGATAACGGGTTCAAACCCGGCAGAGGTAGTCGGATTTTTCAAGGGTGGAAAAAAGTCCATTCGACATGTCGTATGATGTCGGCATGTAAAAGATCTCTGGTGACACATTTGGTGTTTACCCGACAAAATTAATTAAATCTCAGCCATAGACGCCCAATAGAGTTTCGGTTTACTCGGTCTGCAATCTAGTGGGGGCCTAGAGTAAAACGGAATGTCGAAATTGACGAGCAGACAGCCAGATGGCGTCAAATTGAAATGTCTGCACACGGTAGCTGAGGCCATACGATTATTATTATTATTTTTCTGAAAGATGTCAGCTCCAATCACCAAATCTGAAGCATGAAATTTGAAAAACTGTTACTTTTACAACAGTCGAATGTTCAGCAGTAACTTGTTTTAAAATATAGTTAGGTTCACATTTACTGTTACATTTAAGGTTTACTGATAGTGTCTGGGGTTTAATTCACACCGACTCTAAACAGCCATCCGTCACCGTCAGCCATGATGTCAACACTAAAACATGTGACATACAAGCACGTGTGCTATTGGCTACCACTAGCTGATGTACTGCTACTGCGTAGCTTAGCTCCTTCACACACTGTAAGGGATGATTCACACTTTGAGCACGATCACGGTCTGCTCACGTCACGGTCACAGTCCCATCACAAACAGTAGGTATCCACATTAGGACGAGCAGCCTAAGGGCAAGCTCCGTTGTTACTGTACAATGTCAGGCGAGTTCTCTACGAGACAGTTGGCAATTATTGCGATTGCGCTGGATGATGATGAAAAGAAAGAAGAAATGTGAACAAAATATGTAAAAGAGGACATGTTGCATACATCCAAGTTTAATTATTACGAAAAATGAAGGGGAATATTATACTCTCTTTACTCATTTGATGGACGATGTGAGTAAATTTTTACAGTACTTTAGAATGAACATTGGTACCTTCGAAAATGATCCTGTCAAAAATTGCTCCCGAACTTCAGAAAACAAATGTAATATTTAGAGAAGCCATAACTCCAATGCATAAGCTGGGATGGGGAATGAAAAGCGCAGGCACTACTGTACGCTCGCATGTGCGCTCATGGAACGGTGCGATCACGCTCCGGTCAAATATTGTTTGGGAAGATCGTGGCTTGCTCGTTCTCGAACCGTGACCGTACTGTGATCGTACCCATAGTGTGAATCATCCCTGAGATTGCTATTCAGAGATATTCCAAAAACTCTCTTTTGTACAGTGGAAGAATGAAAGTGGATAATAATTATTCATATATTGTGGGATAATAATAATATCCAAATATGTAGAGCATCCGTGGCTCAGGCGGCAGCTGGGTTCCGTGGTTCAAATCCCGGTCACTCCATGTGGGATTTGCCCTGCACAAATCGGAGGCGGAACAGGTTTTTCTCCGGGTTTTTGGTTTTCCCTGGCATACTTCATTGCAGCAACGCTCTCCAATATCATATCATCTGTGATTCAATAATCATTGCCCCAGAGGAGTGCGACAGGCTTCGGCAGCCGGCACAATTCCTATCCTCGCCGCTAAATGGGGGCTTCATTCATTCCATTCCTGACCCGGTCGAATGACTGGAAACAGGCTGTGGATTTTCAGTAATATCGAAATGTGTCAGTAACATATTGTTTTTTTTTTTTAACAATTCGTGGGTTACCTCTCTTTCGTATTCTAGCACACAACTCTAAATTATAAACATAATGTACAGCAATTTGGAGATATATGAGGGTCAGTACTAGCATACATACAGACATGAATACGTTTTTATTTCATGCTATGGCGAAATATGCAAGACACTTTTTTTTTTTTCTAGCGGCTTTACGTCGCACCGACACAGATAGGTCTTATGGCGACGATGGGATAGGGAAGGCCTAGGAGTTGGAAGGAAGCGGCCGTGGCCTTAATTAAGGTACAGCCCCAGCATTTGCCTGGTGTGAAAATGGGAAACCACGGAAAACCATCTTCAGGGCTGCCGATAGTGGGATTCGAACCTACTATCTCCCGGATGCAAGCTCACAGCCGCGCGCCTCTACGCGCACGGCCAACTCGCCCGGTGCAAGACACTTAGCGGAACTGTAATTGCCTTTCGCAGTGTTTTCTTTTTCTTTTCTTTTTTTGAAATAGTTTCTGAGTACTTGAAGTTCACTCCACAGAAATGTAAAAACGGATAATACGGGTAATCAGAGAGATTATGAATCAGCAAACACCGAACTTGACCTAGTTGAATTGTTTCTGCACCTGACTGCAGCGCCGTGCCCGTCTACACCAAAAATGGCGTGTCTGCATTTCCAACTCAAATAATCTCCCGCCATCATTATGTTGACTGATATATAGCTTAATCCATTTCCGACAGAAAAATATCGCAGTATATCATAAAGTTCGTAGTAGCTTCATGAATTGAGGACCAGAATGTTTACGACCCTGGTAGCTTAGTGGACTGCTTGATGTTTCAAATAACATAAATAACAATAATGTTTTATTACTCCATGTGTACGGCTCCATGGTTAAATTGTTGGCGTGCTGGCCTTTGGTCACAGGGATCCCGGGTTCGATTCCCGGCAGGGTCGGGAATTTTAACCATCATTGGTTAATTTTGCTGGTACGGGGGCTGGGTTTATGTGTCGTCTTCATCATCATTTCATACTCATCACGAAGCGCTGGTTGCCTACGGACGTTAAATCAAAAGACCCGCACCTGGTGAGCCGAACATATTTTCGGACGCTCCCGGCACTAAAAGCCATAAGTTACGCCAGTTCATTTTTTACCATTACTTCATGTACATTCCTCTTATATCTTTAATAACAACACACACAACAAAAATAAACGAACGTCACTGCATGAGTCAAATGTTGATGATTTGCATGGAAACGTGCCGATATTTAACTGAAAAGAAGTATATTCACCATAGAATGAAATAAAATATTGTACCCAACAGTCACTAAAGTGATAAGTTTATGTTGCTGTTGGGTAAATATATATTTCCCGCTCTGGAAACATCAATAGTATCATTAAGTTCCATCTAATATGAAACTAGTTAACTACCTGTCCACATGCCCTGTGATCGGATAAAAACTTGGAGGCGTTTATTCTAAATATTTAAAGTTATATCTGTCCAGTTACTGGTTTCAGTCATTCACTAGCGGCTAGCACGTTAACCCTATTTACAGTGCAAGATGACTTCTGGTCTGTATTTCTTGATAGATGTATGCTTGAATCTGTCTCCTGGCACAGGTTAGATTAAAATACAGCTTCCACGAAGTCCCGGCCTCATTTATGGCTGTGACACTTTAGAAGCTGCTGAGATATGGGTAGTGCTGTGTAATGACATTCAGGACACGACTTATACAGTACGTCTGGATCTTGTGAAAGATGCTACTGATAGGTGCAGTTCGTGCTGCAATAGCACATTCTGTATCAGTGAGAATAATAATGGCAAACTACCTCACAAAAAGCCCAGAACGCCTCATTATGACAACACTGTCGATTAATGCAGATTCCCAATCAACAATAAACTTTAGAGTTGCCACTTGAGGATTCAGATAGCCTCTAGGCTGAAGACTTAACAACAGAAAGTCATGTATTCTGGTATCGGATGCAGTATGTTTGTTATTTTCATCACCCTGAACCAATCTATTCAGTGTCTGTGGCAATATGGAAGTGACTAACGAATAAGGGATTTATTTATTTATTTATTTATTTATTTATTTATTTATTTATTTATTTATTTATTTATTTATTTATTTATTGATAAATAGGCTTCCAGACAGACAGAGCTCTGTCGAGAGGAACAGCAAGTAGATAATTACAACAAAGGTGGATTAAGATCTAAGGTCTAAAAGCGGAAGAGAAATTATAGTTGTTTTGCATACGCTTTGACCATAATATTGATCTATTGGAGAGATAATTATATTAAGTAGGTGGGTTATTATCAATGTAACAATACAGGAGGAACAATTATTTAAATTTTTAAGGTGACTTTGGAAGTAAAAAATTTAAATAGCATAATTTTACACATTCAGAGTGCCTAACAGGTACGTTTTAGGCTTATTACGTAATGCCACAGTTTTAGAGATGATCGCTGTATTGCCAGGAGCACTGCTATATTCAGATCATATTAGTAAGTGCAGCACTCCCTCAGTGCCAAACTTTGTTGTATTTTTTTTTTACGTGCAATTTAGTTTTTGCCTTGTTTTACATAAATGGATTTCAGGTACTTTAGGAAATTTAGTGTTGGTGAACATTTCATTATGCAATACTTTATGAACTTAATTTTGTGTGGCTATTTCTAGCCGGGTGCCTCCCTTGTAAGGCAGACCCTCCGATGAGGGTGGGCGGCATCTGCCATGTGTAGATAACTGCGTGTTATTGTGGTGGGTGATAGTGTTATGTGTGGTGTGTGAGTTGCAGGGATGTTGGGGACGATACAAACACCCAATCCCCGAGCCAAGGCAATTAACCATTTAAGGTTAAAATTTCCGATCCGGCCGGGAATCGAACCCGGAACTCTCTGAACCAAAGGCCAGCACGCTAACCATTAAGCCGTTGAGCCGAATACACTTTACGAATGCTAGTAGATAATACCACTCGTTATACAGGTAGTCGCTGTGATGAATACTGCGAAAGTAATGCTAGTGGGTTTGGCTGGTGCATATATTTTAGTGATCTTGACTCAGTGAGGAAACTATTGGGAAAGTAAAGTACCTCGCTCCTCATTTTCCTTGCACGTCTGTTCAGTAAAGTATGGATTTTCTCCGAGAGCTAATGGTGGAGCTGTTCAGGATCCAAACATCCATCGGACTGAGGATTAAACATATATATGATTTAATAGCTGTTGCACCCGTTGTAAACTTAGCATGTGCATGATTACATTTCTGACGACCCCTCAAGTTGCTTCTGGTATTCTGAGGCGCGTAGCTGGACATGCAGCTGTCAGCGGCTTGTCGTAACCTACGCCTCTCTATGACACTTCGCAGTTCTATCGTTGACATAAATATGTCTTATGGTTCCGGGTCATCTGAATATTTGCTTGACGAAATTGCAAAGCAAAGTCAACTCCGTACAGGCTATGAAGGCCCTTGGATGGGTGGAAGGTAAAGGCTTCCACTATCCGTAACTTCGGCCCTTGATGGGGTCGAGTGGGTAGCTTTACGCCCGGCCGCCTTTGCCCCCAGGAATTAACCTGGTACTCATTTTTGGTGTAGGCTGAGTGAACCTCAGGGCCATGTGCACCTCCGGAAGTGGAAATATCGTTTCTTAAATTTTACGACTTCCTGACAGAGATTCGAACCCACGTCCTTCCGGGCGAACCGAGTACGCCTTTACCGCCTCGGCCAGGCAGCCCCATTGCGTCACGAAATGAGCGATACAAAGTGTGTGACGCTATGCTCCCTAGCAACATCACAGGTTGTGATGTGAAATATTGCTGGATGGCCATGACTGAGGACATATTATGGGGCCGATGACCTAGATGTAAGGCTGCTTTAAACAGCAGGCACCGGGCGAGTTGGCCGTGCGGTTAGGAGCGCGCAGCTGTGAGCTCGGTTGCGGGAGATAGTGGGTTCGAACCTCACAGTCGCATCCCTGAAGATGGTTTTCCGTGGTTTCCCATTTTCACACGAGAAAAATGCTGGGGCTATACCTTAATTAAGGCCACGGCCTCTTCCTTCCCATTCCTAGCCCTTTTCCGTGCTATTGTCGCCATAAGACCTATCTGTGTCGGTACGACATAAAGCAAAATAGCAATAGGCCTATATATTCAGGCATCATCATCATCATCATCATCACCAAGAGACATATTGTGACATAGGGGCGTGACTGAGAGACATACAGAAGGCTCTTTTATCTAATAGGCCTTATTTCCTCAACATCATCAAGTTTTTTTTTTTTTTTTTTTTTTTTTTTTTTTTTTTTGCATTTTCATTGACCCGGAGTCAGCTTCATCCTTTCAATGCACTGAATGTTACAGTTGACGCGAAATTCCATACAGGCGTCTCTCGTAAACGATGTAGCCTATGTATGTATGTATGTATGTATGTATGTTCAGTCCATCAGCGATGCCGCTGGTGGGATCCTGAACAGCTCTGCCATCAGCTGTCATAGATGGCCTAGGTATCGCTGAAGAGGCGTACTAGGGAAATGAGGAGTGAGGTAGTTTCCCGTTGCTTTCCTCACTCGTAAAAGATAGATGCAAATAAATTAATTGTTATCAATTTATTGCAAGACATATTGTGTATTCTGGACTCCGCTGCGGTAACACATTTGGTCTCAAGGAGGCACACACGTATAGAGGGAAATAAATTCAATTTGTGAATATTTGCTGCGAAGAAACACGAAAAATATATTTCTTACATAAATTGTCGTATTGTATGAACAATGAATGGCTTTACAGACATCGCAAACATGTTCGAGTGAACCAAGCAAGATGTCAGAATTCCAACATGACCAAAGTCACCAATGTCGAGCGTCAAAAGGCGTAACGGAAGCGTCTCAAATTTAAAGCGGCCGAGTGTCATGAGGCGAGTTCGACGCAGCTGGAGCCCCATCCGAGCACATTTTCTACTTCTCTGGCAGTAGATGATTTGGAACTCATCATCTTTAAGATGTACAAATTTGTTAAGAATTAATAAAAACATCAAAAATAAAATGTCAAACTCATAATATCGCCCTTCTGTTTTATTTCGAGAATACCTACATAGGATGGTAGGGGTTGCCTGGCCGAAGCGGTAAAGGCGTGCTCGGTTCGCTCGGAAGGACGTGGGTTCGAATCTCCGTCATGGAAGTCGTAAAATTTAAGAAACGATATTTCCACTTCCGGAGGTGCACATGGCCCTGAGGTTCACTCAGCCTACACCAAAAATGAGTACCAGGTTAATTCTTGGGGGCAAAGGTGGCCGGGCGTAGATCTAACCCCTCTAGCCTATCAAGTGCCGAGGTTACGGATAATGGAATCCTTTACTTTCCACCACTCCAAGGGCCTCCATGGCCTATACGGAGATTACTTTGCTTTGCTTTTTATATAGGATGGTGGATAAATATTTAGCAATCGTATATGTTAGCTTTTTTGTCTGCAGATTACGCTATATGACTCGTATGTAGGCATCAATCAAGGCACTGAATGTGTAATGACAAATTTAGAAGAGATAATGTGATTTAGAAAGTTGTGGCGAATCAGTAGGAGAGTATGAAAATCAACATGGCTAAGAATTTAGTCACCATATGCGTAGGGTTTATTGATAAGAGTGCATTTTTTTCGCCACAAAAGTTTTGAACCAATTTCGTTGCTAAATGACACTGAATTGTTGAAATGTATTTACGTGTGTATTATCTTCCACTATCATTCCGACATCCAAAATCACAAATACGCTGATAGTTGCAACCAGTCTAGTCTGCTCAAAGTGTGAGGTTACATTCTGTTTAGAGTGTCTGTACAAATTGAGATTGTATAATGAAAATGCTGCTTTTATCGTTGTTGTATTTCAAATTGCCGTGGTGACTAAGTAAGTAGCCACCAATCACATGCAAGAAACGGTGTGCTGGAATGGATGGTTCAGCCACCCTGCGAATCATGTTTTTTATAAATACTAACAACTAATTTATTCGAAAAACATTTCCACCCACTTATAAAGGATATCTGAACCCAGCAATAACAAAAATAATATTATGATTAAAGGAGTATTTCATAGTACGTATTTTACGACAAAACTTGCAGCCGTGAAAACTGAACAGGCCCGTTCCAATTGGTATTATTTTACTTGTCCTCAGTAGTGCCGAATTTGGGACTCATGGTATAGCCTCAGTATCTGCCTAGTGTGATACTGCAAAAACTTATTTGAATAATGTTGCGTATCACATTCAATATATGAATTTTTAAACTAATATAGTAATATTTTAGGCAAATTACTAATGCACAAAGATGTATTAAAATCAATTATTTTATACACACACACTATCACTCTCCCTTCCGTATTCACACCGTATGCACGTACAGGTATATTTTTTGTCAAACTTAATCGACACTAAACAATTCGTGGTAGCACGTCGTTTTTCGTACTTTACTCTGTTATTCTTAGATTTGTTGGGAATCAGTAAAATGCAGAAATATTGTTTATTCTAGCAGAAGTTGCTGAAGAATAAAGAAAGGATGATTGTGGAAATATTTTGACGCAGATACTAGAGGTGAATTCAGACGTGGTCTATTGCGTTGGGTGTTTGCAGTTTGACAGCACTTTGGTGGCTGACAGTGACCCACTATGGTCCGTATGCATTACTCATGAGTTGCATCTTTTATTTATCGCGTCACAGAGATCAGTGGATGCTTGTCCCCTCTTGTCAACCTCCCACCTCCACTAGGGCAGCCCACAACTTTTATTGGAAGCAATAGCACTGATGGATAACTTTCACTTACGGTCACCCTGCATGCACTTTCCCCCCCTTAGTGGTCAACAAGAGTCGTTGTGGTTTAAAAGTAAGTAGGCCTATTTGACAAAAGATCAGTCCCATATTAATGTGAATTCATGGATCAAATGGAGTGAAGCTCGAAAAAGGCTAATTATGTCCTTGTAGTATTAACTCATAGATAAGATATTAATTAATTTGACTACGTGCAGTACAATTTGATTATTTATTTTCATTACAGATTAATATTCTTTAATTTAGTTTTATGTTTAACATCTTTCAAACTGGGCTCGGTGGAGGCTCAGGAAAAAAATCAGTGTAACGCTTTTCATGAAATTAAAACACCATAGCACAAAATGCATTACATGAAGAGGAATGATTCATACATTAAAGAAAAAAGAATGAAAACGGAAGACGTGACCACGATAGGTGACGTAATGCGCATGACATCATCAAGTTACGCTTTCGGTAGTCGAGAGTATCTGACCTCACGGTGTAGCATGGCGTGTACATGTTATAAACAGGTGAGTATGTTATAATTTGACTTATATAGACGTTATCAAATAAAACACCAGAAAAATATTGCGATAAATAAATAAAATATTGACAATTAACACATTGTTCACAAGGTTCCTCTAAACTTTCGAATATGATGACGAAAGAAGATTCCCAGAAAGGAACAAATCATGATTATATCTTCTTTCGTAACTCTGGAACAAATTCGAAGCTGGTCTTCAGACCAGAAAACAAATTCTTTCAACATGTCCTGTATTATGAAGGGAGATACATTATTATCTAAGAGACGAATCAGGTAAGAAACCAACACAACAGACGGACAAATACTGTATAGTCTCAACAATTTGGTAAATATACTATTTCCACATACTATATCACAAAAAAGGAGAACGTGGCTTTCTTATTTCAACTGACCCCTCTCGGTGGTCTGAAGTTGATGATTTTTATTCTAACACGCCCAATGGCTTCCCTTTGTACTAACGCAACACCTTTTAAACTTGTCTTGTGCGGCATACAGTATATAGCACTACCGCCAGGAACTAGACTGTTATGATAAATTTCTCGTTTCCAATGTTGGTACCCCTAACTAAAATCAAAGTGGTACCTAGTGTACATGGTCATCCTACTTGGGCAATAAAAGAGCTGTCCATTTCTTCTGAGAATGCCTTTCTGCACAGACAACTGCACTTGTGAACTTGACGTGTGATTGTTCAGAAACAGCAAGGCTGGTGGACTAATAACATACATCTTTGAATTGTAAAATCATATCATTGTCATCATAACACACACGTCCTGGTTGAGGGAGATGTTTTAATATTTCAAATTCATACTTCGAGGCAATGTAGCTGTTAAGTGTTCTCCACTTCTACTTTATCATAAAATTATGTGGAGAGTTGTTTAAGAACTACGAGGGCAAGTGTTAGTACGTGCCGTGTTAACTTAAGCGTATGAAATTAAATGAAATGGCGTATGACTTTTAGTGCCAGGAGTGTCTGAGGACAAGTTCGGCTCGCCAGGTGCAGGTCTTTCGATTTGGCACCCGTAGGTGACCTGCGTGTTGTTATGAGGTTGACATGATGATGAAGACGACACATACACCCAGTCTCCGTGCCAGCGAAATTAAACAATTATAGTTAAAATTCCCGACCCTGTCGGGAATCGAACCTGAGACCCCTGTGACCAAAGACCAGCACGCTAACCATTTAGCCATGGAGCCGGACTTAAGCGTATTTTATTGTACTTATCTAAATGTCCCAAGGATACTCGAGTGTGCTATACTCGGTATCCTCCTTACTTTTCATTCACTGTGACTACTAATTCAAAAATTTAAACCTTATTAACTGTTTCAGATTTTAAGGTTTATTCTCTCCTGATCGCAGTGTAGTTTGGGATTAATTCCCATTTCAATTAGGCGACCGTGCCCCAAATGATCTTTTTTAGAGGTAGGTCCTTAGAGCTAGTCAGTCCTTTCCTAACTGGTATTTTTAACTTCATTAATACTACGATTCCGATATTCCGCATTTATGTCGAAATGACTATTTGTTGGAAAGTTCGTAACGTTAAGATAATGGTGAGATAATGCATTGCTACTCCACAAGACCAATATAAGGACACTTTCTTCCGAGAGCTGACTTCCTTCATAGGGATTGTGGTTCACTACATTAGTTTTGCTGCACCCCGATTTAGTTTCACGTAGTATGCTACCTTACCAAGAGAAGACGCAACCAAATTAATTGAAATATTCCACCTGTTCCAATTTATTATTCCCAAATTAGGTTTCTGTACTTCTGGCATCACTTTAGTCTATGTAGAGCTAATTTTCGTACCGTACTCGCTGTGCCAATTTCGAGATTCCAAAATATTGCACCGAAGTCTTTCACCACAATTAGCTTTTAAGCTGTTCTTAAAAACAATAAAACTAATGAAATCATTGGGCGATTGTATCAGTTTCATACCATGTCTTCATATAACATGCTATAAAATACATGCATACCGTTAATGATGCAGGTTACCGTGCGAGTTGGCCCTGCAGTTGTTACTACCAACGTGAAACACTACCATCTTCTCCTTTCCCTGCCTTCCCTCAACATCTACCTTAACCTAATTCCTGGATAACACTCTACCCTGGTTCCCATTCCTGCACAAACTTTCTCCACATGTCTAACAATGGAATCCCCCATGATCAGAGCCTCAACCCTATCCACCTTATTTGATCCCCTCCCCTCCTGGTCAGTCCTGTCTTTTCTGACAGCTGCACAAGCTTCTCCACATTGTACTGTAAACGCTGTCGTCCTGACTGCGAACAGTCCAGATTGCGAACAAGTGGGTACCTGAAGGGGATGATGTGGCTTCTAAAGGCTAATGCATTGTCGATGCAACCACTCACTTCTTTCATTGGCATAATAATAATACCGGGCCTTAATTAAGGTACAGGCCCAGCATTTTCCTAGCGTGGAAATGAGAAACCACGGAAAACCATCTTCACGGCTGCCGACAGTGGGATCGCTGAAGATGGTTTTCCGTGGTTTCCCATTTTCACACCAGGCAAATGCTGGGTCTGTATTCTCTAATTAGTGAAGTATTGACATTCATTTTCAAGTATAACTGTGCGTGTGTTTTGGTTGAGTCATCCTAGGTTAAATTAGTCCAACAAAACAGTCAGTAACTTATTTGTAACAATTCTAAAGTTCTTTCGACGGTACCGATATTTTACGTCTTTATTTTATTTTCACAGACGTTTTAAGTCATGAATCCATTATTAAGTGTTGATATTACGGCTTGTACCAGTACACAAATGAACAGAAGTGTGGAGATATTTCGCGTGGCACTAAATCCCACAATAATTATTTATTCATTGCAATGTTAACGGTAACGTTTGCTCGTTAATAAACCCTCCAACGTCCATGTCCAATTCAGGTACGCACTGCAAAGTGTTTTTTAAATGTTCATGCAGCCCTCATGGAGTATTTACAGTGTGTCGATCATTATGAAAAGCTGAACCCCTCTTCCTCTCTCATGAATGTGTAATGGTTTAAACACGTGAACGTTCAATTTGTATAGCCTATAATAACCACCAATATTAAAAAATATCCCTTTTCCAAACCAATTTGATGGCAATGTAATGCATATAAAATTATATGCTTTAGTTCATATTTTATGACCTGCTATTCTTCGAAAAGAACTGTATTTAACTGGGCCTTGAAGTGGAAGTATTTCATCTGGGAGTAATTGATAAGAAATGTTAGAACACTTTTACCCCGTTGGTGCGGCAAGCATGCGAAAGTCGATTTTTAGATTTTGTGTCCATATGTTGGGTCATCAGCCCGAAGGCTGTTTGGATCGTCAAATATCACGACCAACAACTTACAGCGTAACCCAAAAATCGGATGACGGCGTCAAAATTGGACCTGCTAGGAACGATGAGCAGTGAGGTAGTTTGCCATTGCTTTCTTCACTGGGCCATAAAATTCAACTGCAGCACACGACCTACCCTACCAGTAAGTACCCTTCCTAACTTGCGGATGAGCCAGTCGACCCCCAAATTTGATTACTCAGCACCACCAATAGCATGAATAGACAGACTTGAGCGGAAGCAACCATTTATTATGACATGTGCTATACCAAGCAAATTTTAATAACTTACAAATTACAGTGCATATCCAAGTAAGCAATAGACGGTTTACCAGTTTTCCTGGAGATATTTAGACATTTTCGAGATTTTAAGGAAAATTCGTCCACGTTCGACATTTTCTCACTGTATATTTTATCAATTAATTGTTACTATTAGCGTCTTATTTACAGTACTCACCGAACCATGTTAAACGACACCTCAATGTCCTCCGCGTTCGCCTTTCCGAACTACGAATATACTACGAATATTACTTTTGTCGCCAGGCGATCCGGAAATTTTGCACTCCAAATTGACTACCATCATGTGGTGGCGTGTGACGTCGTGTGCTCAAGGTTGCTGTCTCATAACACACACCTTGCATTCTTTGCTAGACTAGTACAAAGAGAGGCAGACCTCAAGCATTCTTCTTCTTTTCCTAGCGATTTTTCCCACACATGTGGAAAAAATATCACAATCGAAGTGCACTCGACCCAGTTGCAAAGGGTTATAGTTGCTCTGCGTTGGAAGCAGCCAGTACTAGTCAACAGGAAAGGAGTTTTCGTTCTTCAAGACAACAGCAGACCACATACGGCGAAAGCGACCAAGGAGGTAATCAACATAGTTGGTTGGGAAGATTTACCTCATCCTCCTTACCCTCCAGACATCGCTCCAAATCTATCACCTGTTTTTGGCTGTGGATAGCCATTTGCAGGAGCAACAGTTCCGCAGCCAAGATATTGTCACTCTCCTCTTCATATTCACACAACACACTACACTACCAACCAGAAAAGAAACAGGAAATAGTGATTACATCCTTCCATATAGGGTTGGCGGCAGGAAGGGCATCCAGCCGTAAAACAGGGCCAAATCCACACACGTGTGTGTTTGTGTGACGCATTTCGCACCAGCGACCCCACATGTGTGGGGAAAAGTGGCAGGGAAAAAAGTGCACAAAATAACTGGTACTAGACAGGGCTGCTGACCACCATAACACACGACGACTGCTCCTTAGCTCGACTCCGGAGAAAGTTCGCCACTCACACTGAACCCCGTACTCCGAAAGAGTACTGTCATCCCAGTCCAGCTATTCATCAGACAGTCCGGCAACATTTCTCGTTCGCGGTGAAGTTGTATTATATCTTGGGTGATGAAGTAATAGAATCTTCATGATTTGGCTATGGAGGGATGGCTCTCGTTTCCCGCTCCAGAAGGTCCACGTTTAAACCAGACAGAAGTACAATGCAAGTAGAGGCCGGCTGGGACGTCGCCGGTCTGACTCACTAATTCCTTCCAGGAAACACCGAAGGGGGATACGGTGGGGCTGACGGTCATTTGAACACATAACTATATGTTTCAGAAATTTTATTCTATACAGTTTTCGATAAACCTAATATAAACGGAGATATTTGAAATGAAAGGCTTTGGCCCTCTTAATAGGCCACTCCACTGTACGTATAGTAATCAAATAACATAAAGTCTTATACAAAACCCTGCTGCTTACCCAATGCGGTAAAAGCGTGCTTGGCTCACTGGGAAGGACGTGGGTTCGATTTCCCGCCAGGAAGTCTAAAAATATAAGTAACGAGATTTTCACTTCTGGAGCTACACATAGCCCTGCTGTTCACTCAGCCTACACCAAAACTCAGTATCAGGTGAATTTACGGGGGCAAAGGCAGCCACGCATAGAAATAACACTGAATCCCACATAGTGCCGAGGTTGCGAATAGTCGAAGCCTTCAAATTTCACTCCTCCAAGGACCTTAAAGGCCTGTACGAAGATGACTTCTATCCCTGAACTTATGCGCTGATTTCCAAGAAACTACTAACAGCAATGTTATTGTTGTTACGTCTCACTAACTGCTACTGACGGTTTTCAGAGACGCGGAGGTATCGGAAAGGTGTTCTGCAGCAGTTTTTACGTACGAATAAACAAACTAGAGGCTGACGTATTTGAGCACCTTCAAATACCACCAGATTGAGCCAGGATCGAACCTGCCAATTTGGGGTCAAAAGTCTGGGACACTCAGCCCGGATTTTCAAGAAATTATTTTATATCATTGACCCACGATGTAACGAACACACAAACAAATAATCAAATGAATAAGATTGCGTACATGCAAACAAACAAGCAAACAAACAAACAAGTTGAACTAAAGCGATTCTCTAGTTTTATATTCAGTATCTAATCCAAGGTTCATACGAAGTAAGAGGCAAGATTTTGAGGTGCACAGATAAAAATGAATTTCACATTCATTTTCATAACACTGCGCACTT
Organism: Anabrus simplex; assembly: GCF_040414725.1. Classification (NCBI taxonomy): domain Eukaryota; kingdom Metazoa; phylum Arthropoda; class Insecta; order Orthoptera; family Tettigoniidae; genus Anabrus; species Anabrus simplex. The sequence continues at coordinate 102,842,360 of NC_090271.1, read as the reverse complement.
GGACGCATGACAAGACAACGGACCTTCTCAAAGCACCGACGAGGATACGCAACAATGAATGAATGAATGAATTAATTAATTGTTGAAACAGAAATGCATTGATCCTACATATCGCACTCTATCGTTAGAGCTTCCTATACATAGACCACACTCTTCCATGACTGGCACTGCTGACTACCGTTTCATACGAGTTCTACAACTACATAGTCTGAATAGAATTGGTTTTGGACCCATCCGACTGTGTTTGATGAACACTATCTCCCTAACAGTGGAACAATCGCATGCTCGTTCCCTTTAATGCTCAATGCGGTGCTCAATAACTGTCTATTATAAAACACAGAACGCCATTTTCCAGTATCGATCAGATTCAAATTAGAATTTTGCTGCCTTTATCCTATCAATCCCGGGAAAGCCTTAAAGGTGACGTATCTAGTCCAGATCACGGCATTAAGGTCCAGATGCCGAGGAGAAAAAGTGAAGTTTAAAGAATATTCTTTCCGAAGCCTATCAAAGCAGAAACAAAACTAGTTCTTCTAGAAATGGTTGAATTTTTAGAATGACAGCTGTGTATACATACATTATTAATTTCAAAAGAGGTGAAAATGAATAGCAGACAAGGCTGATTCTATTCCGAATTTCGGAAAATAAAATGGAACGAGGCTATATTGTGGCCATTGTTGCACATTTTGACGTACAGTACGTACCGCTTGACAGGTATCATCAAAATAAATTATTCAGGCAGTATTGGTTTGGAATGCTATTGTTGACATCTTAATTTTTAAGGGAGGCGCGCAGCTGTGAGCTTGCATTCGAGAGATAGTGGATTCGAATCCCACAGTCGGCAGCCCTGAAGATGGTGTTCGGTGGTCTCCCATTTTCAAACTAGACAATTTCTGGGGCTGTACCTTAAGGACAAGGCCGCTTCCTTCCTACTCCTAGTCCTTTAATATTCCATCGTCGACATGACCTATATGTGTCGGTGTGACGTAAAACAACTTGTAAAAAAAATTCTAAATACATTTTTACTAATTAAATTTATATGTTAAATGGGTCTGTGATATAAGAAGTAACATACATAGGCTATGGTAAGAAGAAAAGGAAAGTTAAAACTATGTTTGTACACGTCCATGAATTAGAATTATTATTATTTGCTTCACTACTGGACCGGTATTTATGCTCGCCTTAGGCTTCCGTAGCGCAGCCTTAACACTGAGACGCTCCCGATATGTTTTGATGCTCGGAATTGCTTATTTTAGACTTAACTTTGAAGCAATTTATTATCCGTATCTCACGACGTTTTGAAAAATAAAATGATATTTTACACTTCTTCGCACCATAATTTTCTTAAATATTCTCCATTCAGAACCTCCGTGGCTCAGGTGGCAACGCGCCGGCCTCTCATCGCTCGATTCCGTGGTTCAAATCTCGGTCACTCCATGTGAGATTTGTGCTTGGCAAAGTGTAGGTGGGACATGTTTTTCTCCAGGTACTCCGATTTTCCCTGTCATCTTCCATTCCAGCAACACTCGACAACATAATGTAATTTCATCTATCGATCATTAATCAACGCCCATAGGAGTGCGACAGTTTTCGGCAGCCGGCACAATTCTTCTCCTCGCCGCTAAATGGGGGCTTCATTCATTCCATTGCTGGCCTAGTCGAATGATTAGGAACAGGTTGTGAATTTTCACTTTCATTCTCCATTCGATTTGTTAGCGTGCATTAGAAGAACTTGTGAGAAAAATCAATGGTCGCCTCACACCATATGCTACCACACGTAAGTCCAGAGCTATTCTAATTGTCATTCGGGTGACCTGGTGATTTTAGTATATTAAGATGGTGGGCTATTGCATAACCCAATGATGTCATACCGTTGTGAAACAATTTTGTTTTTGGGTTAGTACACTGGTCCTTCCTGTTTGCTGTAGATATTGAAATACGTCGTCACACATTTTCTCTATAAATAATTTCGATTTTAAAACGCCCATGTTTTCGTAGAAGTCACCAACCTGAGTACAGTTTCGAAACCATACTAAGTGGCCCTCCAGCCCCGTACATTCCAATTTTATGTGCCCCGCATATACTAAAGGTAAACGGGATGCCTAATTGAAGGTTTGCAAAGAGCGCTGTTGTTGTTGTTGTTGTTGTTGTTGTTTGTCGTTTAGTAGCTTCCGAATATCCGTGACCACATGGATCAAAGTGCGCCATTTCTTTCTGCCGTGTGCTATTTTCCGAAGACTTTCTAAATTGAGAGCCGTGGATTCCTTGATGCCATCAGTCCACCTCATCCGTTGCCGCCCTCTTCTCCTGTTATCATCAGTCTTCCCCAGCATTAAGATATTTTCTTGTGAATTATGGTTTTTCATAATCTGAACGAAGTGCTTTAGTTTTTGTCTGAGTATTTGACCTTCCATTGAACAGCCTGGATTGATTTCCTGTAAAATGGACTTATTAGATCTCTTCTCAGTCCAAGGAACTCAAAGGAGTATCTCCAACACCATGGTTCAAATGCGTCTATTCTTTGACGTTCAGCCTTTCTTACTGCCCAGATCTCGCTTCCGTACATTGCCACTCGGAAGACCATAGCCTTCACTATATGAACCTTCGTCCTTAAATTTACGTATCTATTCTTGAAAATGTTGTCAAGGTTGGCCATTGTCTTCCTCCCAAGGAGCAAGCGTCTTTTAATTTCTTGCTGCAATCGCCGTCATCAGTTACTTTAGAGCCTAAATAGATGAAAATACGAACAACCTTAATTGTTTCACCAATTATATGCCAGGAGGTGATAGGTTTAGTTGCCATGATCTTTGTTTTCTTGACATTCAACTTTAGTCCAGCTTTTGCACTATCTTCTTTCACCTTTATTAAGAGATACTTTAGTTCTTCTTCATTTTCTGCCATCAGTGTGGTGTCATCAGCATATCTAAGTTTATTTAAATTTCTCCCACCAGTTTTAGCTCCAGTTTCTGTTTCATCTAATTTGGCATTCCTCATCACATACTCTGCATACAAGTTGGGTAAATAAGTTGACAATATGCAGCCTTGATGTACATATTTTTCAATCTTGACCCATTCGGTTAATCCATATAGGGTCCTCATCGCAGCTTCCTGATCAGAATAGAGATTCCTCATAAGGCAAATATGATGATCTGTTTTTCCCATAGCCTTGAGTACTTGTTACAATTTATTATGATCAACACAGTCAAAGGCTTTAGCATAGTCAATAAAGCATAGGTATAGGACTTTCAGGAATTATCCAGCGAATATTAGCAATTTGATCTCTGGTTCCTCTGCCTTTACGGAAACCGACTTGTTCTTAAGGTGGTTCTCAACCTACATACTGCCGAAGCCTATTTTGCAGGATCTTGAGCATAACTTTGCTAGCATGCGATATAAGTGCGGTTGTTCGGTAGTATGAACATTCTTTAGCACTGCCCTTCTTTGGAATTGGGATGAACACTGAGTTATTCCAATCTTTTGGCCACTGCTGGGTTTTCTATATTTGTTGACATATTGAATGTAACACTTTCACAGCATCCTCTCCTAGGATTTTGAACAGTTCTGCTGGGATTCCATCATAACCACTTGCCTTATTGATTGCAATACTTTCTAGGGCCTACCTGACCTCACTTTCTAGGATATCTGGTTCTGGTTCTGACAACACAGTAACTTCATCATCAGGATTATTCAGACATTTCCTGTACAAATCTTCTACATATTCCATCTACCTTTCTTTAATCTCCTCTGCTTCTGTAAGATATTTTCCATTTTTATATTTTATCATTGCAGTTCTTGCCTGGAATCTTTCTCTGATGTATCAATTTCTCATGTAATGAGCCCCCGTCTTACCCAGTCTGTTATTTTCCTCAACTTCCTTCCACTGTTCATTCACAAAGGCATTCGGATCTCTTCTAGCTGAAACTCTGCATTCAGACACCTTCGATCTCTCCCCTTTGATTTTTGCATTCCTTCTTTCTTCTGCTATTTGCAGTGCTTCACCCGATAATCATTTGTACTACTTCTTGCTCTTTCTCTTGGGAAATGCTTTTATGCTCTCTCCTTAACAATACAGCACACTTATGACCACAGGTCCTCTGGGACTCTATCTCTTAAATATAAACCATTAAATGTTTCTAACCTCTACTGCATATTCAATAGGTATGCTATTTAGGTCATATCAGCTTGATGGTTTGGCTTTGTCTATTTTTTATATAAGACGGAATTTCGAAATTAATAGCTCGTGATCAGATCTACAATGAACCCAGGACTTGTTTCGGATGACTGCACAGTACTCCTCCACCTCTGACTACAAAATGTGTGGTCAATGTGATTCCGACATTAACCATCTGGCGAGGTCCAAATAAATGAGCATCGTTGAGCCAAATTGAAACAGTGTGTTGGTAATAACCAGTGAGTTTTCTTGACAGATTTCTAGGAGTCTCTGATCAGCTTCATTTGTTGTGCCAAGGCCAAATTTCACCGTTACTCTATCTACAGTTTAATTTCCTACTTTGGCATTCCAGTCCGCTTGACTGCGTTCTACCTCTCCAAGTATATACGCATAGCATTGTAATCGCGGAATTCATCAATTTTTCGGAAATTATTAGGTTGTGGACCTGACATGTGTAAGTAATATGTGTTCGCCTTTTAGTGTTCTATCACCTCCACACGGTCGGCAGCGGATCCTGCTTCACGACATTTGTCCAATTTTTTTTCGAAAACGAAAGCGTATTGACTTAAACCCTTATACACGAGTTATTGTTGAGTGCCCCCAACAGGTATATTGAAGCTCGTTCAAATCGTTTGGATGCAGGGTCTGGCCTCTCCTTGTAAGAATTCCAGTAATAACGGGATTGGTGAGTAAAGTGAATAGCCATGAAAGCTATAAATATATAAATAATAAACTCAGTCCGATCGTTGGCTGAATGGCCAGCATTACTGGCCTTCGGTTCAGAGGGTCCCAGGCTCGATTCCCGGTCGGGTCGGAGATTTTAATCGCTTCTGATTAGTTCTTCTGGATCGGGGACAGGGTGTATGTGTCCGTCCTAACACTCTCTCCTCATCGTATTCAGACAACATACAACACTACGAACCACCGCAGAAACACGCAATAGTGATTACATCCCTCCATAAAGGGTTGGCGTCAGGAAGGGCATCCGGTTGTAAACCAGGGCAAAATCCACATGTGTGACGCAGTTCGCACACATTATCACACAGGTGTGGGAAAAAGCGGTAGCAAAATAAGACACAAGTAATAACCAGGGTGAGTTAAACTAAACACGTGAAAGTGGGTATTTTTTCACGGTCAAGGTATTCATTCGCTGGTAAATGTAATCATATCTTCCTAGTGTATTCGTCTTGTGTATTATGTCGGCCCCGTGGTGTAGTGGTAGAGTGCCTCTCTCTTATCCGGAGACCCGGATTCGATTCTCGGCCAGGTCAGGGATTTTCACCTGTATCTGAGACCTGGTTCAAAGTACACTCAACCTACGTGGTTAAAATTGAGGATATATCTGGTAACAAGAATAACAGCCGAAAGGATTCATCGTGTGGAACACAACGCCTCGTAATCTGCAAGTCTTCGGGCTGAGCAGCGGTCGCTTGGTAGGCCATGGCCTTTCGAGGCTTTGCATCAAGCGGTTTGGTTTTATTATGTGTTTCATAGATTGCTGAAGATATCAATCTTAAAACCATGAGATCTTCCGTAATGCTGCCGATCTCCTTACCGTCGTATAACTACGAGGCACGTTTTGTAAGTACATAGGTAAATACCAATATTTCTTGTCAAATAAACACAACATTGTTTTAAAAATATTTTCTTTCCTTTCGATTCTTGAACTACTTCTCCACATAGTAACCACCATAATCCAAGGCAGTTTTTATCGTATGGGCATCAATTTCTTTTTATGCCTTCGTCATACAACGGCGCCGCCTGTGCTGAATGCCGCCAAAAGCAGTAAGTGAAAAATCAGTTTACCATCTCCACTCACGAACGTTTGCTTCAACCGGCCACACCAAATCATCTCCACTCCGCGGGATGTTATGCACATGTTGACAACCTCCATTAAACATTCAATCCTATTTCCTTACCATTCCATCCGTCATTGTACTTTTACCATACACCTCAGACACTTAGCGATGAATGTCAGGTGGTTTAGCGTTTCGTTGATTCAAAGAACGAATCACGGACCGTATCTCTCAGTCGACAGGTTGATCTTTTCTCTGCAACATTTAAAAACCTACTACAGTTTGGCCACACAGTATAAATAGCTTCAGCGTCGCACGTGGCGTCTCAACAGATGATTGTGCACGCTTAACTTGGCAACTGCAGCGCTGACCCGAAAATGCACGGAAACGGTACTAACTAAAAACTTACCATCGAACGTTCTTCTTTGTGATCTTTTATTTGATCTTGTGCCTTCACCGCTCTTCTTTAACATATTTGGACGTCCGTGGGCAATTACGCCTATGTGGATCAGTGGTAGAGTGTCGGCTTCCGGATCCCAAGGTAGCGGGTTCAAACCCGACAGAGGTATTCGGATTTTTGAAGGGCGGAAGAAAGTCCATTCGACACACCATGTCGTACGATGTCGACATAGAAAAGATATCTGGTGACACATTTGCTGTGTACCCGACAAAATTAATTAAATCTCAGCCATAGACAACAAGAGAGTTTCCGTTTACTCGGTCTGCCATCTAGTGGGCCTAGAGTAAAACGGAACGTCGAAATTGACGGGCAGACAGCCAGATGGCATCAAATTGAAATGTCTGCACACGGTAGCTGAGGCCATACTATTATTATCATTATTACGTCGCCACGTCGGACAGTGAGACGCTACATCCTTTCGGCTGTCAATGTCAATTCGTCACTTCTTCATACTATACACTAGAACGTCATTCGATCATTTTTATCTCCTCCCTGATTGCATTGTCCATTCTTCCACTAAGTATGCATCACTAGCTTTGGAAGGCGCCATCTTAGTTCATGTTTGATATTCATTATCTCAATGCTTGTGGTATCTCTGCCAAGTCAATGGTGTTAATTCGGTGGACCTGTTTTATTATTTTAAGAATTCTTCTAATGCAGCACTAGAGATACATTTCTAGACATTTTAATTGTCGTCTGTGTAACTACTAGTCTCGTATCCATTAATTGTTGATCTCCATGACAGGTCGACTTACGCTTTTATCTAGACACAGGGTCCATGGTTGTAGATAAAGCCATGATAAGCTTAGTGAAGAATCATTTAGTAGTACTATGAGCGACACAAATCTAGGAATTCTGGTGATAAGTACGCATGTGGTGAGAAATAGCATTCCTCATAGTTCATCTTCTGGCCAGGAGCCAGATGTTAAGACAACTATGTAAAACAAAGTTGAAAGCCCTCCAGATTACTTAACCGTATAGGAATGCAGTGAAGTGTGCGAAATTTTTCTAAGAAAACCGAATATCAGTTCATACCAGTTGATACTGTTACTACTCTTATGATTTACCAACATAATTAGACTAAATGAGAGAAGTGTCTAATATCAGAGTTGTTACCTGATCATGGTATCTCCTTGTTGGTGGTGGAATAAACAGGTATTGTTTGTAGTGTAAGCTCTTTGTAGGTTCTTTGCCCGAAGCACAACGCCCTTAATGCAGGCTGTATGTACGGCACAGTGTTTGCTATTATTCCGGTCAGTATTATCCTCTAGCTGTTAGCTGATTGCCTTTGTAATGGATTATTAGGGGGGAATCGCTATTAATAACAATGCTCTATTCAGTCCGGCCCGCAGTTCAGACCGCATATGTTGGATCCCAGCGACAGAAGGAACAGCCCACAAACTTAACGTCCATAATGGATGATCTACAGCACCAGTCACCTCTACCCATCAGCAACGTAGCCCAAAAACATTTTATATTGCAGTACAGTCACACACAACCAAGGTTCCTCTTGGACCACTGGTAGAGTATCAGCCTCCACATTCCAAGGTCTCGGGTTCAAGCCCAGTAGCGAAAAACGGATTTTGAAGGATGGAAGAAAGTCAATTCTGCACTCCATGTCATACGATGTAAGGGTATAAAAGATTTGTGGTGTTTGCGATGCAAAATCAAATACATCTCAGCCATAGAGCACCTAAATGAGATTCTTTCTCTCCCTTTCGGTGGAGTAAAAATGGACTTTAAAATTGACATACAGGCAGCTTAAATGGAGCAAATAAAAATTAATGCATCAGGTAGAAATTGTCACTCCAAATTATTATTATTATTATTATTATTATTATTATTATTATTATTATTATTATTATTATTATTATTATTATTATTATTATTATTTTCTGAATCTGTTTACCCTCCGGAATTGGTATATACCCCGGACTCAGCGAAGGGTCCCACCTCTACCGCCTTAAAGGCGTGAGACTTTGGGTCGGGGTATACAACTGGGGAGGAGGATCAGTACCTTGTCCAGGCGGCCTCACATGCCATGCTGAACAGGGCCTCGTGCGGTAATGGGAAGTGTGGAAGGGATAGACAAGGAAGACGGAAGGAAGCGGCCGTGAACTTAAGTCAGGTACCATCCCGGCATTTGCCTGTAGGAGAAGTGTGAAACCATGGAAAACCAGTTCCAGGATGGCTAAGGTGGGATTTGACCCCCCACCCCCACCCTCTTCCTTCTGCTCAGATGACCTCCCGAGACTGAGTGGACCTCGTTACAGCCCTCGTACCACTTTTCAAATGTTCGTGGCAGAGTCTAGAATCGAACCCGGACCTTTGGGGGTGGCAGCTAATCATGCTAACCACTACACCACAGATGCGGATATTATTATTATTATTATTATTATTATTATTATTATTATTATTATTATTATTATTATTATTATTATTATTATTATTATTATTATTATTTCGTTTTGCTTTTCATAGTCTGGTGCAGGCCGTTTGAAAGGATGGACGACGGCTGCGGTGTACACGAAGCGGAATGATTCTGTGGTGGAGGATAGTGTTGTGTGTGATTCGTGACTTGGGTTCTAATTGCTTTTGTGTTCTTTGGAAGAAACATGCCGAGAAAATTTTGTAGTGACAGATACAAGAGAGATCCCTATCTAATTATTTATGTCTGATTGTTATGTAGTGGATGGATTAGAGCAATCTTCCAATCATCCGGGAGCTATTCATTTTGCCAAACGTTCTGAATTATTTGTGCAATTTCCTTGAATGAATTTGGGCTTAAGTTTTTCAAAAGTTCAGTTACAATTCCGTCCTCCTCAGATGCTTTGTTGTTTTTAAGATTCTTGATGTCTGATTAAATTTCTTCTTGTGTTGGTGGTGACGAGTTTGATAGTGTAATTTCTGGCTATATTCTCTGGAATCCCTCTGTAGGTTCTCGACAATTTAAACGCTGTGAAAAATGCGTGGCTAGTTCCTAGTAATTTTATTTGTTACAGGGAGTTTACCATCTTGTTTCCAAAAGCAAAGTTTCTGTAGAGAAAACCCTTTAATTTGGTTCGCGAATGTTTGTAAAATTCGTGAGAGTTTCAATTTTTGTAAACCTCTTCAATTGACTTCAGTTGATCGTAAACGTATTTCCGTTAATTTTGTCTTAGAATATTAGATTCTTGGCTTCGAACTTCGAAAAATTTCTTCTGTGTTTCTTCTGATTTGTTGCAATTGTAGTTTTGAAATGCCTTTTTTCCTTTCTTCTAGTGCGCTCTCACATTATTGGATCTATCAAGGGTGTTTTGGTTTCTTTTGAAGGGTGATGAGATCTTTCGTCGTTTTGATTATCTTAATTTGAAATTTCTCCCAGTTCTCAGCAGGTTGCTCCTCCCATTCATATGTTATATTGGATTATTTGATTTTGTGTTGATCAAATTTTGGGATCACCAGCGTTTTACTTTTGGATTTTCTTTCGGGTGTGAATTTAATATTGATTCTGGTTAAATAATGATCCGAATCGATGTTAGCACCTCTGCGCACTTGCACATCGTGAATTTCCTTTTTAGGTAATCGTACAATATTGTCACATGATCAATCTAAAATTCTCCTATATGGTGGATGGGTGATCGCCATGTCTTTTGCTTTTTTGTGATTTTTCTGGAGTGGAGTTGACACAATTTTTAAGTTGTTTTGTTGGCATAACCCAATGATACGCGTGCCATTCTTATTGGTGAAACTGTATGCTGGATAGGCTCCCACTGTCTTCTTGCATTCGTTTTCTCCTGCCAATTTGTGGATTGAAATCACCCAGTAGAATTTTCACATCATCTTTTGGGATTTTGGCCATCTGTTTTCAAGCTATTCCCAAAATCTTTCCTGTTTTCCTGTCTCTTTTTTACTTTTATCTATTGTTGGTGCATGGACATCGATGAAGGTGTAGCTTTTGTTGGTTTCTTTGACTCTTAAGGTCATTAGTCTGTTGTTGATGTGTTTCACCTCTTTTACGGATTCTAAAACTTTTTGTCTACAGTGAAGGCCATGCCAAAGAGTGCTGCTCCTTTGTCAGTTTTCTTGTTTGTTCCACTTCGGAAGATTGTGGTATTATTATAATCTATCGTTTCTGAATAGGTGAAACGTGTTTCTTGTATGGCCAGGATTTGGATTTTCTGCTTCGTGAGTTCTGTTGTGACATTCTATAGTTTTCCTATTGAATCAGTGTCTAAATATTTAAAGTGCCAATGTAAGTGTGTGTTTTCCGTGGAAGTTTACCAGAGCACACCGACTTGCTCTCTCGTAGACGTCCAAGCTACCCGGAATCCGAATGTTTGGTTACCACTTTAGCGCGGGTGGATCGTCCACCGTGGGTAATATTGCCTTTATTTAAACGAGTCATGATTGCTTCTAATCAATTTTCTAGCTTTCGCTAGTGGTTTAGTACCTGGGATTGTTAGTTCCTGGAGCAAGTTTATAACCGCAGCTCTAGTGAACAGACGCTGACCAGTTTGCCGCTTGCTACAAGTCAGACGGAAAGTGGTTCTGAATCGGTTCTACCGCCCTCTCTGCCACTGGGATATACACTCTTCTGTCGTTGAGACCGTTGACCATTTTTTTCCTTACCTCAGGTGATCCGCGAGTGATCATTTGGCTAAAACTTATTCGCTCGTGTTGTGTATATTTACAGGAATTTCCCCTATCAGCCATTGGGACGCGCCATGTCGGGGTTGAGATGCCCCAACCCTAGAGTCTCACGCAGGGTTGTTCTTAGTTCATACTCACTTCGGAGCTAAATCCCCACGCAGGCCAACCAGGTAATAGTGTAATATGCTGTCCAGTGCTGTCCAGTATAAAAGCCTCGTACTGCCCGTCCTAAATATAGCTAACAATGTTGGAAGGCTGTGTGACTTAGACAACGCTGAGATAGTAAGTAGAGTCCATATCTTCTTCGTGGTTTCCATGGGAGTAATTACGAAAGAAACAAAATGTGTTTCTTGGCAAAGATTTTAGTCAAGATGTTTTAATTAATATTATTATTATTATTATTATTATTATTATTATTATTATTATTATTATTATTATTATTATTATTATTATTATTATTATTATTATTATTATTATTATTATTATATTGGGCGATTGTCCTCTAAGGATCTCGCAGAACCAATGATTGGTATAGGTCTTCTGGTTCTTCGAATCTTTGCAAAACTTCCTCAGTCTCTCGCTATGAGCCTGTAGTATTTTTTGTGTCCATGAATTTTTGAGTTTCAAATTTTCTGCCGTCATTTCGTTGAGCGTGAACTTGTGTGAGTTATTTTTCTGTCCATATGTTGTCCGTGTAGTAGCCTGCGGATCATTATTGGCTGCTGTGAAATTATTTTGGGTGTCTACCCACGGCATACTTGGGTTTTTCCAGTTCCATTGTTCGAGGAAGATTTGTTGGTCAGTCGCGAGTCTTCCTTTATATTCCGTAGAATTACATACGTCTCTTCTGTGAGACTCAAGTAAATCGTTCTGTATTCCGAGCTTTTGCGCATCAGGATACCATCTTCGACCTTTGGTCCGACTATTTTCATCAGTATCATCTGCTCCATTCTCTCGATATCTTTCATGTTGGTGGTTAATGATGATGTCTCAGTCGCGTTGAATGCATCTGAGAGAACGGCTGTGTGATATTGACGAAGTCTGGCTTTGTTGGAAAGTGACCTTTATCCGCCAAATATCTACACATCTTGCAGGGTTAAGGTTCCCCTCGCCAGCAGGATTATTATTATTATTATTATTGAATTAACAGATTCTGACCAATGTGGCCGTAGTAAAGTTTCCTACTAACGCAATTCTTGTAAGGAAAGGTCGCAATGTGTCTGAAAGGATTTGTGAAAATGTACCTATTTAAAAAGATAAGGAATCCACTTACCGTACGTCCATTTATTTTTCAAAGTTGCCTTTTTATATTTATTCACTTATGGGCAACTCTGGATCATGTCATTGCTTTTTTTACAATCCTTCGTATCTGTCTGTTTGCGAATGAATATCTACGACCAAACTTTGTATTTGTTGCCTATCCATATAGCAACAGCTCTGAAGATACATGTAATGCGAAAATCAATCATCAGATGATGAAGAAGGAGTTATTTGAAATTTTCTCATTTCATATCCATGGGCTGTTCTAAGACCGTCCATTCATTTCAAACTATCTTGACCATATTTTGTCTTACTCTTGATCTGATGTGGAAGTGAATGTTCTCTGTAGGGCTTATGTTCTGTTATCAACGTACAGTCCGGATTATTAGGTGCTAATAGGTTAGAATGCAAACTTACTTTAGCCAGTAACAAGCATACCCTACACTGTGCAACGGTTATGCTATGAGATTTGCATAGAAATTAGGGGTACAGCATATAGAACTCCCTGAATTTATGCTACTCTTCCTACATTATGGTACAACGGGCTGCATGACACTTCCTACAATCCAAATTAATTTGCATTCTAACCTATTACCACCTACAAATCCGAGGTATAGTTATCAGTGTCTGGCTTCCTCGTAGCTGTGCGCTAAGTCAGCGGTTGGTATGGTAACGCTGCAGCCTGCCTGTTACTGCTCACAAGCAGCCAATGTAGTCATGTGACGCCATGCTTTTCGTCGTTCGTGTAAACGTGATATTGTTCGCTGGGTAGCGGGCGAAACAGGTATGAAACTGCGATTTTCCTCGTAGTATATAACCCAAAATGTTTTTATACTTGCTCGAATCTTCTAATTTTCTTCAATATAAGGATTCAGTATTACACAATATCCAAATTTGGTGTTAATTATTTGATGGTTAATTTTAACTTTTAAATTTAACTTAAATTATGTCACATTCAATAGCAATTTAGTTCGATATTTATTTAAATTATATTACTATTTTATTTTAGATGTAAACTGAATGTGACTAAGAGTAAGAGAGTGCCTATAGCCCTAACTCCACCACTGTACAAGATACTAATAAATAAATAAATAAATAAATAAATAAATAAATAAATAAATAAATAAATAAATAAATAAATAAATAAATAAATAAATAAATAAATAAATAAATAAATAAATAAATAAATAAATAAATAAATAAATAAATAAATAAATAAATAAATAAATAAATAAATAAATAAATAAATAAATAAATAAATAAATAAATAAATAAATAAATAAATAAATAAATAAATAAATAAATAAATAAATAAATAAATAAATAAATAAATAAATAAATAAATAAATAAATAAATAAATAAATAAATAAATAAATAAATAAATAAATAAATAAATAAATAAATAAATAAATAAATAAATAAATAAATAAATAAATAAATAAATAAATAAATAAATAAATAAATAAATAAATAAATAAATAAATAAATAAATAAATAAATAAATAAATAAATAAATAAATAAATAAATAAATAAATAAATAAATAAATAAATAAATAAATAAATAAATAAATAAATAAATAAATAAATAAATAAATAAATAAATAAATAAATAAATAAATAAATAAATAAATAAATAAATAAATAAATAAATAAATAAATAAATAAATAAATAAATAAATAAATAAATAAATAAATAAATAAATAAATAAATAAATAAATAAATAAATAAATAAATAAATAAATAAATAAATAAATAAATAAATAAATAAATAAATAAATAAATAAATAAATAAATAAATAAATAAATAAATAAATAAATAAATAAATAAATAAATAAATAAATAAATAAATAAATAAATAAATAAATAAATAAATAAATAAATAAATAAATAAATAAATAAATAAATAAAAATAATTAAATAAATAAATACAACTCAGTAATAAGATTCTAGGTACTCTACGCCTCTGAGTGCATCTTGATGAATCGAAAGGTCCCACTAAGGAAACTAGAACTTAAGGAGAGGAAGAACTTGAGAAGGATACTAGGACCCATACGCGAGGAGGATGGCGCCTACAGGATCAGGCAAAACAAAGAGCTCTACGAACATCAGGAAGACATAGTTACGCGTATGAGGAAAAGGCGACTGACCTTCTACTGGAACATGACCCACCTGAAACCTCGCATGCTTGCAGGCTCGCCAACAAAGTCCTCACAGTGACAAGTATGGGAAAGGCTTACAAGACCAAGTGGATCACTTCAGAAAATCAGACCTAGAGGAACTGCATATTTCATTAGAGACCTCAGAGAACCGATCTCAGTACCGACAGGCCATACTACAGGGAGTCCTCCCACTGTCCCTCAGAAGCAAAAAGAGTACAGGGATCACCAGATCAAAGGGGACGGGTGGAAGGAAGCAGGCACACAGCCAGAAAATGAAAGCGTACTGGGCCAATCAAAAGCCGAAGACCATAGCTAAGACGAGCCACGTGGTCCCTATTACGCCAAAACGAACCGAAGAAGAACAATTTTTATAAGGTTCTTCAATGAGTCTGCTGTTTCCCCCTGCTGCAACATATGCATGGAATATTTTAAATGTATATCAGTTTTATATGATTTTTGTAAAATAACCTCGTGTCATTATCCCGAGGTGGTGCAGCTATTTTCGGGCACACCCCCAATGGTGGCGAGCTGCATGTTCCATTTCAACCACATACCATTCTTAAATTTCTCCCAGAGCCGGGAATCGACGCCGGGCCTCCAAGGACGGCATCTAATAACACTAACCGATAGGCAACGGTATGATTTTTGTGAAAGTACTGTATGCCCTCTCCTTGCAGAAACGAGTAACATAGCTAGTATTGAACAAGACGGAACGTTTTCATCTGTAATCAGGGTTTGTCAGTAATTACACATGTTTATGAGTCTTGATCAAAACACCCTGTAAGCAACAATGAGCACACTGGATATATGATTAATTTATGTAGTTGGATTTCAGCAATCTGAGTCTTCAATCTTCCTGACAACGTTGTGAGGAGCAGTAAAGACAAAACATTCAACAGAAAGTGTGATGCAGTTGATGATGTTATTGAATACTGCACCATTGAACTGATTATGAAGGTTCATTGGTAGTATTAGGACTTTTGAGGTCGATATCAATATAGTCAAGAAAAAATCCCACGGCGCAAGAGCCCCAAATGAGCATGGCCTACCAAGCGACCGCTGCTCAGCCCGAGGGCCTGCAGATTATGAGGTGTCTTGTGGTCAGTGTGAGGAATCCTCTTGGCTGTTAATCTAGGCTTTCTAGACCAGCAGTTAAGGAAAACTTACTCCCGAAAGTGTTTAAAGAAGTTTTGCTTTTGAAAGTATATCTTTAAAGCTTGTGCTAGTGAATCTGCATGACGTAGACTTTTTTCATAAATATGATAAATATGTGTTTAATGGAGCGAAAACGAATCGATAACAAGACGGCATTTGGTTGCAACATTGGAAGAGACAGAGCTATCACACCGCTGTTGAAGCTTGTAATTATCGCAGTTAGCGGGTAAATTTACCGTATTTACTCGCAACATTTTTTGAGGAAGGGTCAACTTATATACAGCAGTTGTGTGTATTATATTCAATGGCGTATTATGTTTACGCGCAAAGCCGAACAAATTCAAATTACGTGCTATGTAGGCCTACACTGTCTGCTGCAAATTATTATTTTGGAACTTTTTTTGCTAGTTGCTTTACGTCGCACCGACACAGATAGGTTTTATGGCGACGATGGAACAGGAAAGGGCCAGGAGTGGGAAGTAAGCGGCCGTGGTCTTAATTAAGGTACAGCCCCAGCATTTGCCTGATGTGAAAATGGGAAACCACGGAAAACCATTTTCAGGGCTGCCGACAGTGGGAATTCGAACCTACTATCTCCCGAATACTGGATACTGGCCGCACTAAAGCGACTACAGCTATAGAGCTCGGTATTTTGGGACTATGAATGTAAGAAAATTGGAACAGGTTTTGGTCAGTATCTAGACATCTCAAGAGCGATTATGGGAGCTAAGATCAAATAATACTTCATTGTATAGTCGTCGAAAAAAATGGGCGCCTGGAATTGTTTGTTCCTCGCATTTAATATTTTATCAGCATTAACCAACATAAGAATATTTCGTGAGTATTATTATTTATTCCATTCTTAATCTTCTAAGTAGATGTAAACTTTGCAAATCTACAATAATTTACGTATACAAAACTTTTATTTCCAGGCAGAGATTGTTAGTAAACTGCTTAAGGGGACTTGGGACACATTTTTTTCGGTAAATGGATGAAATTGTCGGAATTTGAATTCTGGCATAAATAAATTATATTAACCTTGCTCTACATAATAAAATGGTTTTGTACCGCTGTGACTATTTTTGACGTAGTTACGCCCGTTTTTAAGTGGCTCTGCACGGTCATTTGATTCTCCAGCACGCCCCCTTTTCTCTGTACGCTCGGCTATCCGTGTCCCTTCTGTTACCATTAATTCCCTCTTTTCAGTAGCATTGAGATGACACAATTTTTGAATATTGGAATATATACTGCCATCTGTTGGCTATGTTATGAACTACTTCAACCTATAATTTAATCAACATAAAACTTTATATTTTAGAACATGTTTATAATTATATCCATTCTAATGACATGTTTGACTTGAAAAATTCTATGTGTTTATAGAAGTAGTATTTTAATATGTTTGAGAGTTGTAACCAAATGCATATATTTAATAAGTTAGTGGACAGCCTGACATCAGCCTATACACTTCCTTGTTTACTATTGGGTTTGTTTTGGTCAGTTTTGTGAATTGCAAGCAAGGTTGCAGGAAATTGTTAGTGAATATTATATCAAATCATGAGGAAGTAGATCCATCCAATGTAGGTAAACAAGTGCTTGACATTGCTGCATCATTTGACGGAACATGGCACAAGCGTGGCCATACATCTCTCTATGGCAATGGCATAGTGACTGACATTCTGAGTGGATTAGTTATAGATTACCATGTGTTATCTAAATTTTGTCACATGTGTGTTGTAACTGCTCATGAACTGGGTGAAGATTCTCCAGAACATAATGTATGGCTGGAAGGTCATAAAGCATGTGGGGAAATGCTCCAGAATTATGAGGGATCATCTGTAGCAGTGAAAGTATTTGCAGCTGATAATTTATGGATAAGATCAGTGGAAGAATGTGGCATGCGCTACACAACTGTGCTTTTTGATGGGGATGCCAAAACATTTCTCCACCTGTCAAATGATGCAGTATATTGACCAGATGTACAATTGAAAAAAGAAGAGTGCATTAACCATGTTGCAAAAAGGATGGGGACTGATTTGAGGAATTTGGTGAAAGAGTGGAAAGTAAAAGGAACTACACTTGGTGGAAGGGGGCCTGGAAGTTTGAAAGAAGCAACTATTGTGAAGCTCACAAATTATTATAGGCAGGCAATATGTCCAAATATTCCCTCAGTAGATAATATGAAATCTGCAATATATGCCTCACTATACCATTACTCCTCCAGAGATGAAGATCCTAAGCATAAGAAATGCCTCTTAGGACCTGAATCATGGTGCTTCTACAACAAGAGTATCGCAACAGGACAAACCCCTCAAAACCCACAAAAAATGTCAGTTTAATTCACAACTGCAATGCTGCTGAAAATTGTGCCTGTATACCAAAGGCTGGCATCAACAGAACTTCTGTCTAGATGTTGTAGAGGGGCTACTCAAAATTCCAATGAAAGTCTTCATGCATGTATATGGAAAAAGTGCCCAAAAGAGACCTATGTGTCCTCAAAAAGACTTGGAATACCTGTTTGTAATGCAGTTTCAGAATACAACATGTGATGCAGTGCAACACAAGAAATAAAAATCGCTGTAAGGAATTATAAACTTTCACCAGTATCCACCAAACTTGCCACACAGAGATGAAAGAAGAAAATTTGACAGTCAGCGGTCAATCACCCAACATAAGAAAACAGCCAGGAAAAGACTGAAAATCCTCAAGGTGCACAGGGAGGAAGCCAAGAAGAAGAAGGAGGGTAGGAGGTATAATGCTAGTGAATTTTAAGAGATTTGGAAAGGCCATTATGAAAATTTGTAATGGTTTTAGAACTAAAATTCATTTAACTCAAAACACCATTTTTTGTAACCTGCAGTGTTCCATGCGGGTCAAATCTAAACCTATATTTACCAAAGTTGGTGTGTAGCTTCTATGTGACCTAACAAAGAAATTGTAGGATGGATTTTGCATTCTTTTTCAATATACTCATTTTATGAGGAAAAATGTACAGAAAATTAGTGGAAAATTACATAAAATAAAATTAAAAATTTGAAACAGGAGTTAATTGATCAACATAGGGTGAATCAAAAATTCCATCCTAGAGTTTTTTTTATGTTATAAGGAAGAATCATTTCACAAGTTTTCAAACTCTCAGGTAAAAATCCATCCCGCAGGGAACTTTTTGAAAGTTGCCTGTTTTGCGAGTGTCATAAACACAAAGTACACCATATCTCATAAACTAATAAGGATATTCAGCTGAAATTAAGATATATTATTTCCATAGTAGTCCTACATATTCCATAAAAATTTCATTGTGATTGCTCAAAAATTGTGGAAAATAAGAAAATGTGTCCCAAGTTTCCTTAAAATACTGCATTTATCGATAAGATTCTGTATAAACGGAAACCAGAGCTTTGCTATTTGGAAGAAACAATGCGAATCTACTTAGTATGTTCTTGCACAAAGTGTCGAAAAATAAAATTATGAGATTTTTCAACAATTTCATACACTATATTCAAGTAAATATTTTTCTTACGGCCCTTCTGTAGTTCGTTTTAGTCTAAGATTGCTTCTATGCAAGTAATAAAATATTTTCTTCAATCACAGAAATTGCTCCTTATCTGGAAGTAACCCGGAGTGTACCGAGCTCCCCGCTTAAGGGGTTAATTTTAATTAGTATCAAAATACAATTCACCTCCTACGTAGGTACAAATCCTATGGATGCCCACAAGAAAAATGATTTCTGCAGATTAAATTGTATCTGAGAAACGTGTTCGTTCTGGAAAGTGATCGAGTACAAGTATATATCGTCGCTGTGCGAGCAATAACCTCGTACTCCACTATGCTCTTCCTTCTTCATTGTTCTCTTTAAGGACTGGTCACGCCTCCCAGCCACACATGGATATACAGTCCATCAGAACAGCGTTGGTTCTATTCGTTATCCTATGCTGCTCTGGAAAGCAAAATGAACGTTAAATTAAACTGTATGAGTGTGTAAATTCTTCATCAAAATATACATTCTTACAGCACGGTAAGGTTCATTTTCCTTTACGAACTGGCCAAGGAAAATGAACACAATAAACATTGTTCTGATGGACTGCATGTCCATATGTGGCTGAGAATAGTGAACTGTCTTGACGAAAATAAGTTATAGAAAGGGCAATATAGGATACGAGGTATTCCTCGCGCTGTAACGATATGTTATAAGGAACACGGAGGATGCACATACGCCAGGCTCCATGGCTTAATGATTAGCATGCTGGCCTTAGAAACCGGCCCCAAGGTGTAAGGGTAGCGTGTCTGCCTCTTACCCGGAGGCCTTGGGTTCGATTCCCGGCCATGCCAGGGTTTTTACTTGGACCTGGAGGCTGGTTCGAAGTCAACTCAGACTACGTGATTAGTATTGAAGAGCTAACTGACGGTGAGATAGCGGCCCCGATCTAGAAAGCCAAGAACAACGACCGAGAGAATTCGTCGTGCTGACCACATGACACCTCGTAATCCACAGGCTTTCAGGTTGAGCAGTGGTCGCATGGTGAGCCAAGGCTTTTCAAGGGCTGTAGTGCCATGGGGTTTGGTTTCGTTTTTTATGCTCGCCTTGGATCCATGGGGTCCTTGGTTCGACTCACAGCTCGGTCGGGGATTTATACTTTCATAAGTTAATCCCTATATCTCCGGAGCTGGGTGTTTGTCTCGTCTTCAGCATTCAAAATCACCTTAGTAGGGCCCCGTCCTCACATACACGCACTTCGACTTTACGTACTTTTATTATTATCTTCACGATGAGGCCATATAGGGACCCCGTATCAATTTCAGTTCATCCTTTCTTGTTGATTCTTCTTCCGTTCTGTTCAGTATTCATTTTCCACAGATCTCTTTGAACCGTGTTCCCTTTTCATTCTTCCTTGGAATTCTTCCATCCTTAAAACTTTCTTTTTTTAATCCCCCGTTCTCCTATTTTATTTCTTTTCAAATCTTTCTTGACCTCTTGTATCCAGCTCGTTGTTTACTTGTTCTCTCTAAGATACTCGATTATTATTATTATTATTATTATTATTATTATTATTATTATTATTATTATTATTATTATTATTATATATCTTTGGCATAACCAGTTTCATAATATTATCAAGAGCGACTTCGATAATACATATTTTTGTATTCCAAATTAAATTCGAATTTCTCACACCAACCCTCGTCATCATGGAAATGTTCTCACGACCAATCACCACTCTACAGGATCTCTGATGAGTTTAACTATACTCTGAGAAAAATTTCCACTCTGGATCTAAACAATACCATTCAAATATTTATACATTATTCTAAATGGTATTAAAGGATATGATTAAGAGAACTTCAATTGTGTGTGTATATAATATCATAACCGACCTGCATAAACTTAATTAAAAATAACACGCTTTTTAAGTCGGGTTTAAATATGATTTAAAAGCAATGCAAATATTAAACATCAGGTAGCTAATTAGTTACCATGACTTCTTTTATTATTTTAGTAAAATTAATATTTTTTGTGGTCTCTCTAAACGATTTAGAGGTGTTTATTTTTATTAGTCTCATTATTTATAAATAATGTTACTTTCATTAAAACCGTCCATTAAAAGCGACGAATTAAACTTTATTGTATAATGTGTAACATATCTGCCTGTGTAGGTGTGCTTTACCTGAGGACGTTTGTGCCATATTATATAAATTAAATTAAATGTGTTTTGTCATTATTGAAATCCTGGTATAACATATAATGTCACAGAAATGGTTGTCTTAAATTTCAAAATTCAGTCATGTATACCTTGTAAAGTATTAGAAATAGTACGAGGTATCCTGGATTAAATCGATGTAGCATTTAGCAAGGAATACGTCCTCAAGTTTATACATATTAAGTTATGGCCACTAAGTGTGTGTAAACTTGTCAACTCAAGCACGTAAATTAGAAATATAATTGTTTAGTTTTTACGGCAGAACATGTACTGAACCACGTATAAAGTAATACAACTGAAAAACGCACCTAACCTCTGCTGAAAATACACAAATTCTCTCGGGGGTCAAACGTTGTTAATGTATAACATGTCCTGGTGAAAACAGATTTTGTTCTAAAGAAACACAACTTCACGGTTTAATGAATTAAGGAAGCAGCTTTTTTAGTGCATCGGCATTTTCCACATTGACTGAAAGTGTTTGTAATTTATTTATTTGTAAAATCCATTTTGTAAATAATATTTTGAAAATCAAAGATCACGGTTTATTTTTCCGAACCGCAACGTAGACATATCCATGCCCATGATAGGTTCCCAGTTACGTCCCACGTTCCTTGTTTGTTATCGTCAAGTTGCCCTACTGATATTTACTTCTGCTGTTTTCGACACAGTTCTATACATGATTACGGTGTGTATAGTGTTTAGTTACCCTGTAATTTTAATTACTTTCCTCCCTTTATCTGTGGTTTTGTGTAGCCGCTGTAAACGGTAACAATTAGATTAAGAGTAACCAATATCAAACCAACTAAATATAATCGTAACATGTCTAAAAAATAGACGATGGCTCTACAAAGAAGTTAATACTGCAGGACCAATGAAATGTGACCTGTAACAAGCAAGTTAGGTGCGTTTTTGGAGTCTCGTAACTGTGAGCATACACTCAGGAAATAGTGAGTTCAAATCGCACGGACGGCAATCTTGGGGAGCTTTTCTGTAGTTTCCCGTTTTCACACACTAATTAAATGCACGATCGCTACATTCCCAATCCTAGCCGTTTCCCATCCTTACGTGAGCGGAAACATTCTAATGTGACGTTACTAAATAAATAAATAAATAAATAAATAAATAAATAAATAAATAAATAAATAAGTCTGAGAACAAAACTAAGGCACTATAATACCGTGATCAACCCAGAAGGAGACCTTAGATTTAACAAGATGGAACAACTGGAGAAGAAAGAATGGAAGATCCTAAGGAAGATCTGGGATCTATGTATGTTGGTGGACAACGAAGATTAAGACCTAACAAAATGTTATACAAAGAGACTGAGGGAATTACTGAGTCGATGAAGAAGAGACAAAATACAATTTTATTGACATCTCCTAAATATGAATCAAGAAAGGATGACTCGAAAACTCGTTACACATTTCGAAGAGAAAAAAATTGTTCCCAGGTGGTTTATGGAGATACATGCTGATATGGAGATATTGGGCATTAGTCATGAAGACATCCAAAACAGGAACCACTTTCGACAATAATTTTCAGACTTCAGGGGCTTCCGAGAAGAAGGAAAAAAGAAATCTTCAAAAGTGATTTTTCAGAAGAAGGAAGCGGATAAGCCAACGAATGAATATTGGCAGAAGATTAAAGCCAGGGGAGGGAAAAATGATTCAGGATACCGTAGTTGTTACTAAGTGGTTCATAATGGCCAAAATGGAACATATATAGTAATAATAATAATCAATATAATATTAAATAATAAATAATAATAAATAAATAAAACTATTTTTTCTGCGTAACATAGTGAAGTAATATCCTAAATGGCGGCCCTCTTCCATCATCATATGGCATCATAACCGAGGTCAGACTGTCAGACTGGTCTTTCGTGTTCACTATGAGATAATGAACACTGTCGTCGTATGAGTTGTCTAGGAATTATCTCGAATCCCAAACTCTCATACTTTTGTAACAACCACCGGACTAAAAGCGATTCCGAAACTACAGTACAGCCATATTCCACCTCAAAACCACAGTTCTGCTCCAGTCATTCCGGTAGAAATTCTTCACTCCCTCACCAGTGCGTAACGAAATATCCTTATCATTAAAACGCACCTAGCATTATGATTGATAAGAGCACTCTTAACCTAGCCCATAAAGCACAGAAGAATTCTCTTCCTCTGTAATTATTCTCCTCTCAACTGCTTTGGAAGTGGAGAAGAAAAAATCCCATGCTTTATCATTAAAATTGCCTTGGATATGTAATAGAGAAAATAAAGGAACAACTTTCCTCTTGGTAGAATATTATGGCACGAAAGTTAGATAACAAACTCTCTTCCAAGTTAAAATAGAGTCCATTCCACATCTCTTGGCAAGTTTAACGACCAAGGCTAGATAAATAGCCGACATGGGAAGTATGCTGAGGTAGACTGATGAACTGTAAAAGCATAAGAAAAGTATCTCATTCGCTAAGAAAGTGTCTACAATTGAAATATCGCTTTTAATGTAGCAGCTGTTATTACTTAAAGTGTCTTTGATTGGGCAATGCGAATTATTACATAATTCATGAAAGAAGGCAGTCTCTGCCATTACAGAAGATGGAAGAAAGAAAAAATGACATTCAATTCTTATTGTGAGGACTCGGAGAGGGCGAATATGGAAGTGAACGCTTCTAGCTAGTTGCTTTACGTCACACCGACACAGATAGGTCTTATGGCGTCGACGGGATAGGAAAGGGCTAGGAGAGAGAAGGAAGCGGCCGTAGTCCTAATTAAGGTACAGCCCCAGCATTTGCCTGGTGTGAACATGGGAAATCACTGAAAACCACCTTCAGGGCTGCCGACAGTGGGGTTCGAACCCACTATCTCCCGAATGCAAGCTCACAGCTGCGCGCTCCTAACCGCACGGCCAACTCGCCCGGTAGTGAACGCTTCAAATTTAGCCATAAATATGATTGTAAATTATTATGACCATCATCATTATCATCATCATAATCATAGTCGTCGTCGTTATCGTTATTTAATACTAGTTTCAACCAGCTATGTACTACGCGTGGACAAATCCCATCACCCCGTTGATAGTTTATCTCCTTCCTTCATCTTCCGTCAACACTCCTTTATTCTCTGGCTCATCCTAGCTCGTTCTTCTTCTGAGAGCATCCTTCTCTTTGATTTCTCCTAGGGGAAATGCTTCGCTTCCCTTTCCCAACAATTGCTTGTTTTCTGCACCTTCTCTCATCATCCCAAATTTTATTAAGTCGTTATGGACTTCTTTCACCCATGTCACTCGCATTTTCTTGTTCTTCTGGGATGTACGGATCCTGTTTGGTTTCCTTCCGAGGTCCGTGCCTTTAATGTATTCATGAAAGGCAAGTATCCTTCCCTTCATCGTTGTTGAGATCTTAACCTCTTAATACGGAGACAAATTTAGTTTACCCTAGACCGGGCGCGCCAATTTCTATCACACTACCGGGCGCGCGGTTGACTTTGTCAACCAGTTACGTTTTCAGTAGTTTACAGGCTTCAAATCGCATAAACATTTAATTTAACGGCGTTTTATCTTTTGTTTCAATGTTATTCTTCAAATGAAATCAAAAACTTGGATAATCATGAGCACGTGAACTAATTCTGATATGAACATAAATACTGCGCCTATTCAAAATGAGTTAAGCAGTAGATACGTAATTAAATTAAAATAATGGTAATATTTTAATATTCGCACAATTATACAATGAAATGATCAGATATAACAGCCAAAAATTAATGGATGAAAAATAAACTTTGTTACTATGTCCAGGAAATCTTTCACACCTTATCCCCCGAGCAATGCCATAATATCACTGCGGTTCGCAAATTTAGCATCACCCTTACGGCTGTAATTCACTTCCTCCCGCTTCCTAGAAATGTACAAATTATTCCAGTATAATAGTTCATCAACCATCTCAGCGTATATCAACTGCATGAAACAGTCAATTTCTGTTGATACCTTCCTCGCCTCCCCTTCTGGTCCTGGCAGTATTTTTACAATATTCCTTGCTTTTATCCTCGAGTAAGTTTTGTAAAGTCCGTCGTGGACCACATTGTTCCTCCATCTGTCACGAAGATAAATTTCCTTTCCTTATCGTCTTCTCACTGATCCGATACGTTTTTAATTTCCTCCTCCCCATTCAAAAAATCCGAAGCAGCGTCCTCTATTTCATTGGACAACTGGCAAAAAATGTCAGATATGTCTTCATCATTGACAAAACCAGACCTAAAATAGAAATATACTATATGTAATTACGCCTGACTTTCGCTAATTACCCGAAAAGTACAGAGGACAGGAAATTTTAAAGAAATAAATTTTACTTACATGACCAGGCGCGCGGTTGACTTTGTCAACCAGCTTCGAGTTCCAAGATTTCGCTCAAAATAATTACTCACGTATCGCTTCCGCTGTTGTCGAAATTAGACTCAACTGAAGGTCAAGAGTGAGAGCAAAGGTATTAGTTGCGAGGTGGTGGAAAACTGACAGTTCTGGGAATTACGGCTTAAAATAGAGCGCTGGTTGACAAAGACAACCAACGCGCCCGGTCTACGGTTAAAAAACCATCCTTTGTAACATTACTGATATGAAGTAAGCAAACTGGACATATTTGGTGAATACTCAAATTATGGAAGTAATGCTTCAGTGAGAGCACTACGTAATGGAGTAGGTGAGGTAAATATGGTTCAAATGAGGCCCAAATCCATTTAGTACCGAGTGGTATACTCATAAAGCAAACTGGTATTGGATATGCAAGGAATTGGTGTTGTTCAGGCAAGGAAATAAAGGAGGAAATATAGGTTAATAGTGGTTTTATTATATGCTTACTTCAAAAAGGATAGACAAAATATTGGAACATGGCTCTTAGTTACGAAATAATCCTTTGTAACATTACTGATATCAAGTAAGCAAACTGGGCATATTTGGTGAATACTCAAATTATGGAAGTAATGCTTCAGTGAGTTCACTACGTAATGGAGTAGATGAGGTAAATATGATTCAAATGAGGCCCACATCCATTCAGTAGCGAGTGTTTATGGAACACAGTAGAACATAATGAACGTTGGTACTGTTAGCTAACCTTCAACGTAATTATTGTAAACTGTAATAGGATAATATAAGAGGAAGATTGCAAGGTTAGGAAACACTTTCTGTATTTCCGAACTAATCCCAAAAATAATTATTCAGTAATTCCACTTATTATAAATACGTAAACTCGTGTTCTCATATTTCTCGAGGAGGTTTAGCACTTTCCAGGCTCGTTCCAAATGTAAGTGAGCTGCATGTACCTTTTTAATCACGTACTAGTCTTCGCGTCATTCTTAAATATCTGTCAGTACTGGTATTCGAAGTCGGATGTCCAAGGATGGCAGCTAATAGCGTTAACCGTTACGTTACGGAGGTGGACCAATTCTAATTATTATGAAGTGTTACAGTTAGAAAAGTATGAGTACCATATCGAATATAAACTACTTTATAATTCTGAATTCAGCGGATATTTAAGAATGTTCAGATTCCTATCTCTATCTGTTTTGCGTCCCACTGATAATGACGGGTCTTATGGCGACGATGGTATAGGGAAAGAGTAGGGCATGGAAGGAAGTGACCGTGGTCTAGTATGAAAATGGTAAACAACGGAATACCATCCTTATTTACGGTTGTCGACAGTGGGGTTCGAACCTACTCCGTCCTGAATTCAAGCTCACAGCTACCTGACCCAAAGGACATAGCCAGATCTCGCTGTGATATTGGTTTGTTGATAAAAGCCACTATTGAATATACGGTGAAATGTGTTCTTCTGACCATTTATACTATATATTCCAAAATGCTAACATAACCTCGATGGTACCTATTTTCATTAAACTAGAAGACCGTTTCCCGTACCAGTGGGGGCAGTTGAATGACACACACGATGTCCATTGCCTGTCGTACGAGGCGACGGAAAGCGGCCTCAGGGGCTGTTAAATTGGGAGCGTGGGTTTGAAACCACGGGGCCCTTAGCTGAGGTTCCAGGATTCTCAGTTTCATTTATCCTATCCTACCTCTCTTGGTCAAATATAATTCTTTTCCGACCCTGACGATAATATGTTTCTGAATTCTATGGAATCCTTCATTTCCACGCCCTTCGTGGCCCTTGTCTTTCTTTGGCCGATATCTTCTTTTTTTCTACATCTCGGACCCCTTCCAATATTTCCTTCTGATTAGTATTAATATAGGATGGTTGACCAGTTGTACTTCCTCTTGAAACAGTAATCACTACCACCACCATACGTGAAGATATTCCAGTTACAGCAAGTCCCACTCCTTGGCTGAATGTTAAGCGTTGAGGCCTTTGGTGCAGAGGGTCCTTCCATACAGGGTTGGCGTCAGAAAGAGCTACGGGCCATGAAACAGGGCCCAGGACCAAATCTGCGACCCATCAGGTGTGCTAAGGCGGTAGAAGATGACGATTCTAATTTCAGTAAATAATATCGAGATCAACTCACACTTACAGTACACTGGGTCGAGGACAAAAACATTTTCGATAGTTAGCTCGTACTCAGTCTTAAGAAAATGTTCATCCATACACATTCTGCATAGGAGAGGCATCAAATCCAAGAGGCATAATCGTTTATTGTTTTCGATTAATATCGTTTAAAGAAAAAAATAGTTTGTTATACCCATTGGTAATTGCCCTTGATGATGCTAATATTAACACTTAGTATGCCAAAGAACCTAATTAATAATTAAAACTGATTACTTAATATTGTTTCGTCGATGAGAAAGCTGGTTGTAGATAAGAAAGGTGCGCTATTTACATCTATATAAATAAAGTTGTACGGGGTCTGCTGTCTGTAATGTCGTTTGTTTTGCCAATTTTTCAGACATTTATCCGTTTTAGGTCAACTCAAGATCAAATCAGTGGTTTTTATTTTTCGTGTCTGTCTGTTTGTTCCACCATCACGTCAAAATGGCTGGATATATCTCAACCGAACTTCATCCCAAGGAAGGTTTCGATATGCGTATAATTTTAAAATCTTTGAATAGACGGCGGGTTTATAGGAATTCCTCAATTTTCTCTTATACTCTTGATTTTCTGTAAACTACATGGACCGTATGTGAAACGTCTCTTCATTACAAACAACTATGCGTATATTCATAATATACCTTACTCTTCAAATGACGGAGAAATTTACTATTTTCTGCAGATACCATGCACTGCATTTAGTGAGCGACAGATTGACAACGAACCTACAGGTTACCATGGCAACGTCTCTGACTGTTTGCCAGCAGGGAAGTAACGTTTTGCTATTTTCCTCGTCATTCCTTTAAATTCTTGGTTGTTCCTAGGGGAGAAAGCAAGAGAGGCGTCAATCGGCCATTCTGCGAGATATTGGCGGAATATCATTGGAGGCTAAAACCGTCCTCAAATAGCTTAAGTAATAACACAATTATTCATCTTCTTATCTGTTTACCTAAGATTACCTGTCCCTAAATTTCTCCTGTTTCCGCTTTCTTGTATACATAACTCACACCAGCATAATTTATTGAGGAGCATTTGATTTTCCAATACACTTTTATTTACATATATGTCGTCATCCGGCTATCCTCAGTTATAATCCATTTTCTATTAATTTCAACATTCTAAACTGTATTATTTCCTTCCTTAATTACTCTGTATGTATGCGAGTACTAATCCTGAAAGCTGGATACTCTTTCTTTGAGTAAATATTCTAAGCTATACAAATGTATAACTTTTGGCCCCGGAAAATATCGAAATATTGATGCAATTTTAATGACGGTGCAAACCTTTGTTTCTGGGTAATTGGTGGCTAATCGATAAGTCGTAACACAAATCAGAAAGCACAATCGCCTTTCATTTTGGATAGATCTACAAGTTTGGTCCTATGACTTTTTGTCGTATTCCTATCTGTATTTCTTGATTTCAAGTTAAATTTTTACTTTTACACGTATACTGTATGTTATCATTTGGCACACTTATAGGAAAGATAGAATCATGACATTCGGCATGCACATTGACATGACCACTGGCCATGTGATAGCCAAATTTATGATTCTAGCTGTCACTTTGGTATCATAAAGTAGTATGTGAAAACTGTACAAAATTTCACTCCATTCAATGACCCTAACTCAATCTAAACCCATAAATATAGGAGATACGAGAAGATGGCATTGGAACAACCATGTATAACACTCAAAGAGGCATCTGATAGTGAAGTCCGTTTGTAGATATTTCGTAGAGTTTCAAATCAGTAACTCTCGAAATAAAGGTCTGCACTTTTAGAGTGTGTCTGTACATTGACTATTTTGGCGAAAATTCCGTACAGTTATCCGTTTCAGGTATGATAATGACCATCTGCATGTTTTTAGTTTTGGTGTCTGTCTGTTTGTCTGTTTGTCAATAACTTGGAAACTACTGCATATATTTCCACCAAACTTCATATTTAGAATCCACCTGTCGTTGGGTAGGTTTTCGGGCAAGAATTGTTTCTAAATCCCTGAACTGACTAGGGGTTTATACGAAACCGAAACCGTGATTTTGCATTCCCATAAAATACACACAACCAAATTTAATGTAAATTTACCTGCCTTAATGGAAATTAATTCCTAAACCTCTTTCCTCATATGCATCATTTCGATACGAGGATTGATAAGGGATATATTATTAACGGACCGTTTTTCGGTACAAGTCCCACCGGTCTTAACTCAAGAGCGTATGCAATTAAAGCGTATTTCTTATAAATTGAAAACTACTGAAGATATTTGAATCAAACTTTATATTTAGCATCCACCTGTCCGATGGTAGGTTTTAATGGTCAATAACATTTCATGTTCCCGGGATGGACTAGTGGTTTATAAGGAACCGAGATGGTGATTTTACACTTCAACAATATATATACAGTACAAGACCAACCTGACTGGAAATCGATCAAACTTGACGGAAATCAATTTCTAAAACTAAGTTTTTTCATGTGCATTTTTTCGACAGGAGGATCAATAAGGTAGATATCATGAACGGTCCGTTTTGCAGGTTAAGTCCAGCGAATATAGACTAAAAGGTGTTTTACGTGGAGCAGATTCCTTATCTATCTACATAAATAAAATTTTAACGACTGTGTGCCTGTAGATTGACTATTTTGGCGAAAGTTTCGTACAGCTACCAGTTTGAGGCGTACTAATGACCCTCTGCATATTTTTTGGTTTAGTTTCCTGAAAGTCCTAATTTATACCCTCCTCGCCGAAAATCCAGATTGCGGCATAATCTGCCAGTTGAAGAAGGAAACTGAAACATCGAAATATGGAGGCAATTGTAATGATGGTGCAGACATTCGGGAAGTCTTATTACATAACGGATGGCACAATCTCCGTTCAATTTGGAGTGATCTACAACCTTGGTCTAATGACTTTTTGTAGTATCTGTACCCCTTTTACGTTTGATTTTTCTCTGTTTGTCGATGTTAGGTAAATTTGGACTTTTCACATGCATAATTCATACTTTCAGTCACTTATAAGAAAGATAGGATCATCAAACCCTACACGAAAATTGGCCCACCCTGTAGCCATAAATGTGAGTCAGATACTATGTATGTAGCTGTCAGATAATTATCCGAAAAGCAATGCAATGTGGGATAACCTTACACATATTTTACCCTATTCAACGTTTCTGACTCAATATGATCCATGAATAGATGAGATATCATAGGACCAGCCATTTAGCCCGCTAAATGCGGCGCCTTATGATACAATCCTTTCTCGATATGACATACGTTTAGCAGCAGTTAATCTGTAAATGAAGATCTGCAATATTGTAAACAAGCATATACTTTCGTATGTCGATCTAATATATATTCACTGATGTCGATTTGTAGCGATCGAGAAAGGGTGTGTCTGATATTGCAATCACTATTCCCTACACTGGCAGTAGGAATGGGGTCCTTCTCCAACTCCTGTGTAACTGGCATTAGTAAGGAAGGCCTACCATTGTAATGAATAATTCACTTCTCGATTTGACTTTCAGAAGGCAAGGGAGCATACAGTTTTGTTTAGAACTCCCCTACCTGATTGTGTTTGGTTGTAGAAAAGCGTGCCCGCCATTATAAACCAATGTACCCATCTAAAATGTGACTGGCTTTAGGCATAGTGGCCTGCTTTAATGGAAACTCACCAACTTGGTGTGACCGGCAGTAAGCTAGCTGGAAGTAGGAAAAGGGGCTTGTCATTATAATGATAACTACACAACTCAATTTCGACTGGTAGTTGGGAATTTTCCTGCCATTATAATCAAAACTCCTCAACTGTAATGTGTCTTAAGTAGGAAGGGGGGCCTGGCATTGTAACGTAAACTACCCAAATCGATTTTGACCGCGCAGTAAGCAATGGAGCCTGCAGTTATAATGCAAACTTCCCAACTCGATTGAGAATGGCAGTAGGTAAGTGAGCCTGCCATTATAATCATAAATCCGTAACAAACACTTTACATTGGAAACAACGTATGGGGACCTCTCCATGCTGTTTCTTAGATAACGCTAAGAGGCGTGCAATCTTAAAACAATCTTATTTACTGCATGTACAGTATTTACTTCAATATCCGTATACAATGCAGAATACCGTAGCGAAGCACGGGTACATTTGCTAGTTATTAAATATTACTTGTCACTACGCGTTGTTGCTAAGGAGTTAACAGTGCTTGTATTCTGTGAATATTTTAGAAAGTGTCACTGGCTTGCTTGCGAAATGACAAGACTTCGTGCTGACGGTGTTCTTTATAAAAAGTAACCCGATAGCGAAATAATGATAGGACTGAGATTTACATACTCAATTATTAAATCTGTCGAAATGGAACGGATATCAGAAAAGAAGCATAACATGTCACAGATCCCAATCGTCCCTCAGAAAGATAAGGGGATTATTAGTTTTAAGTAATACACCCAAGTTAATAAGTGAAAAATACCAAGCACTCGCTACCAGCGGATGGCATGATGTCTTGAGGATGGCTGACAGCCTAGCAGCAGAACGAGTTATAGCAGGTAGTACCTATGTCAATAACCACTGTCGACATCGTCAGAGCGAGATCGAATTCATCCGTCATGTCTTAGGTCGCTCTGCACGTTCAATGTAACTCAAATTATTATTCCAGACATGACAGCATTCATTCGATCCGTGCCAAGAACTTGAAAAGTCTCAGCATGCTTGTCTATGAAGACGTTTGCACCATCTCCACTACTGGCAGAAATCGTCGAATAGGCATGTAAAAACAGAAAATACGGGTATATAATCCATCCAGCTGCCATACACGAGAATGGAGTGACAGAACCAGTAGATGTTGACGAAGATAAAAGAACTATACAGTCCATGTATCACCCATTAGCTTAACATCACCTTCAGACCCTTGACATTTTTAATTTATGGTACGAACCAGACGCTCAATTGCGTCTTTCTTTTGAGGACTTCTGCCTGAGATTCACAATCAGCAAGAGATGGCATCCATGTTGTTGCCCTTAGAGCATTTAAGGAGCCATCAGTATCTTGAGACATTGTTCACATTCGTTCTCGTGTCCACGCACTAATTGAGCCAAAAATGACAAATATTTTATTTAATATACTTACATTTAATTTTCTTTGTTCATCAGTACACTAGGCATACAATTGTGGAGTTATTGTAGTGTTCTGCAACCGCGTGGGCACCTGTAATTCTGCGTGAATTAATACGACTTATTAAAGGGAACTATCGAAATCTCTGAACATCAATGTCAAAAACTACAATTTTTAAATGTAGTCAGGATACGTTCCTGAAAGTCATAAATTTTAACCGTTTGATCAAAAACCTGGAGATCCATTGTTTCGTGTGAAAAGCAAATAATGTTTTCATTCTAAAACAGACGCAACATCTAATTATATCGCTTGCTACTATTTTAATTAATTACTATTTGGAATCATGGTTTGAGCGATTTAACGTCAATGTTCCAGATTATTACTCATGCTTGTGTGGATCCGTTCAAAATATGCACCATCTGCTTTTCGAATGTTTTAAATTTGGATAAGGAGCACATACTCTAGAGCAGGGCCTCTAAGGGTGCATGCGTGTTGTTGCCCTTAGAGCATTTAAGGAGCCATCAGTATATTGAGACATTGTTCACATTCGTTCTCGTGTCCACGCACTAATTGAGCCAAAAATGATTTGGAACAATAGCGCTGTCTCTCTCTTTCTCCACGCCTCTCTCGCTCGATCCACCTGTCTCCCTCTTCCTCACATTCTTCGTAGCGCTCCAAATCCGAGCCGAGTTGAACCGAGCTTATCCTAGTAACCCAGAGACGAAGCGTTGGTCCGAGCCTAGCCGAGTGGGACCGATGCACTGTGCACAGGAACTCTGCGCCTCAGTTTGCACGCGTGAGATTTTGGTCGACTGAGAGGCCTTGCTCTAGAGTATAGACTGTCACCTGAACTATTTTAGGAATTAATTGGTAAAACATTGCATCATATATTCAAAACCAATATAATTAGTCTTATGAGCTTACATTCACTCACCACATTTTTTTATTTCATTACAATGTTTTATCTATTGTATTTGAGGCATAACTATTAGCTATAACTCTAATATGCTGCGTAAAATAGAGTTGCTTTTCTCTTTTGATTTTTGAATCATAATAGTGAGTGTTGCGCCTATGAGCACTTCAATGGCAAAATATAATTCAACATTGAACACAGATTACAAGCAGCTTCGTACCTCTGGTGCTTGGTGTTCAGTTTAAGGAGCTTCTAGAAAGTGACACCACAATTAGCTGATGAATGACTAAATAAAACTGATAATTTCATACGCAAACACTTTACTGAACAGTTTGCGCTTCTACGGTGGTCAGCGCGTCAATTATAACGTGCAGTTGTTTTAGGAGATTAAATAATTTAACAAATGTTTTTATGAAAAACAAACACATGAAAACAGCAGAAGCACTTACGTAAGTAAATAATTAAAAATGGCGTTATGACTGATGGAGACGACAAAGAGATGGCATAATAACAGACTGTTCGCTAAGTTCTGTACGTTTCTGACTGGTATATCTTCAGTGAGCCTAGAAAAACTGCTATATGATGATATTTCAGCTTTGATGATGATGCTTGCTGTTTAAAGAGGCCAAACATCCATGTCATCGTCCCTTTCAGCTTAGAACTCTGACCAGAAAGGTTCTGTCATTTAGAATGCACTATTTCATTAACTATATCACAGCATTTCCGTTCTAAGTGATACATGTGCTGCGGGTCAGTGTTTCTCCCTTCAACATTGTCACATAGTGGTATTTCGAGGCGCAACGACATATATTTTATTGTTTTGAAAGCAGTCGTACGGAATGAAGGGACGTTGTTTTTATGCTGTAATTACTTGAAAAGTACATAGTCACAGAGAATTATTTAATTGTAAACGAGAAATCCAAAGCCAGCTTCCCCTCAAAGAGCGTACTTATTTACATTTCTTTTTTTTTTTTTTTGCTACGGGCTTTACGTCGCACCGACACAGATAAGTCTTATGGCGACGATGGGATAGGAAAGGCCTAGGAGTTGGAAGGAAGCAGCCGTGGCCTTAATTAAGGTACAGCCCCAGCATTTTCCTGGTGTGAAAATGGGAAACCACGGAAAACCATCTTCAGGGCTGCCGATAGTGGGATTCGAACCTACTATCTCCCGGATGCAAGCTCACAGCCGCGCGCCTTTACACGCACGGCCAACTCGCCCGGTTATTTACATTTTCAATGAAACCGAATTGGTGATGGTGTACAATAAGCAGATAGTCTGCTAACAAAGGGCTATTTCTTTTCGTTTTTTTTCTTTCTTCTTGCAAGCTGCTTTACGTCGTACCGACACAGATAGATCTTCTGGCGACGATGGGAGGGGCAAAGTCTAGGCGTGGGAAGGAAGCGTCCGTGGCCTTAATTAAGGCACAGCCCCAGCAATTGCCAGGTGTGAAAATGGGAAACCACAAAAAACCATCTTCAGGGCTGCCGACAGTGGGGTTCGAACTCACTACCTCCCGAATACTGGATACTGGCCACACTTAAGCAACTGCAGCTATCGATCTCGGTGCTATTTCTTTTATTGTGGACGACTTAATCATGATCATAATCATCATCATTGCCGTCGTCGTCGTCATCATATTCTAAAGGCTAAGCCTGTCGACGCAGCCATAGCCATAGATGTCTATCTTAAGACGGACTTTTCAACTCGGCGTGGGCCTTGCACCCTCCGAAGCAAGTTCTTGAAATAAGATACTCTGCGTCATCCTCTTCTTCCTTCAGTGATATTAAAATGCTGATGCCGCAGAATATAACCAATACATTTTATGTTCCGTTTTTTTGCAATTTCAGTTACCAGACTCCGTTTCCCTTCTATCTCTCCAAGGACTTCGGTATCGCTCTTCATTTCAGTCTAACTCATCTTCTGCATTCTACTCCAGATCCACATTTCAATTGCCTCTAGTCTTTTCTTTTCCTGTTCTCCTAATGTCCAGTTTTCGCAACCATACAGAACCATGGCCCGTGCAAAGGTTTTTTGCTTAGGTATTCCGAGTTTGAATATCTATATGTTTGCTGCCAGCAGATTCTCTTTATCTTGGAAGTCTCTCATTGCCATTGTTATTCTTTTTGTGACTTCTGATATGCTCCGATGATCGCCCCTTCCTGAATTAATCTTCATGCACTTAAAAGAAATTATTGTTAAATATGGAACTGTCCCGCGAACACAATGCAACAAATCTATTACTTAACAACTTCTTACTTTGTCTTTCAGAAATTTGAAACAATCAGTTCCGAATCCTTTTGTTGCGTCGATTGTCAAGCGAATGCTTTGCTGGCTTTTGATAACTATTTACCCGCACATTTGCTAGAGCACTCTTATGACAAACTGGGTACTTCATACACTTCAAATCTGCGACATTTCTTCAGAGAACCACCAATAGGACTCCTGATTCTCTGATTCCTATTGCTCGTAATGTGATGCTACTTCGTAGAAACAGGTAAGATGATTGAAACATAAAAGTATATGCATAGCATTGTACATACATCGTGTGTCCAATACAGATCTGCATTCCCCGTTTATGGTCGGTTTTATGAAGACAGTCGTGTAGTTAACTCCTGTTCCGCTTGTGAGCTTGACCTTTCCGAGCGCTTGTGAACGCACCACATTCGGTCCGACTAATTCACATTTGTAGTCACTGCGACATTCGTTGCGAACACGGAACGGGAGTCCAAAGACAGGGTGAAAGCAAAACCTGAGAGGAATTAATATGGATTTCTTAACAAAGAAAGGATGAAGAAAGAAGTATGAGAAACTTCTTGCTAGTAACAACTGCGAATGGTCAAGATGCAGGATATGTGCTTTGTAAATGACGTGCTTCCTTATTGACGTTTGCTAACTAAATAACGTATGAAAGGACACGTGTGTAGAGTGGCACCGAATACAGTGCGCCCATCAAACACAGTACCACATTATATCATACAAAACATTACAAGAAGCGCGTCAAAATGTGTGAAACAGATCTCCGTCCCTAATGGTTGTTTCGGGAAGAGGTTCCTAGATTTTTGTTAAAAATGAGTTAATGTTGGCACAGATTACCATGGATAAATAAATTTTGCCGATATTCTAACTGCAACAATGTATGTATTACGTAACTTTTACGTCACTTATGGAATGGAACTCATTTGAGACTATCTTAGCAAACAGGACTTAAGTGAGTTGGAGAAGGTAAAAGCGACCTACCTAAAATATTTCTATGTGTATCAAAATTCACGCCATCTCCTTTAGTACATGAAATGACAAGATGAAACTTCTTTACTGAAGATCTTCGGATTCAGAAGCATCTGCCTTACACTCCTCTTGGAGGAACTGAAGTGGAAGAAAGAAGAAATGTGGGAAGAATTCTACTCTACTGATGCGACTTTTTTTTTCGGGTGGCTATTCCTAGCCGAGTGCAGCTCTTGTAAGGCAGACCCTCCGATGAGGGTGGGCGGCATCTGCCATCTGTAAGTAACTGCGTGTTATTGTGGTTGGGGACAACACAAACATCCAGCCCCCGGGTCACGGGAATTAACCAATGAAGGTTAAAATCCCCGACCCGGTCTGGAATCGAACCCGGGACCCTCTGAACCGAAGGCCAGTACGCTGACCATGCAGCCAACGAGTCGGACTACTGATGCGATGAGAACGGCAAAGTGGACAGATAGCGGTTACGAATTGAGACAATCAGTGACCCGCTTTGCTATTCATGGGTTTCATCATACGCGTAAGACGTATCATTTCTTTGTACGGGGTGAGGAGTAAGGAGGGAGCACTCTCGATTCCGATAATACTGCCAACTGAACGGAAATGAAATCTGAATTGAATCGATAATATGATCGATCGATATGAATTTTCCAAACCTTTATTAACTTACGCCAACAACTGTGTCATACATACATTATATAACATTTTTCGATGCGAATCTTCTTCCCAGTATGAATTCTATACTTTGGCTTTGCTGTGTAAACAACAACAGTACTAGTACGTAAAGTGTATGCCAGATGTCGCACAGCGATGCACAAGCGATTTATAGTTTGTGTTTCAAAGGTTACCAATACGAATCTCGAAGATACCAGAAGTCGACCTATTCAGCACTAGGGTGTCCATGTATCGCTAAAAGATGCGCGTACGGTACCAGATCTGGAATGTGTGTGCTTGTGGTGTGGCAAGCGATGTGATACATATCATGTCATAAAAGACGTATGTCTTTGACTGAATTAAGTAAGGAATAATATTTTTGTATACAAGTTGTAACTACTTTTGACCACTCGCCGCATTAAACAATATTATTTATTTATGTATTAAATGATCACCTCTCTGACCCTTACATAGTGGAGAAATAACAGTACATAATTTCTAAGACTTGTCTACAAACGATGAAAATCCTCAGTTGATGTAAGTGAAAGAAATTTCAGTTCAGGTGATAACTTTCTTGGTGACAAAACGTGTTCGCTTAACCAAGATGGAGTATATGACGCTCTCTTGATTAATTCTGTATTAAAACAGACAATACAATACTGATGAAAATGCTTGCGACGATGTGAAAGACAGTACAAGTTAATGTCCCGTGTCTACTATCGTGACAAGTTGATCCCAAGTGCTTATTGTAAGGTTGTAGTAATAACATTACTTCATTGCCTATTTCGTTAAAATATTTGCGTGGTGTCCGACACTTTATGTGTAGTCAGCTTTCCTCGCTCATTTTAAACTTGTTCTCGTAATTTCCTTGATACTGTCAGAAAGCGCAACAGCCGCCTTACCTCAGTCTACATGCTGCTAGTCAATCTGCTCAAAGTCGACCCAGGTATGGTCGATCGTATGAGGTTCGAGTGAGCGTGAGCGAACGAACTGGGACGTTATCAGAACTCTGATATCCAGCACTTGTCGGGTATGAAGTGAGATAAATCTTCGTAGTGTGTTTGTACGCTGGAATGCCCTTGCCGACGGCAACCTCATCAGAGGAGTTATTGAGATTAAGTGAATGATGTGATTACCTGGCAGTAGGAGGGGAGAGGGTGAAACCCGGTGCCATCATATAGCCTACTCCTGTTTCTTCAGCTTATTCCATTTATTTCTGGGGTCGCTGGAGCCAACCAGGTTCATTTTGGTTTTAGCTGAGGGTTTAAGGTCGCATGCCGTTCCTAATACCACTGAGAGCGATTCGTAAGCTAACAACCAATCTACTGAAATAATCACGCCCCCAAAAAGCATTTGTATAGACATATTTTTGATGGTGTATGATAATATGAATTGTGAAATATGCATTCAACGAATGATGTTTCTCTCAAAGCCATTGAATGAGACGATCAATTTAGAAGATATTTGAAGCCAGTTATTATTATTATTATTATTATTATTATTATTATTATTATTATTATTATTATTATTATTATTATTATTCTTGTTTTCGAATAGGTCTACTATGGACCACGTTAAGCATCATTCATTTACGGTTCTTCCTCTTTCGATCGGCCCAGTACTTCTTCATCCTTTCGGAGTGGGCTTCTTTACGTTCTCGTGACCAGTTGTTGCCGGTCCGTTTTTTGCTACTTTGATCTTTGAATCCCTTAATTTTGTTGATGATTTTTCTGTATTCCTGTCTGTTGTACACTGCCTGCTGTGATATATTATTTTCCTCCATATCCTCCTTGACCCCTTTAAGCCAGCTAGTTTGTGTCTTCCTGTTCTCCATGTATTCCAGAATTCGCTTGGCTGTTCTCTCTGGTGGCATTCTTTTAATGTGTCCGTAGAAGCAGAGTCTTCTCTTCTTGAAGGATGTTGTGATTTTTTCGGTCCTTTTGTATAGTTCCTCATTTGGTCGCAGTCTAAATTCTTGACCCACTTTCCTGGGCCCTAGTATCTTCCTCAAGATCTTCCTTTCTGTCTTTTCAATGTTTTCTAGTAAGCCCTTCCTGTTCAGTGGAATACATTCGATCGCATATAGACTTTCTGGTTTGATGACAGTGTTGTAATGTCTGATTTTTACAGTGAATGAAACTGATTTTTTATTGTAGACATTTCGACATAACTGGTATGCTGCTTCCATCTTTCTTGCCCTTTCCTGTAATGCTATTCCTGGTAGTCCTGTTGGGGTTATCCATTCCCCTAGATATTTAAACTTCTGTACTCTTTTAATTGTTCCATATTTGGTGACAATATTTTGTGTCGGATCCTTTTTGTCCTGAATCATTAGTTCCGTCTTTTCGAAGGATATCTGAAGTCCCGTCTTTACAGCAGTCTCTTGAAGTGTTTCAATTTGTACCTTGGCTGTTTCAGTGTCTTCTGCCAGTATTGCCATATCATCTGCGAATGCTAGACAGTCAATTTTGACTCCAGATCTTCCCAGTGATATTCCATTTTTCACCCTTAATTCCATCAGTCTCTTCCTCCACTCTCTGACCACTTTTTCAAGTATAACATTAAACAGAAGTGGTGACATCCCGTCCCCTTGTCGGACACCTGTTTCGATCTTGAATGGTTTTGACAACATACCCATAAACGTAACCTGTGATGTAGTGTCAGTGATGGTTTCTTTGATTAAATTTCTAGTTTTTTTATCTATCCCAAACTCTTCTAACGTGCTTATCAAGGTTGCTCTGTCGACTGAATCATAGGCTTTCTTAAAATCCACAAATATAATCACTAGATTTTTGGCTGTGAGTGCACGTAGTTGTATTATGGAGATTAGGTTGAAAATTTGCTCGCTGCATGATCTCCCTTTCCGGAATCCTGCCTGGTATTCACCAAGTTCTTTTTCTATTATCCCTTCAGTCCTGTTTTGTAGTGCCTTGGACAGAATTTTAGAGGCAACTGGTGGCAATGATATTCCTCTGTAATTGTTAACGTTTGTTCTGTCTCCTTTTTTGTGCAGCGGGTGTATTAATGATGTCTTCCATTCCTTTGGGATGCTCTCCGTTTGCCAAATCTCCTCAAACAGTGCTTCTAGCTGAGTCACTAAGTGTTCTCCGGCATATTTCAATAACTCTGCAACTATTGAATCTTCACCTGACGTCTTATTGTTCTTCAGTCCTGTTATTATTCCCCTGATTTCTTCTTTATTTGGTGGTTCTGAGTCCGGTGTCTGGTTCTTGGGTTTCTCAAACATTAGAGGCAATGACAAAGTGTTAACAGTCCTCCAGGGTGGATTTTTATCACAGTTGGAGAGCTTTAGTATGGCGTATATCCTCCACGAGCATTTATCACATCCTGGCACCTACGTGGCATGCTCCGTATAAGTCGACGGAGGTCAGGTTGCGGTATCAGGTCCCATTCTCCAATGAGAGCCTGTTCGATGTCTTGGAGAGTCTGTGATGGAACAGTACACCCACGAACACATTTGTCAAGCCTATCCCACACATGTTCGATGGGATTAAGGTCGGGATTCACTGCTGGCCATTCAATCTCTTGAATGTCCAGTTCTCGCAAGACAGCGCGCTACGTGAGTGCTGGCATTGCCCTGCATGAGTACGAATTCAGGGCCAGCACCGTATGCAGCAACCAACACATGCTGTAGCAGTATCTGTTCGATGTAACCCGCAGCGGTAAGATTACCACGGACGACGACAAGATCCGTACGGCCATCAATTCTGATGCCACCCCACACCATCATAGAACCTTGTTCGAACAACATTTGGCATGTACTGCTCAAAACGGCGTCTCCAAACACGTTGACGTCCATTACGCTGGGTCAGGAGAAATCTGGACTCGTCTGTGAACAACACAAGTCTCCATTGGAGAAGTTGCCAGTTAACGTGGGCACGGCCAAGCATAAGGCGAGCTGCGCGATGTTGCTGCGTTAAACGGGGCACTCGAACAAGACGTCTGGCTCATAAGGACACTTTTCTTAACCTGTTCCTTACTGGCTGGTCAGAAACCGTGATTCCAGTGACCTTCCTGAGGTCTTGTTGCAGTTCTCTTGCAGTTGCTGAATGACGCCGCAACGCACAGATAGTGAAATATCGGTCATACTGTGGGATTGTCACGCGTTC
The DNA here is from genome assembly GCF_040414725.1 of Anabrus simplex. Classification (NCBI taxonomy): domain Eukaryota; kingdom Metazoa; phylum Arthropoda; class Insecta; order Orthoptera; family Tettigoniidae; genus Anabrus; species Anabrus simplex. Next base: position 102,800,477 of record NC_090271.1, on the reverse strand, counting down.
ACGACCTTCTTCAACCCTCTTTGTGAATTGGCCTCTCTCCGATTCCACAAGCGGTGAATAATTGACGGAGAGACATTGAGATCCACAGCAACACGACGAAACGTCCATCCTTACTGGATCAAAGTGACGGTCCTTGTGACTTGAACGTCGTTAAGATGTCTCATGGGATGTGCTGCTTGACGTACAACGTGCTCAAATGACTGCACTAGTCTGTGTACCTTACAACGACACACGGACGCACCGCTATTTACTTTGTTCTGAGGGGTCATCTGACAGCTTAATACATGGCTGCGCCTACAGATGGAGTGAAGCTTCGAATTAACATACCCTGAATAGCTAAGGTCTCAAGGTATGCTGTACGATCATCGCAACTCCATCTACCAAATTAACGCTCACAGACCAGACGTTACAAAACATGTTCCCCTAATTTGTTTGAACTGTGTATTACATTGTTTTTTTTTTGTTATTTCTGTTCCTTCCATTCTCGATTTAATAATCTGAGACAAGTGTATACTTCATATTGAGTGTCAGTTTTACACATTTTTCCACTATAAATATTTATCTGTATATTATTGCTTGTATGCAATCTATTAGTTTTGCCACTTCTAGAATTGCACAAAAATGATTTTCCTCATTTTTACTGTGTTTTTAATCTTGTATTCTCCTATCAACAGAATGATTTCATTTCAATTTTTATTGTCCTTTAATTCGTTTTGAATTGTATAGACTTGTACTAGGATTTCCATGCTATTGCAATCTGAATTGTATGACTTTCTATGTATTCCACTATTTATACTACTTTCTTACACAATCTCCCATCACATGAAATGCTTTATAGTGTTGTACATACTTCTGTCACATTAATATTGCAAGAACCAAAGTAGGAAAGGGACAGTATGAATAGAAGTGAGCCAGTTCTCAGGAACACTAAACAGTGAAGAAGTGGCTCATTCGAATGAGCAATTACTTCATTTCTTATTTTCCGGTGACTTCAGATACTTTGCTCAGTGATGTAAGGCAATCGCCTGGCAAGCAAAGAGTAATTATTCAGTTATATTCTTATTAGCCGATGAATGTAACTTGTTCCAGCCCACACCGGAAGTTACAGTACAATCTAACTAACACACTCTATTTCATCAGTGATGAATCCGAGCTGGCTCATCACTTACTACGGAAGATATTCTAAAAATTCGAAACTCAGTTCACTCTTACCTACTTTTTACCCTTATCAAGGAAGACCATTAAATTGATAGACCGGTAACATGCGGGCCGACATGGATGACGTTGGATTAAAACCTGAATATGTCAGCAACAGACCAAAATGGAGGAAATTTAGTAAAACAGCGGACACCGCACGTCGGAATAAACTCTAGGACAGAGATAGACTCCTACCAACGAGGGCAATTCAGTAACTTCGTTATAATTAGAGTCAATCACATTTTTAAAAATAAATATTTAACAACATGTGTATAATATATCATTCGAACAAACTTACAAACATTCATTTCTTCACTAATGATTCTGTTGTCGTGCTCAAAACAATAATTTTTAATTTAATCTGGTCCATTCTTCCACAGCGGCATATAAAGTCTAATAGTAAATAATAGACAAATAACAACCAAGTGATTTAACCATTTGGATTTCAAATTTTTCGAGTCGCTAGGGAATCGAACCCGGTGCCCCGAGAACTGAAGTCAATGACACTGGCCACTCATTCATGGAATTGGACTTCTTGATGATGTTAACATCTTTACTGAAAAATCCGGCATGTTTCAACTGACGTCTCTTCATCAAATTTATAAGATCTTCACAAAATAATATAAAATGAGAATAACGTTTTAATTATCACTGGGTAATTGTTTTACGTCCCAAAGAAACTTAACGGCTCTGCAGATCTCATGGCCTTGGCTTACCAAGTGACCTCTGGTCATCCCGAAGTTCTGTAGATTACAAGGTGAAATGTGGACCGCACGATTTCTGTCTTTCTAGACCGGGACCACTATCTCACCATCAGTTATCTCCTCCTGAGCTTTTTTTCACGTAGGCTCAGTAGATCTAGAGACAACTCTCAAATCCAAGTAAAAATCTCTGAACTGGTCGAAATAAGAAACCGCGTTCTCCGGTTATGAAGTGTGCTCGTTAACCCTAGATCCACGGCCATTAAACGTACCAATAACTATTTTTACGGTTTTCGGAGACTCCGTTAATTGTTTTGATTCTCTTGATATTTACATTGAGATGTCATGATTCTATCAGAATATTCACTGACATTCACCCGAATGACAGCAAGACACATTACACATCTTCTGACCAAGTGTGTGGTATTTTTCTCCTGTTTTCCACAACTCCTTCAACAAAGTGTATCTCCTGAGTTGGATTTGAAACAGTAGACACCAGTATACAACGCAGGAAGCAATGGCACGTATTTATCGGTCGAGTGCACATTTTTAAAGTATTGATAAATAATCAGTCAGAGGGAACTTGATGAGTATAACTGGATTACATATAATTCCATAACGAGCAGATTATATCGCAAATTATAGAAAACACATGTGAATGTGATTTATTTCACGATGTATTTATTTGAATAAACAGAAAACAGTGGTAATTACCCACATTATTCATGGGTTTCAGCAATCAGCGCTTTCTGCAATATGTTTAAAATATTGTTAATTTATGAGTGCTCATAGCTGTCAATTTAATTACTAATGATAATGTATTAAAGTTTAGGGTCATGTTACAACTATTATGGTTAATATACAGCTGGAAAAGTGCTTGAGAATGATGTCATATTTATATCAGAATATTCACTGTCATTCAGAGGAATGACAGCAAGAATATTACATTTGGACAGGTGATATCTACTGACCAAGTGTGCGATATTTTTCTCCTGTTTTTCCACAATTCAGCAAAGTGTATCTCCTCAGATAGAGTTGAAGCAGTCTGGAATGGTATGAGTTCAAGTGAAAAAAGACTACATTCCTGTATCTTTTTTGATGTATGGAAATCTTCTCCAGCAATGAACAGTGTTTCCTCAGACTGTAACGTGAGACATGGCATGTCAGAGAAATCACATGAGGTTCAATCATCTTGAAAGACAATAAAATACTGATGTTTCATTGCTCAGGCCAAAACTGAAATACGCCAGCGTGTTGTGGAGCCCTAGGTGCAAAATGCTTGTGCAACAACTTGAAAGGGTGCAAAAGAAATACTTGAAATATTTAAATTTTTAAAGAACATCTCAATATCCACGAATTGTTTTGTACAACGAGCTTTTGTTAAATTTACAAATGGAGAGTTTAGAAGATCAAAGAGAAAGATGCAGTAAAGTTCATATACAGAGTGAAGTGAAATTCGCGCACTCGGGCGTCGCGACACGACTCCTCACATGCCAGCAATAAAAAGTCCCTCACAAAAGTTCGTCCTGCGAGTATATCCGGCAGAAAAGGAACGTTGAAGAGTGGCAATCTGGTAACACTGTAACCACATGTTGGGTAACTACGTCTGTCACCACAATTTAGGTGTGATGTTCAGTTAATGCAGTGGATAGAGCTTTGGGTTAGCAATCAGGAGGTCGAGGCGCACTTTTTTATTTGCTAATTTCCATCGGACATTACATACTGTAATACAGTAAGACACCGTTTCTTAGGTCATATGTATCCTACATTTACAAAACTTAGTAACGCTGAACACGTTGTAACGCATCTAGTAGATGAAGTGGTGCAATAAATTCATGCTCACGAGGTGGAAAGGCCGTCTTTCAAAGCTAACCAATGAAAGCGAATGTTCGTACATTTCTAGGATCGTAGTATGTAAGTGCAAATGCTTTCAAGAGGACCCGCTGCAATCGCTGTTGACGATTAAGATGCCAGATACCATGCCACCCGGACTACATTTACTAAATAAAAAACATACGCCTCAAACCAGGATCGACCCCTCGACCTCCTGCACGCTAACCCAAAACTCTATCCCCTGTACTACCTATACAACGACTAGTATGTGCTGACGGAGGTAGTTACCCTACATGTGGTTACAGTGTTACCAGATTGCCACTCTTCAACGTCCTTTTTCTCCCGGATATATTCGCAGGACGAACATTTACGAGAGACTTTTTTTATTGCTGGCATGTGAGGAGTCGCGCTGCGACGCCCGAGTGCGCGAATTTCGCTTCACCCTGTATAAAACAATAAATTCGCAAGGTGACAATCTTGAGATACTTTCCTTCCTGTATTTCCATGTCCGGTCCACAAATTCAAGATTTCATTTAACACTTTCAAATAAAAAAGCTAGAACATATGTCCATAAAAATTCACCACTTTTGAGACTATGCAGTATCTATGAGAGTAGGGCCTACATCTCGGAAAAATAATGCTCTTGTTTTTAGTGAAAATAAGACATTTTTTAAAAGAATTCACGGCCAGCTTTAAAAGATAACTAGTTATAATAAAACGCTCTATTCTCAGTATATTAAACCATATTAGAACAAAGAATTGTAAGCCCAATCCTACAGTAACAGGAGGGATAGGATTAGATTAATTAGATTAATTTAGATTAGATTTGATTAGTTTCGGCTAGGTACTATTAAGTAATAATAACATATAATGTCACTTTGTATCACACAGAATACTTTGTAATTGGGATGAAAATACTATAGCAAGAAATAAATTACTTAAACAACAATGTCCAGAAATTTTAACAAATATAGAATATGTACGAGTTGGTGGAGATATGATAACTGGAAGGTATATAACCTTCAGTGAATAAAGCTTCCTTTTTTGACGATAAATAGTCAATTACTTTTGAAATCAAAACTGCCCCATATTCTTCTGAAAGCCAATAGTTTTAAGACTGGATACCCTTTATAGTGAAGCCTCCGTGGCTCAGGCGGCAGCGCGTCGGCCTCTCACTTCTGAGTTCCGTAGTTCAAATCCCGGTGAGATTTGTGCTGGACAAAGGGGAGGCGGGATAGGTTTTTCTACGGGTACTCCACGTTTCCCTGTCATCTTTCATTCCAGCAACACTCTGCAATAACATTTCATTTCATCTGTCACTCATTAATCATTGCCCCAGAGGAGTGCGACAGGTCTCGGCAGCCGGCACAATTCCTATCCTCGCCGCAAGATGGGGGATTCATTCATTCCATCCCTGACCCGGTCAATGACTGGAAAACAGGTCGTAGGCTTTGTACTGCTGCGCAATGATCGTAGTGAAAAATCCCACCTAATCTCACCGAGATTCGAACCCAGATCACTCAGTTTAGGAGTTGTATGATTAGGTTATATAAGCAACGCTACTATTTGTATTATCCCCTGTGGGTGGGGGCAGTAGAATAACATTCACGGTATCCCCTGCCTGTCGTAAGAGACGACTAAAAGAGGCTCCAGGGCCTCTGAACTTGGCAGCGTGGCTTGTCGACCACGGGTCCCTTAGTTGAGTCCTGCAATTGCTTCCACTTGCTTGTGCCAGGCTCCTCACTTTCATCTATCCTACCCGTACTCCCTTTGTCAACTCACGTTCTTTTCCGACCCCGACGGTATTAAAGCACACGCAGACCAGGGAGACTTTCATTTTAACGACCTCCATGGACTTTGTCTTCCCTTGGCCGATACCTTCATTTTTCGAAGTGTTGGATCCCTTCATTTTTTCTCTCTGATTAGTGTTATATAGAGGATGGTTGCCTAGCTGTACTTCCTCTTTAAACAGTAATCCCCAACACCACCATTTGTATTATTATCTCTTTATTATTACGACTGGGCAACTATAGTCCACGTCATTTCAACTATTTTCTTCCACGGACTTCAACTTTTGTCTAGTGTCCCCACATTCTTCACCGTTCAGCTTTCTTTCCCTTCTTTTCCTGGAAACCACTGTGTGCTCCAAGTTCTCTTCAAAAAGAATTGTGTTTCACGTTGTAATCAAGTGTGATCTCCACATCATGTACATCTCGGTGAACTAGGCTAGTTTGGTCCTTTTGACTAGGAAGTAGGCGAAGATCAGATTGGACTACCTGTCTGAACTACTTCACGTCAGGTGATCATAGAAAGGAATCCTCCGTTTTTGAAAAATGTCTGTTACCTTTCCTAAGTGTGAATATCGCTCATGTTTACGCCTCCTTCTGTCCTCAGTATTTACTTTTCCCAGCCCTAAGGCTCTTTTCCAGATCTTCTTTTCCTTGGATTTCAGTTTCTCAACTAATTCTTTTCTCTTCATCGCGAGGCGTTCTTCTGCGTGCAGGACCTCTGGCTGAATGACTGTAGAGCAGTCCCTAGGTGTGGTATGGAAGGACACTGACTGGAGGACAGTACAACTGGGCAATCATCCTCTGTTAACACTAATCAGAGAGCAAAGGTGGAAGGGGTCCGAAACTTCGAAAAATTAAGGTATTGGTAAGAAGGATCACAAAGGGCGTGAAAATGAATTCCCTAGGGATCGACACCTAATTACCGTCAGGGTCGGAACAGAGCAAGAGTTGTCCAAGGGAGGACAGATAGGATAGGTAAAACGTGAAGAGCCTGACACAAATAAGTGGAACTAATGCCAGGACTCACCTAATTGCCCCGTGGTCGCCAACCCATGCTCCCAAGATAAGAGCACTTGAAACCCTTTTAGTCACCTTTTAAGACATGCATGGGTACCGTGGATATATTCTAACATCCCACTTTTTCCATATCTTGCTGATAACAGAGGATGCTTACTCAGTTTTATTTCCTTTATTAACAATAATTATAACCACCACTCTCCTCTTTGAAGCGTGGACTGGTGACCACTACTCCTCTAGCATTGGCGAAGTCTGTCGATTAAAATATGTTCACAAATACAGATTATTAAACAAGGAAGTTTGAAAACTCGTTGACATGATATTTGTGAACACATGATGCACGAAATATTATTTGATAACAAAGAGAGTATTTCTCCAGATATTGTCTTCATAATGTATGTGTGTATGTATGTATGTATGTATGTATGTATGTATGTATGTATGTATGTATGTATGTATGTATGTATGTATGTGGTATACTCAGATGGCCAAGGCGTCACTATGGTAACGTACTGTGGAAATGAGGAATGATAGTATCTCGTTGCTTTCTTCTACCTCAATAAAATGCCACTGCACGTCACTGATAAACATAAAATCCCTATAGAACTTAACGTAGAATGTATTGACGTTGGTGTTACAGAAGCAGTTGGAACTTTAGAAATATCGACCCATGGCACTCATTAGAGAAACGTCGCACGTAAGAGTCAATTAAAAGGGATCACAGGGGCGCCCATCTTGGAGGCGGGTAGCAATAACTGGGCCCAAGTTGAGTATGCACTTTTCCATTTATGCCAGTCTCCTCATTTTTATCCTTCCTAAACGACCTCCCTTGGTCCATTCTTGTTCTCTTCCACACCCGACGATATTAGGTTTACGAGTCCTAGGAAGCCTTCCATTTTCACGTTCTTCGTTGCCCTTCCATGTTTGCCAATATCTACATTCTTTTAACGATTGGACCTCTTCCTTTTACCTCTATGATTAGTGTTTGTTGCCCGGTGGTACTTGCTCTTGAAACAGTTATCACCACCACCACCACCACCGCCACAACCACCTCTAACGCCACACTAAAATGTCGATGATTTTCGACGGCGCGAGAATTGGAGTGGGCTGCAGTAAGGTTCAGTCCTATCCTTTGCTTGCAGTAAAAATAGGAAACCATCGAAAAGCATCTTCGGAGCTGCTGACAGTAAGATTCGAAACTGCTACAGGACCGGAACAACGTAGCCAACACACACGATGGTGCAAATCACTAAAATTACAAAAAATATTGGAGTATCCTGTGCGTTAAAAGTCATCTTACAGCCGGACAGACTTGAAAAATTTCGTCAGAGCTTTGAAAATAGAACCGCTTTATTGTCTGTCAACAATCCGTTGCAACTAAATCCACTCCAGCTAATCTACTTTGCTATTTGTTTTACGTCGCACCGACACAGATAGGTCTTTTGGCGAGGATGGGATAGGAAAGGCCTAGGAAGTGGAAGGAAGCGGCCGTGGCCTTAATTAAGGTACAGCCCCGACATTTGCCTGGTGTGAAAATGGGAAACCACGGAAAACCATCTTCAGGGCTGCCGACAGTGGGGCTCGAACCCACTATCTCCCGATTACTGGATACTGACCGCACTTAAGCGACTGCAGCTATCGAGCTTGGTCCAGCTAATATAATAAATTCCATTATGTTATATACAGTAATTATTAGAGAAATATTTTTTCATAACAATGTCTACAACGCTAAGAGCTGAATTATGAATTCATTGTGTAGCGCATTTCAGCAGAGGATAGATGTTCACTGGGACGATATATCTCATTACACACCCAGAAGAGCCTTTGTGGAAGCAGTAACAAACAATAGTACGGGGATTACACTAGAATAATGAATTATTTCTGTTTCTATAAAGACTTTATATCCAATGAAAATATATTTAATGCCCACCAGAAAGCTTAATTACCATGTAGAATACCGTGCATAATATAAGAGGGTGAACCTGCAGTATTTGAGGAGATTGGTGAAAGAAACCTCCCATCGTTATTGCATTTCTTTTCCATGCCCATCACTGATGTCCTCTCATCCTCTACAACAGGCATGTCAAGGTCGTGAGTTGACTGACAGCTCTGCGTACACGAGAAACAGCTGTTACGAACGCTAGCCCAGGACGTTACCAGATAGGGCAAGCCTCGAGGGGTGAACACTACATGTTCATGACTATGGTACTCCGTACAATACATGTACACTGACTGAGCAAATGTCATGGGATAGCGGAGCACTGATGCGCAAGTGTGTTGTCTGCGCATCACACGGTACCAGTGCCAGCGGCGGTTGTATAGGGGACCTTGTGAGCAGTGGCTGTGCATGTGACAGGTGTAATATGGAACGTCATCGTGAGCTGACACCGTTCGAACGGGGTATGGTGGTCTGTGCCCGACGGATGTGATGTGCGATTTCGGAAGTGGTGCGGGAATTCGACTTCTCACGATCAACCGTGTCCAGGGTGTATCGTGAATGGTTGAATGCGGGTGTCACCGTCCACAACAGACGAACGACCGGCCGTCCAGCTACCCTCGATGACCGTGACCGGCGACATGAGAGACGGATTGTCAATAGTGACAGACGGGCAGCCGTGCAACAGATCACGGCTCAATTCAACACAGGCCATGATTGACATGTCTCCCAGTGGACAATCCGTAGGAACATGGGTTCTATGGGGTATGGGAGCCGGCGCCGCACACGAGTGCCACTGTTAACCCAACGTCATCGGGCACAACGACGCACATTTGTCGCCAGTCACCAGGGATGGACACTGGAACGATGGCGTAACGTGATATGGCCGGACGAATCACGATTTCAACTGCACCATGCCGATGGAAGGCACCGTGTATGGCGCAGACCATATGAAGCGATGGATCCCGCCTGCCTCGAAGGTGTAGTCCAGGGCGCTGGTGTCTCTGTCATGGTCTGGGGTGCATTTTCCTGGTATGAAATGGGCCCCCTTGTTGTTCAGGAAGAGACTTTGAATGGTACGCGGTATGTTGAGCTGCTCGGAGACCATCTCCACCCATTTTTGGCCTTCCAGCGCCCAGACGGTTCTGCGGTGTTTCAAGATGATAACGCGCCGCCACATTGCTCCCACGTCGCCCGGGAATGATTTCAGAAACATGCAGCGGAGGTCCAAAGACTGCCATGGCCACCCATGAACCCTATCGAGCATATCTGTGATGTCCTTGATCGCAGGCTCCGTGCCATAGATCATGCACCCACGAACAGACCAGCATTGACGGCCAGTCTGCAAACGATTTGGTGTCAGCTGTGTCCAGAGGACTACCAGGGACTTGCCGACTCACTTCCACGGCGGCTCACTGCAGTTCGCAGGGCCAGAGGAGGCCCCACACGCTATTAGGTGACTATCCCATGATATTTGCTAAGTCAGTGTATATATTCTTTCATATAAGGACATGCATGTGTTCAACATGGCGTTTGCATAAAATGTGCGGAACACCGTGTTGTGTAATCACCATGACCCGACTCATCCATTCCCTAACCCACCCCCCACAGCGCGTGGCAAGCCATCCAAATCTTGACCACGCCCAATGTTGCTTAACTTCGGAGATCTCATGGGATCCGGTGTTTCAACACGGCTATGGCCGTTACCATGACCTAATAAAATAAATAATTATTTCTAACGATTGCCTGTATGAAGTACAAATTACAAGGCATTTGTTTCAGGTCCATAACATGCTCAACTCTCCCGTGAACAATTATGAAACAGAATAATGCCGAATACTATGCCGCTTCTATATCACTTCTGTAGCAAAACGTTGTGTTTTTATGAAATAAAATAGGCTTCGATAAAAGTAGCATCTCCCCAGGCAAACGTACTGATACAAAAGTACACAAATACAAACACACACTAACAAATTTGTTCAATCCTTATGCCATAGCCTGTGTAGCAGTATGTTTCAACTAGCACTTGCAGATCAAAACAGGTAACTGGGGTCTGTCATCGCTAGGCGTTCTCAGCGCTGAGTCAACTACGTGGTGAAGTACAAGGCGACTGAGTGGAAGCGACTTGCGTCCTATGCACACGTATTTCCAGCTCGGGGACTGCGCTTAAGAGGAGCGAAGTTTTTACACCCGTGCTCTACAAGCATCATCATCTACTACAGGAATAAGTATAATTACCAAAGGCTAAGCCTTGTCGCTGCAGACAGCTTTCTTTATCCATAGCCAGCATCTTCATCACCTTACAGGAGCTGCTGCTCATTTTCATCACAAGTTCATGTTATTTGCTTTCCGTCTCACTAACTACTTCTAGGGTTTTCGGAGACTCCGATGTGCCGGTATTTAGTCACACAAGAGTTAATTTACGTGTCAATACATCTACCGGCATGAGGCTGACGTATTTGAGCACCTTCAAGTACTACCGGATAGAGCCAGGATCGAACCTGCCAAAGTTGGGTCCAGAAGGCCAGTGCCTCGACCGTCTGAGCCACTCAGCCCGGCATTTGCATCACAAGATTCTTTATGTATGCAGGTCTTGGTTACCATCCTCCCTTTTCCGTGATATTGCAGATGATAGTTATGTCTCTTTAGCTGCCTAAACAATTCGTCTTTTCTCTTCTTTTTGTATTCTCCTTCATCTATATATATAAAAGCAAGTCGGGCTGGAGCGATGTATATATAAATATTTAAAAATGAAAAAAGACGTGAATTAATGAGGCACTTCCAGAAATCTCAGAAATTTGAAACTTGGTACGAGGGAAACTGATGACCCCAGGATCCCTAGAAAAATCGGAAATTCTCAAAATTCCCTGAAGGGGGCACGCTGGGGGGGCTCAAATTTTGGGCTCAGTATAAGAACACAGTCGTATAGTATATCCAAAACGATAACCTATAGGTTTCGTGGGCTTAAAAATTTTCGGGAATTTCCTCATTTTTATCCCCCATCCCCCCAAATCAAGATGGCGGCACAACCTGCGAGACGAGGTAGACAATTGAAATTTGGTGAAATTATAGCTTTTGGTCTCTAACCGACGGGAAAATTCCAAGATGTTCAATTTTTTCACTTTTTACCCCCTAGGATATCGAAATATGGAGGCAATTTTAATGACTGTGCAGACATTCCTTTTGAGCTATTTTTTTGGCTAAACGGTAAGTCGTATCACAAAACGGATGGCACAATGTCTCTTCAATTCGGAGTGATCTACAACTTTGGTCCTGTGACATTTTGTCGTATCTCTCTCCCTTATACGTTAAATTTGGCCGTATTTCTGGATTGTTCGTAAATTTGGTGATTTTTACAAGTATATTTTATTGTTTGACACACTTATAAGAATGATAGGATCATCACGTTGTGTGCGCACATTGGCACGATTAAGGGACATATATGTACCAAATTACATGATTCTAGCTTATACATAAGTAGGCAAAATGTAATGTAAAATGTTAAAAATGCACCCAAATTTCACCCTATTCAAAATTTGAACTCAATTTACCCCCTTAATATGGGAGATACGAGGAAGTGGTTTAGATACAAACATGTAGAGCGATAAATGAGGCGTCTGATGGCGCAAACCGTTTCTTAATATCATAAACCGTTTAGGAGATATGAATCTCGAAGTGGAAGTCTGCACTTTTCAACGTGCTCATGCTTATCCGTCATCTATCTATATATATAAAAGCAAGTCGGGCTGGAGCGATGTATATATAAATATTTAAAAATGAAAAAAGACGTGAATTAATGAGGCACTTCCAGAAATCTCAGAAATTTGAAACTTTGTACGGAGGAAACTGATGACCCCAGGATCCCTAGAAAAATCGGAAATTCTCAAAATTCCCTGAAGGGGGCACGCTGGGGGGGCTCAAATTTTGGGCTCAGCATAAGAACACAGTCGTATAGTATATCCAAAACGATAACCTATAGGTTTCGTGGGCTTAAAAATTTTCGAGAATTTCCTCATTTTTATCCCCTATCCCCCCAAATCAAAATGGCGGCACAACCTGCCAGACGAAGTAGACAATTGAAATTTGGTGAAATTATAGCTTTTGGTCCCTAACCGACGGAAAAATTCCAAGATGTTCAAATTTTTCACTTTTCACCCCCCAAAGATATCGAAATATGGAGGCAATTTTAATGACTGTGCAGACATTCCTTTTGAGCTATTTTTTGGCTAAACGGTAAGTCGTATCACAAAACGGATGGCACAATGTCTCTTCAATTCGGAGTGATCTACAACTATGGTCCTGTGACATTTTGTCGTATCTCTCTCCCTTATACGTTAAATTTGGCCGTATTTCTGGATTGTTCGTAAATTTGGTGATTTTTACAAGTATATTTCATTGTTTGACACACTTATAAGAATGATAGGATCATCACGTTGTGTGCGCACGTTGGCACGATTAAGGGACATGTGTGTACCAAATTTTATGATTCTAGCTTATACATAACTAGGCAAAACGTAATGTAAAATGTTAAAAATTCACCCAAATTTCGCCCTATTCAAAATTTGATCTCAATTTACCCCCTTAATATGGGAGATACGAGGAAATGGTTTAGAAATAAATATGTAGAGCGATAAATGAGACGTCTGATGGCGCAATCCGTTTCTTAATATCATAAACCGTTTAGGAGATATGAATCTCGAAGTGGAAGTCTGCACTTTTCAACGTGCTCATGCTTATCCGTCATCTATATATATAAAAGCAAGTCGGGCTGGAGCGATGTATATATAAATATTTAAAAATGAAAAAAGACGTGAATTAATGAGGCACTTCCAGAAATCTCAGAAATTTGAAACTTGGTACGAGGGAAACTGATGACCCCAGGATCCCTAGAAAAATCGGAAATTCTCAAAATTCCCTGAAGGGGGCACGCTGGGGAGGCTCAAATTTTGGGCTCAGTATAAGAACACAGTCGTATAGTATATCCAAAACGATAACCTATAGGTTTCGTGGGCTTAAAAATTTTCGGGAATTTCCTCATTTTTATCCCCCATCCCCCCAAATCAAGATGGCGGCACAACCTGCGAGACGAGGTAGACAATTGAAATTTGGTGAAATTATAGCTTTTGGTCTCTAACCGACGGGAAAATTCCAAGATGTTCAATTTTTTCACTTTTTACCCCCAAGGATATCGAAATATGGAGGCAATTCTAATGACTGTGCAGACATTCCTTTGAGCTATTTTTTGGCTAAACGGTAAGTCGTATCACAAAACGGATGGCACAATGTCTCTTCAATTCGGAGTGATCTACAACTTTGGTCCTGTGACATTTTGTCGTATCTCTCTCCCTTATACGTTAAATTTGGCCGTATTTCTGGATTGTTCGTAAATTTGGTGATTTTTACAAGTATATTTTATTGTTTGACACACTTATAAGAATGATAGGATCATCACGTTGTGTGCGCACATTGGCACGATTAAGGGACATATGTGTACCAAATTTCATGATTCTAGCTTATACATAAGTAGGCAAAATGTAATGTAAAATGTTAAAAATGCACCCAAATTTCACCCTATTCAAAATTTGAACTCAATTTACCCCCTTAATATGGGAGATACGAGGAAGTGGTTTAGATACAAACATGTAGAGCGATAAATGAGGCGTCTGATGGCGCAAACCGTTTCTTAATATCATAAACCGTTTAGGAGATATGAATCTCGAAGTGGAAGTCTGCACTTTTCAACGTGCTCATGCTTATCCGTCATCTATCTATATATATAAAAGCAAGTCGGGCTGGAGCGATGTATATATAAATATTTAAAAATGAAAAAAGACGTGAATTAATGAGGCACTTCCAGAAATCTCAGAAATTTGAAACTTGGTACGAGGGAAACTGATGACCCCAGGATCCCTAGAAAAATCGGAAATTCTCAAAATTCCCTGAAGGGGGCACGCTGGGGGGGCTCAAATTTTGGGCTCAGTATAAGAACACAGTCGTATAGTATATCCAAAACGATAACCTATAGGTTTCGTGGGCTTAAAAATTTTCGGGAATCTCCTCATTTTTATCCCCCATCCCCCCAAATCAAGATGGCGGCACAACCTGCGAGACGAGGTAGACAATTGAAATTTGGTGAAATTATAGCTTTTGGTCTCTAACCGACGGGAAAATTCCAAGATGTTCAATTTTTTCACTTTTTACCCCCTAGGATATCGAAATATGGAGGCAATTTTAATGACTGTGCAGACATTCCTTTTGAGCTATTTTTTGGCTAAACGGTAAGTCGTATCACAAAACGGATGGCACAATGTCTCTTCAATTCGGAGTGATCTACAACTTTGGTCCTGTGACATTTTGTCGTATCTCTCTCCCTTATACGTTAAATTTGGCCGTATTTCTGGATTGTTCGTAAATTTGGTGATTTTTACAAGTATATTTTATTGTTTGACACACTTATAAGAATGATAGGATCATCACGTTGTGTGCGCACATTGGCACGATTAAGGGACATATGTGTACCAAATTTCATGATTCTAGCTTATACATAAGTAGGCAAAATGTAATGTAAAATGTTAAAAATGCACCCAAATTTCACCCTATTCAAAATTTGAACTCAATTTACCCCCTTAATATGGGAGATACGAGGAAGTGGTTTAGATACAAACATGTAGAGCGATAAATGAGGCGTCTGATGGCGCAAACCGTTTCTTAATATCATAAACCGTTTAGGAGATATGAATCTCGAAGTGGAAGTCTGCACTTTTCAACGTGCTCATGCTTATCCGTCATCTATATATATAAAAGCAAGTCGGGCTGGAGCGATGTATATATAAATATTTAAAAATGAAAAAAGACGTGAATTAATGAGGCACTTCCAGAAATCTCAGAAATTTGAAACTTCGTACGAGGGAAACTGATGACCCCAGGATCCCTAGAAAAATCGGAAATTCTCAAAATTCCCTGAAGGGGGCACGCTGGGGAGGCTCAAATTTTGGGCTCAGTATAAGAACACAGTCGTATAGTATATCCAAAACGATAACCTATAGGTTTCGTGGGTATATAAAAGCAAGTCGGGCTGGAGCGATGTATATATAAATATTTAAAAATGAAAAAAGTCGTGAATTAATGAGGCACTTCCAGAAATCTCAGAAATTTGAAACTTGGTACGAGGGAAACTGATGACCCCAGGATCCCTAGAAAAATCGGAAATTCTCAAAATTCCCTGAAGGGGGCACGCTGGGGGGGCTCAAATTTTGGGCTCAGTATAAGAACACAGTCGTATAGTATATCCAAAACGATAACCTATAGGTTTCGTGGGCTTAAAAATTTTCGGGAATTTCCTCATTTTTATCCCCCATCCCCCCAAATCAAGATGGCGGCACAACCTGCGAGACGAGGTAGACAATTGAAATTTGGTGAAATTATAGCTTTTGGTCTCTAACCGACGGGAAAATTCCAAGATGTTCAATTTTTTCACTTTTTACCCCCTAGGATATCGAAATATGGAGGCAATTTTAATGACTGTGCAGACATTCCTTTTGAGCTATTTTTTGGCTAAACGGTAAGTCGTATCACAAAACGGATGGCACAATGTCTCTTCAATTCGGAGTGATCTACAACTTTGGTCCTGTGACATTTTGTCGTATCTCTCTCCCTTATACGTTAAATTTGGCCGTATTTCTGGATTGTTCGTAAATTTGGTGATTTTTACAAGTATATTTTATTGTTTGACACACTTATAAGAATGATAGGATCATCACGTTGTGTGCGCACATTGGCACGATTAAGGGACATATGTGTACCAAATTTCATGATTCTAGCTTATACATAAGTAGGCAAAATGTAATGTAAAATGTTAAAAATGCACCCAAATTTCACCCTATTCAAAATTTGAACTCAATTTACCCCCTTAATATGGGAGATACGAGGAAGTGGTTTAGATACAAACATGTAGAGCGATAAATGAGGCGTCTGATGGCGCAAACCGTTTCTTAATATCATAAACCGTTTAGGAGATATGAATCTCGAAGTGGAAGTCTGCACTTTTCAACGTGCTCATGCTTATCCGTCATCTATATATATAAAAGCAAGTCGGGCTGGAGCGATGTATATATAAATATTTAAAAATGAAAAAAGACGTGAATTAATGAGGCACTTCCAGAAATCTCAGAAATTTGAAACTTGGTACGAGGGAAACTGATGACCCCAGGATCCCTAGAAAAATCGGAAATTCTCAAAATAACCTGAAGGGGGCACGCTGGGGAGGCTCAAATTTTGGGCTCAGTATAAGAACACAGTCGTATAGTATATCCAAAACGATAACCTATAGGTTTCGTGGGTATATAAAAGCAAGTCGGGCTGGAGCGATGTATATATAAATATTTAAAAATGAAAAAAGACGTGAATTAATGAGGCACTTCCAGAAATCTCAGAAATTTGAAACTTGGTACAAGGAAACTGATGACCCCAGGATCCCTAGAAAAATCGGAAATTCTCAAAATTCCCTGAAGGGGGCACGCTGGGGGGGCTCAAATTTTGGGCTCAGTATAAGAACACAGTCGTATAGTATATCCAAAACGATAACCTATAGGTTTCGTGGGCTTAAAAATTTTCGGGAATCTCCTCATTTTTATCCCCCATCCCCCCAAATCAAGATGGCGGCACAACCTGCGAGACGAGGTAGACAATTGAAATTTGGTGAAATTATAGCTTTTGGTCTCTAACCGACGGGAAAATTCCAAGATGTTCAATTTTTTCACTTTTTACCCCCTAGGATATCGAAATATGGAGGCAATTTTAATGACTGTGCAGACATTCCTTTTGAGCTATTTTTTGGCTAAACGGTAAGTCGTATCACAAAACGGATGGCACAATGTCTCTTCAATTCGGAGTGATCTACAACTTTGGTCCTGTGACATTTTGTCGTATCTCTCTCCCTTATACGTTAAATTTGGCCGTATTTCTGGATTGTTCGTAAATTTGGTGATTTTTACAAGTATATTTTATTGTTTGACACACTTATAAGAATGATAGGATCATCACGTTGTGTGCGCACATTGGCACGATTAAGGGACATATGTGTACCAAATTTCATGATTCTAGCTTATACATAAGTAGGCAAAATGTAATGTAAAATGTTAAAAATGCACCCAAATTTCACCCTATTCAAAATTTGAACTCAATTTACCCCCTTAATATGGGAGATACGAGGAAGTGGTTTAGATACAAACATGTAGAGCGATAAATGAGGCGTCTGATGGCGCAAACCGTTTCTTAATATCATAAACCGTTTAGGAGATATGAATCTCGAAGTGGAAGTCTGCACTTTTCAACGTGCTCATGCTTATCCGTCATCTATATATATAAAAGCAAGTCGGGCTGGAGCGATGTATATATAAATATTTAAAAATGAAAAAAGACGTGAATTAATGAGGCACTTCCAGAAATCTCAGAAATTTGAAACTTGGTACGAGGGAAACTGATGACCCCAGGATCCCTAGAAAAATCGGAAATTCTCAAAATTCCCTGAAGGGGGCACGCTGGGGAGGCTCAAATTTTGGGCTCAGTATAAGAACACAGTCGTATAGTATATCCAAAACGATAACCTATAGGTTTCGTGGGTATATAAAAGCAAGTCGGGCTGGAGCGATGTATATATAAATATTTAAAAATGAAAAAAGTCGTGAATTAATGAGGCACTTCCAGAAATCTCAGAAATTTGAAACTTGGTACGAGGGAAACTGATGACCCCAGGATCCCTAGAAAAATCGGAAATTCTCAAAATTCCCTGAAGGGGGCACGCTGGGGGGGCTCAAATTTTGGGCTCAGTATAAGAACACAGTCGTATAGTATATCCAAAACGATAACCTATAGGTTTCGTGGGCTTAAAAATTTTCGGGAATTTCCTCATTTTTATCCCCCATCCCCCCAAATCAAGATGGCGGCACAACCTGCGAGACGAGGTAGACAATTGAAATTTGGTGAAATTATAGCTTTTGGTCTCTAACCGACGGGAAAATTCCAAGATGTTCAATTTTTTCACTTTTTACCCCCTAGGATATCGAAAAATGGAGGCAATTTTAATGACTGTGCAGACATTCCTTTTGAGCTATTTTTTGGCTAAACGGTAAGTCGTATCACAAAACGGATGGCACAATGTCTCTTCAATTCGGAGTGATCTACAACTTTGGTCCTGTGACATTTTGTCGTATCTCTCTCCCTTATACGTTAAATTTGGCCGTATTTCTGGATTGTTCGTAAATTTGGTGATTTTTACAAGTATATTTTATTGTTTGACACACTTATAAGAATGATAGGATCATCACGTTGTGTGCGCACATTGGCACGATTAAGGGACATATGTGTACCAAATTTCATGATTCTAGCTTATACATAAGTAGGCAAAATGTAATGTAAAATGTTAAAAATGCACCCAAATTTCACCCTATTCAAAATTTGAACTCAATTTACCCCCTTAATATGGGAGATACGAGGAAGTGGTTTAGATACAAACATGTAGAGCGATAAATGAGGCGTCTGATGGCGCAAACCGTTTCTTAATATCATAAACCGTTTAGGAGATATGAATCTCGAAGTGGAAGTCTGCACTTTTCAACGTGCTCATGCTTATCCGTCATCTATATATATAAAAGCAAGTCGGGCTGGAGCGATGTATATATAAATATTTAAAAATGAAAAAAGACGTGAATTAATGAGGCACTTCCAGAAATCTCAGAAATTTGAAACTTGGTACGAGGGAAACTGATGACCCCAGGATCCCTAGAAAAATCGGAAATTCTCAAAATTCCCTGAAGGGGGCACGCTGGGGGGGCTCAAATTTTGGGCTCAGTATAAGAACACAGTCGTATAGTATATCCAAAACGATAACCTATAGGTTTCGTGGGCTTAAAAATTTTCGGGAATTTCCTCATTTTTATCCCCCATCCCCCCAAATCAAGATGGCGGCACAACCTGCGAGACGAGGTAGACAATTGAAATTTGGTGAAATTATAGCTTTTGGTCTCTAACCGACGGGAAAATTCCAAGATGTTCAATTTTTTCACTTTTTACCCCCTAGGATATCGAAATATGGAGGCAATTTTAATGACTGTGCAGACATTCCTTTTGAGCTATTTTTTGGCTAAACGGTAAGTCGTATCACAAAACGGATGGCACAATGTCTCTTCAATTCGGAGTGATCTACAACTTTGGTCCTGTGACATTTTGTCGTATCTCTCTCCCTTATACGTTAAATTTGGCCGTATTTCTGGATTGTTCGTAAATTTGGTGATTTTTACAAGTATATTTTATTGTTTGACACACTTATAAGAATGATAGGATCATCACGTTGTGTGCGCACATTGGCACGATTAAGGGACATATGTGTACCAAATTTCATGATTCTAGCTTATACATAAGTAGGCAAAATGTAATGTAAAATGTTAAAAATGCACCCAAATTTCACCCTATTCAAAATTTGAACTCAATTTACCCCCTTAATATGGGAGATACGAGGAAGTGGTTTAGATACAAACATGTAGAGCGATAAATGAGGCGTCTGATGGCGCAAACCGTTTCTTAATATCATAAACCGTTTAGGAGATATGAATCTCGAAGTGGAAGTCTGCACTTTTCAACGTGCTCATGCTTATCCGTCATCTATATCTATATATATAAAAGCAAGTCGGGCTGGAGCGATGTATATATAAATATTTAAAAATGAAAAAAGACGTGAATTAATGAGGCACTTCCAGAAATCTCAGAAATTTGAAACTTGGTACGAGGGAAACTGATGACCCCAGGATCCCTAGAAAAATCGGAAATTCTCAAAATTCCCTGAAGGGGGCACGCTGGGGGGGCTCAAATTTTGGGCTCAGTATAAGAACACAGTCGTATAGTATATCCAAAACGATAACCTATAGGTTTCGTGGGCTTAAAAATTTTCGGGAATCTCCTCATTTTTATCCCCCATCCCCCCAAATCAAGATGGCGGCACAACCTGCGAGACGAGGTAGACAATTGAAATTTGGTGAAATTATAGCTTTTGGTCTCTAACCGACGGGAAAATTCCAAGATGTTCAATTTTTTCACTTTTTACCCCCTAGGATATCGAAATATGGAGGCAATTTTAATGACTGTGCAGACATTCCTTTTGAGCTATTTTTTGGCTAAACGGTAAGTCGTATCACAAAACGGATGGCACAATGTCTCTTCAATTCGGAGTGATCTACAACTTTGGTCCTGTGACATTTTGTCGTATCTCTCTCCCTTATACGTTAAATTTGGCCGTATTTCTGGATTGTTCGTAAATTTGGTGATTTTTACAAGTATATTTTATTGTTTGACACACTTATAAGAATGATAGGATCATCACGTTGTGTGCGCACATTGGCACGATTAAGAGACATATGTGTACCAAATTTCATGATTCTAGCTTATACATAAGTAGGCAAAATGTAATGTAAAATGTTAAAAATGCACCCAAATTTCACCCTATTCAAAATTTGAACTCAATTTACCCCCTTAATATGGGAGATACGAGGAAGTGGTTTAGATACAAACATGTAGAGCGATAAATGAGGCGTCTGATGGCGCAAACCGTTTCTTAATATCATAAACCGTTTAGGAGATATGAATCTCGAAGTGGAAGTCTGCACTTTTCAACGTGCTCATGCTTATCCGTCATCTATATATATAAAAGCAAGTCGGGCTGGAGCGATGTATATATAAATATTTAAAAATGAAAAAAGACGTGAATTAATGAGGCACTTCCAGAAATCTCAGAAATTTGAAACTTGGTACGAGGGAAACTGATGACCCCAGGATCCCTAGAAAAATCGGAAATTCTCAAAATTCCCTGAAGGGGGCACGCTGGGGGGGCTCAAATTTTGGGCTCAGTATAAGAACACAGTCGTATAGTATATCCAAAACGATAACCTATAGGTTTCGTGGGTATATAAAAGCAAGTCGGGCTGGAGCGATGTATATATAAATATTTAAAAATGAAAAAAGTCGTGAATTAATGAGGCACTTCCAGAAATCTCAGAAATTTGAAACTTGGTACGAGGGAAACTGATGACCCCAGGATCCCTAGAAAAATCGGAAATTCTCAAAATTCCCTGAAGGGGGCACGCTGGGGGGGCTCAAATTTTGGGCTCAGTATAAGAACACAGTCGTATAGTATATCCAAAACGATAACCTATAGGTTTCGTGGGCTTAAAAATTTTCGGGAATCTCCTCATTTTTATCCCCCATCCCCCCAAATCAAGATGGCGGCACAACCTGCGAGACGAGGTAGACAATTGAAATTTGGTGAAATTATAGCTTTTGGTCTCTAACCGACGGGAAAATTCCAAGATGTTCAATTTTTTCACTTTTTACCCCCTAGGATATCGAAATATGGAGGCAATTTTAATGACTGTGCAGACATTCCTTTTGAGCTATTTTTTGGCTAAACGGTAAGTCGTATCACAAAACGGATGGCACAATGTCTCTTCAATTCGGAGTGATCTACAACTTTGGTCCTGTGACATTTTGTCGTATCTCTCTCCCTTATACGTTAAATTTGGCCGTATTTCAGGATTGTTCGTAAATTTGGTGATTTTTACAAGTATATTTTATTGTTTGACACACTTATAAGAATGATAGGATCATCACGTTGTGTGCGCACATTGGCACGATTAAGGGACATATGTGTACCAAATTTCATGATTCTAGCTTATACATAAGTAGGCAAAATGTAATGTAAAATGTTAAAAATGCACCCAAATTTCACCCTATTCAAAATTTGAACTCAATTTACCCCCTTAATATGGGAGATACGAGGAAGTGGTTTAGATACAAACATGTAGAGCGATAAATGAGGCGTCTGATGGCGCAAACCGTTTCTTAATATCATAAACCGTTTAGGAGATATGAATCTCGAAGTGGAAGTCTGCACTTTTCAACGTGCTCATGCTTATCCGTCATCTATATATATAAAAGCAAGTCGGGCTGGAGCGATGTATATATAAATATTTAAAAATGAAAAAAGACGTGAATTAATGAGGCACTTCCAGAAATCTCAGAAATTTGAAACTTGGTACGAGGGAAACTGATGACCCCAGGATCCCTAGAAAAATCGGAAATTCTCAAAATTCCCTGAAGGGGGCACGCTGGGGAGGCTCAAATTTTGGGCTCAGTATAAGAACACAGTCGTATAGTATATCCAAAACGATAACCTATAGGTTTCGTGGGTATATAAAAGCAAGTCGGGCTGGAGCGATGTATATATAAATATTTAAAAATGAAAAAAGTCGTGAATTAATGAGGCACTTCCAGAAATCTCAGAAATTTGAAACTTGGTACGAGGGAAACTGATGACCCCAGGATCCCTAGAAAAATCGGAAATTCTCAAAATTCCCTGAAGGGGGCACGCTGGGGGGGCTCAAATTTTGGGCTCAGTATAAGAACACAGTCGTATAGTATATCCAAAACGATAACCTATAGGTTTCGTGGGCTTAAAAATTTTCGGGAATTTCCTCATTTTTATCCCCCATCCCCCCAAATCAAGATGGCGGCACAACCTGCGAGACGAGGTAGACAATTGAAATTTGGTGAAATTATAGCTTTTGGTCTCTAACCGACGGGAAAATTCCAAGATGTTCAATTTTTTCACTTTTTACCCCCTAGGATATCGAAAAATGGAGGCAATTTTAATGACTGTGCAGACATTCCTTTTGAGCTATTTTTTGGCTAAACGGTAAGTCGTATCACAAAACGGATGGCACAATGTCTCTTCAATTCGGAGTGATCTACAACTTTGGTCCTGTGACATTTTGTCGTATCTCTCTCCCTTATACGTTAAATTTGGCCGTATTTCTGGATTGTTCGTAAATTTGGTGATTTTTACAAGTATATTTTATTGTTTGACACACTTATAAGAATGATAGGATCATCACGTTGTGTGCGCACATTGGCACGATTAAGGGACATATGTGTACCAAATTTCATGATTCTAGCTTATACATAAGTAGGCAAAATGTAATGTAAAATGTTAAAAATGCACCCAAATTTCACCCTATTCAAAATTTGAACTCAATTTACCCCCTTAATATGGGAGATACGAGGAAGTGGTTTAGATACAAACATGTAGAGCGATAAATGAGGCGTCTGATGGCGCAAACCGTTTCTTAATATCATAAACCGTTTAGGAGATATGAATCTCGAAGTGGAAGTCTGCACTTTTCAACGTGCTCATGCTTATCCGTCATCTATATATATAAAAGCAAGTCGGGCTGGAGCGATGTATATATAAATATTTAAAAATGAAAAAAGACGTGAATTAATGAGGCACTTCCAGAAATCTCAGAAATTTGAAACTTGGTACGAGGGAAACTGATGACCCCAGGATCCCTAGAAAAATCGGAAATTCTCAAAATTCCCTGAAGGGGGCACGCTGGGGGGGCTCAAATTTTGGGCTCAGTATAAGAACACAGTCGTATAGTATATCCAAAACGATAACCTATAGGTTTCGTGGGCTTAAAAATTTTCGGGAATTTCCTCATTTTTATCCCCCATCCCCCCAAATCAAGATGGCGGCACAACCTGCGAGACGAGGTAGACAATTGAAATTTGGTGAAATTATAGCTTTTGGTCTCTAACCGACGGGAAAATTCCAAGATGTTCAATTTTTTCACTTTTTACCCCCTAGGATATCGAAATATGGAGGCAATTTTAATGACTGTGCAGACATTCCTTTTGAGCTATTTTTTGGCTAAACGGTAAGTCGTATCACAAAACGGATGGCACAATGTCTCTTCAATTCGGAGTGATCTACAACTTTGGTCCTGTGACATTTTGTCGTATCTCTCTCCCTTATACGTTAAATTTGGCCGTATTTCTGGATTGTTCGTAAATTTGGTGATTTTTACAAGTATATTTTATTGTTTGACACACTTATAAGAATGATAGGATCATCACGTTGTGTGCGCACATTGGCACGATTAAGGGACATATGTGTACCAAATTTCATGATTCTAGCTTATACATAAGTAGGCAAAATGTAATGTAAAATGTTAAAAATGCACCCAAATTTCACCCTATTCAAAATTTGAACTCAATTTACCCCCTTAATATGGGAGATACGAGGAAGTGGTTTAGATACAAACATGTAGAGCGATAAATGAGGCGTCTGATGGCGCAAACCGTTTCTTAATATCATAAACCGTTTAGGAGATATGAATCTCGAAGTGGAAGTCTGCACTTTTCAACGTGCTCATGCTTATCCGTCATCTATATCTATATATATAAAAGCAAGTCGGGCTGGAGCGATGTATATATAAATATTTAA
The DNA here is from genome assembly GCF_040414725.1 of Anabrus simplex. Classification (NCBI taxonomy): domain Eukaryota; kingdom Metazoa; phylum Arthropoda; class Insecta; order Orthoptera; family Tettigoniidae; genus Anabrus; species Anabrus simplex. The sequence continues at coordinate 102,775,673 of NC_090271.1, read as the reverse complement.
AAATGAAAAAAGACGTGAATTAATGAGGCACTTCCAGAAATCTCAGAAATTTGAAACTTGGTACGAGGGAAACTGATGACCCCAGGATCCCTAGAAAAATCGGAAATTCTCAAAATTCCCTGAAGGGGGCACGCTGGGGGGGCTCAAATTTTGGGCTCAGTATAAGAACACAGTCGTATAGTATATCCAAAACGATAACCTATAGGTTTCGTGGGCTTAAAAATTTTCGGGAATCTCCTCATTTTTATCCCCCATCCCCCCAAATCAAGATGGCGGCACAACCTGCGAGACGAGGTAGACAATTGAAATTTGGTGAAATTATAGCTTTTGGTCTCTAACCGACGGGAAAATTCCAAGATGTTCAATTTTTTCACTTTTTACCCCCTAGGATATCGAAATATGGAGGCAATTTTAATGACTGTGCAGACATTCCTTTTGAGCTATTTTTTGGCTAAACGGTAAGTCGTATCACAAAACGGATGGCACAATGTCTCTTCAATTCGGAGTGATCTACAACTTTGGTCCTGTGACATTTTGTCGTATCTCTCTCCCTTATACGTTAAATTTGGCCGTATTTCTGGATTGTTCGTAAATTTGGTGATTTTTACAAGTATATTTTATTGTTTGACACACTTATAAGAATGATAGGATCATCACGTTGTGTGCGCACATTGGCACGATTAAGAGACATATGTGTACCAAATTTCATGATTCTAGCTTATACATAAGTAGGCAAAATGTAATGTAAAATGTTAAAAATGCACCCAAATTTCACCCTATTCAAAATTTGAACTCAATTTACCCCCTTAATATGGGAGATACGAGGAAGTGGTTTAGATACAAACATGTAGAGCGATAAATGAGGCGTCTGATGGCGCAAACCGTTTCTTAATATCATAAACCGTTTAGGAGATATGAATCTCGAAGTGGAAGTCTGCACTTTTCAACGTGCTCATGCTTATCCGTCATCTATATATATAAAAGCAAGTCGGGCTGGAGCGATGTATATATAAATATTTAAAAATGAAAAAAGACGTGAATTAATGAGGCACTTCCAGAAATCTCAGAAATTTGAAACTTGGTACGAGGGAAACTGATGACCCCAGGATCCCTAGAAAAATCGGAAATTCTCAAAATTCCCTGAAGGGGGCACGCTGGGGGGGCTCAAATTTTGGGCTCAGTATAAGAACACAGTCGTATAGTATATCCAAAACGATAACCTATAGGTTTCGTGGGTATATAAAAGCAAGTCGGGCTGGAGCGATGTATATATAAATATTTAAAAATGAAAAAAGTCGTGAATTAATGAGGCACTTCCAGAAATCTCAGAAATTTGAAACTTGGTACGAGGGAAACTGATGACCCCAGGATCCCTAGAAAAATCGGAAATTCTCAAAATTCCCTGAAGGGGGCACGCTGGGGGGGCTCAAATTTTGGGCTCAGTATAAGAACACAGTCGTATAGTATATCCAAAACGATAACCTATAGGTTTCGTGGGCTTAAAAATTTTCGGGAATTTCCTCATTTTTATCCCCCATCCCCCCAAATCAAGATGGCGGCACAACCTGCGAGACGAGGTAGACAATTGAAATTTGGTGAAATTATAGCTTTTGGTCTCTAACCGACGGGAAAATTCCAAGATGTTCAATTTTTTCACTTTTTACCCCCTAGGATATCGAAATATGGAGGCAATTTTAATGACTGTGCAGACATTCCTTTTGAGCTATTTTTTGGCTAAACGGTAAGTCGTATCACAAAACGGATGGCACAATGTCTCTTCAATTCGGAGTGATCTACAACTTTGGTCCTGTGACATTTTGTCGTATCTCTCTCCCTTATACGTTAAATTTGGCCGTATTTCTGGATTGTTCGTAAATTTGGTGATTTTTACAAGTATATTTTATTGTTTGACACACTTATAAGAATGATAGGATCATCACGTTGTGTGCGCACATTGGCACGATTAAGGGACATATGTGTACCAAATTTCATGATTCTAGCTTATACATAAGTAGGCAAAATGTAATGTAAAATGTTAAAAATGCACCCAAATTTCACCCTATTCAAAATTTGAACTCAATTTACCCCCTTAATATGGGAGATACGAGGAAGTGGTTTAGATACAAACATGTAGAGCGATAAATGAGGCGTCTGATGGCGCAAACCGTTTCTTAATATCATAAACCGTTTAGGAGATATGAATCTCGAAGTGGAAGTCTGCACTTTTCAACGTGCTCATGCTTATCCGTCATCTATATATATAAAAGCAAGTCGGGCTGGAGCGATGTATATATAAATATTTAAAAATGAAAAAAGACGTGAATTAATGAGGCACTTCCAGAAATCTCAGAAATTTGAAACTTGGTACGAGGGAAACTGATGACCCCAGGATCCCTAGAAAAATCGGAAATTCTCAAAATAACCTGAAGGGGGCACGCTGGGGAGGCTCAAATTTTGGGCTCAGTATAAGAACACAGTCGTATAGTATATCCAAAACGATAACCTATAGGTTTCGTGGGTATATAAAAGCAAGTCGGGCTGGAGCGATGTATATATAAATATTTAAAAATGAAAAAAGACGTGAATTAATGAGGCACTTCCAGAAATCTCAGAAATTTGAAACTTGGTACAAGGAAACTGATGACCCCAGGATCCCTAGAAAAATCGGAAATTCTCAAAATTCCCTGAAGGGGGCACGCTGGGGGGGCTCAAATTTTGGGCTCAGTATAAGAACACAGTCGTATAGTATATCCAAAACGATAACCTATAGGTTTCGTGGGCTTAAAAATTTTCGGGAATCTCCTCATTTTTATCCCCCATCCCCCCAAATCAAGATGGCGGCACAACCTGCGAGACGAGGTAGACAATTGAAATTTGGTGAAATTATAGCTTTTGGTCTCTAACCGACGGGAAAATTCCAAGATGTTCAATTTTTTCACTTTTTACCCCCTAGGATATCGAAATATGGAGGCAATTTTAATGACTGTGCAGACATTCCTTTTGAGCTATTTTTTGGCTAAACGGTAAGTCGTATCACAAAACGGATGGCACAATGTCTCTTCAATTCGGAGTGATCTACAACTTTGGTCCTGTGACATTTTGTCGTATCTCTCTCCCTTATACGTTAAATTTGGCCGTATTTCTGGATTGTTCGTAAATTTGGTGATTTTTACAAGTATATTTTATTGTTTGACACACTTATAAGAATGATAGGATCATCACGTTGTGTGCGCACATTGGCACGATTAAGGGACATATGTGTACCAAATTTCATGATTCTAGCTTATACATAAGTAGGCAAAATGTAATGTAAAATGTTAAAAATGCACCCAAATTTCACCCTATTCAAAATTTGAACTCAATTTACCCCCTTAATATGGGAGATACGAGGAAGTGGTTTAGATACAAACATGTAGAGCGATAAATGAGGCGTCTGATGGCGCAAACCGTTTCTTAATATCATAAACCGTTTAGGAGATATGAATCTCGAAGTGGAAGTCTGCACTTTTCAACGTGCTCATGCTTATCCGTCATCTATATATATAAAAGCAAGTCGGGCTGGAGCGATGTATATATAAATATTTAAAAATGAAAAAAGACGTGAATTAATGAGGCACTTCCAGAAATCTCAGAAATTTGAAACTTGGTACGAGGGAAACTGATGACCCCAGGATCCCTAGAAAAATCGGAAATTCTCAAAATTCCCTGAAGGGGGCACGCTGGGGAGGCTCAAATTTTGGGCTCAGTATAAGAACACAGTCGTATAGTATATCCAAAACGATAACCTATAGGTTTCGTGGGTATATAAAAGCAAGTCGGGCTGGAGCGATGTATATATAAATATTTAAAAATGAAAAAAGTCGTGAATTAATGAGGCACTTCCAGAAATCTCAGAAATTTGAAACTTGGTACGAGGGAAACTGATGACCCCAGGATCCCTAGAAAAATCGGAAATTCTCAAAATTCCCTGAAGGGGGCACGCTGGGGGGGCTCAAATTTTGGGCTCAGTATAAGAACACAGTCGTATAGTATATCCAAAACGATAACCTATAGGTTTCGTGGGCTTAAAAATTTTCGGGAATTTCCTCATTTTTATCCCCCATCCCCCCAAATCAAGATGGCGGCACAACCTGCGAGACGAGGTAGACAATTGAAATTTGGTGAAATTATAGCTTTTGGTCTCTAACCGACGGGAAAATTCCAAGATGTTCAATTTTTTCACTTTTTACCCCCTAGGATATCGAAAAATGGAGGCAATTTTAATGACTGTGCAGACATTCCTTTTGAGCTATTTTTTGGCTAAACGGTAAGTCGTATCACAAAACGGATGGCACAATGTCTCTTCAATTCGGAGTGATCTACAACTTTGGTCCTGTGACATTTTGTCGTATCTCTCTCCCTTATACGTTAAATTTGGCCGTATTTCTGGATTGTTCGTAAATTTGGTGATTTTTACAAGTATATTTTATTGTTTGACACACTTATAAGAATGATAGGATCATCACGTTGTGTGCGCACATTGGCACGATTAAGGGACATATGTGTACCAAATTTCATGATTCTAGCTTATACATAAGTAGGCAAAATGTAATGTAAAATGTTAAAAATGCACCCAAATTTCACCCTATTCAAAATTTGAACTCAATTTACCCCCTTAATATGGGAGATACGAGGAAGTGGTTTAGATACAAACATGTAGAGCGATAAATGAGGCGTCTGATGGCGCAAACCGTTTCTTAATATCATAAACCGTTTAGGAGATATGAATCTCGAAGTGGAAGTCTGCACTTTTCAACGTGCTCATGCTTATCCGTCATCTATATATATAAAAGCAAGTCGGGCTGGAGCGATGTATATATAAATATTTAAAAATGAAAAAAGACGTGAATTAATGAGGCACTTCCAGAAATCTCAGAAATTTGAAACTTGGTACGAGGGAAACTGATGACCCCAGGATCCCTAGAAAAATCGGAAATTCTCAAAATTCCCTGAAGGGGGCACGCTGGGGGGGCTCAAATTTTGGGCTCAGTATAAGAACACAGTCGTATAGTATATCCAAAACGATAACCTATAGGTTTCGTGGGCTTAAAAATTTTCGGGAATTTCCTCATTTTTATCCCCCATCCCCCCAAATCAAGATGGCGGCACAACCTGCGAGACGAGGTAGACAATTGAAATTTGGTGAAATTATAGCTTTTGGTCTCTAACCGACGGGAAAATTCCAAGATGTTCAATTTTTTCACTTTTTACCCCCTAGGATATCGAAATATGGAGGCAATTTTAATGACTGTGCAGACATTCCTTTTGAGCTATTTTTTGGCTAAACGGTAAGTCGTATCACAAAACGGATGGCACAATGTCTCTTCAATTCGGAGTGATCTACAACTTTGGTCCTGTGACATTTTGTCGTATCTCTCTCCCTTATACGTTAAATTTGGCCGTATTTCTGGATTGTTCGTAAATTTGGTGATTTTTACAAGTATATTTTATTGTTTGACACACTTATAAGAATGATAGGATCATCACGTTGTGTGCGCACATTGGCACGATTAAGGGACATATGTGTACCAAATTTCATGATTCTAGCTTATACATAAGTAGGCAAAATGTAATGTAAAATGTTAAAAATGCACCCAAATTTCACCCTATTCAAAATTTGAACTCAATTTACCCCCTTAATATGGGAGATACGAGGAAGTGGTTTAGATACAAACATGTAGAGCGATAAATGAGGCGTCTGATGGCGCAAACCGTTTCTTAATATCATAAACCGTTTAGGAGATATGAATCTCGAAGTGGAAGTCTGCACTTTTCAACGTGCTCATGCTTATCCGTCATCTATATCTATATATATAAAAGCAAGTCGGGCTGGAGCGATGTATATATAAATATTTAAAAATGAAAAAAGACGTGAATTAATGAGGCACTTCCAGAAATCTCAGAAATTTGAAACTTGGTACGAGGGAAACTGATGACCCCAGGATCCCTAGAAAAATCGGAAATTCTCAAAATTCCCTGAAGGGGGCACGCTGGGGGGGCTCAAATTTTGGGCTCAGTATAAGAACACAGTCGTATAGTATATCCAAAACGATAACCTATAGGTTTCGTGGGCTTAAAAATTTTCGGGAATCTCCTCATTTTTATCCCCCATCCCCCCAAATCAAGATGGCGGCACAACCTGCGAGACGAGGTAGACAATTGAAATTTGGTGAAATTATAGCTTTTGGTCTCTAACCGACGGGAAAATTCCAAGATGTTCAATTTTTTCACTTTTTACCCCCTAGGATATCGAAATATGGAGGCAATTTTAATGACTGTGCAGACATTCCTTTTGAGCTATTTTTTGGCTAAACGGTAAGTCGTATCACAAAACGGATGGCACAATGTCTCTTCAATTCGGAGTGATCTACAACTTTGGTCCTGTGACATTTTGTCGTATCTCTCTCCCTTATACGTTAAATTTGGCCGTATTTCTGGATTGTTCGTAAATTTGGTGATTTTTACAAGTATATTTTATTGTTTGACACACTTATAAGAATGATAGGATCATCACGTTGTGTGCGCACATTGGCACGATTAAGAGACATATGTGTACCAAATTTCATGATTCTAGCTTATACATAAGTAGGCAAAATGTAATGTAAAATGTTAAAAATGCACCCAAATTTCACCCTATTCAAAATTTGAACTCAATTTACCCCCTTAATATGGGAGATACGAGGAAGTGGTTTAGATACAAACATGTAGAGCGATAAATGAGGCGTCTGATGGCGCAAACCGTTTCTTAATATCATAAACCGTTTAGGAGATATGAATCTCGAAGTGGAAGTCTGCACTTTTCAACGTGCTCATGCTTATCCGTCATCTATATATATAAAAGCAAGTCGGGCTGGAGCGATGTATATATAAATATTTAAAAATGAAAAAAGACGTGAATTAATGAGGCACTTCCAGAAATCTCAGAAATTTGAAACTTGGTACGAGGGAAACTGATGACCCCAGGATCCCTAGAAAAATCGGAAATTCTCAAAATTCCCTGAAGGGGGCACGCTGGGGAGGCTCAAATTTTGGGCTCAGTATAAGAACACAGTCGTATAGTATATCCAAAACGATAACCTATAGGTTTCGTGGGTATATAAAAGCAAGTCGGGCTGGAGCGATGTATATATAAATATTTAAAAATGAAAAAAGTCGTGAATTAATGAGGCACTTCCAGAAATCTCAGAAATTTGAAACTTGGTACGAGGGAAACTGATGACCCCAGGATCCCTAGAAAAATCGGAAATTCTCAAAATTCCCTGAAGGGGGCACGCTGGGGGGGCTCAAATTTTGGGCTCAGTATAAGAACACAGTCGTATAGTATATCCAAAACGATAACCTATAGGTTTCGTGGGCTTAAAAATTTTCGGGAATTTCCTCATTTTTATCCCCCATCCCCCCAAATCAAGATGGCGGCACAACCTGCGAGACGAGGTAGACAATTGAAATTTGGTGAAATTATAGCTTTTGGTCTCTAACCGACGGGAAAATTCCAAGATGTTCAATTTTTTCACTTTTTACCCCCTAGGATATCGAAATATGGAGGCAATTTTAATGACTGTGCAGACATTCCTTTTGAGCTATTTTTTGGCTAAACGGTAAGTCGTATCACAAAACGGATGGCACAATGTCTCTTCAATTCGGAGTGATCTACAACTTTGGTCCTGTGACATTTTGTCGTATCTCTCTCCCTTATACGTTAAATTTGGCCGTATTTCTGGATTGTTCGTAAATTTGGTGATTTTTACAAGTATATTTTATTGTTTGACACACTTATAAGAATGATAGGATCATCACGTTGTGTGCGCACATTGGCACGATTAAGGGACATATGTGTACCAAATTTCATGATTCTAGCTTATACATAAGTAGGCAAAATGTAATGTAAAATGTTAAAAATGCACCCAAATTTCACCCTATTCAAAATTTGAACTCAATTTACCCCCTTAATATGGGAGATACGAGGAAGTGGTTTAGATACAAACATGTAGAGCGATAAATGAGGCGTCTGATGGCGCAAACCGTTTCTTAATATCATAAACCGTTTAGGAGATATGAATCTCGAAGTGGAAGTCTGCACTTTTCAACGTGCTCATGCTTATCCGTCATCTATATATATAAAAGCAAGTCGGGCTGGAGCGATGTATATATAAATATTTAAAAATGAAAAAAGACGTGAATTAATGAGGCACTTCCAGAAATCTCAGAAATTTGAAACTTGGTACGAGGGAAACTGATGACCCCAGGATCCCTAGAAAAATCGGAAATTCTCAAAATTCCCTGAAGGGGGCACGCTGGGGGGGCTCAAATTTTGGGCTCAGTATAAGAACACAGTCGTATAGTATATCCAAAACGATAACCTATAGGTTTCGTGGGCTTAAAAATTTTCGGGAATTTCCTCATTTTTATCCCCCATCCCCCCAAATCAAGATGGCGGCACAACCTGCGAGACGAGGTAGACAATTGAAATTTGGTGAAATTATAGCTTTTGGTCTCTAACCGACGGGAAAATTCCAAGATGTTCAATTTTTTCACTTTTTACCCCCTAGGATATCGAAATATGGAGGCAATTTTAATGACTGTGCAGACATTCCTTTTGAGCTATTTTTTGGCTAAACGGTAAGTCGTATCACAAAACGGATGGCACAATGTCTCTTCAATTCGGAGTGATCTACAACTTTGGTCCTGTGACATTTTGTCGTATCTCTCTCCCTTATACGTTAAATTTGGCCGTATTTCTGGATTGTTCGTAAATTTGGTGATTTTTACAAGTATATTTTATTGTTTGACACACTTATAAGAATGATAGGATCATCACGTTGTGTGCGCACATTGGCACGATTAAGGGACATATGTGTACCAAATTTCATGATTCTAGCTTATACATAAGTAGGCAAAATGTAATGTAAAATGTTAAAAATGCACCCAAATTTCACCCTATTCAAAATTTGAACTCAATTTACCCCCTTAATATGGGAGATACGAGGAAGTGGTTTAGATACAAACATGTAGAGCGATAAATGAGGCGTCTGATGGCGCAAACCGTTTCTTAATATCATAAACCGTTTAGGAGATATGAATCTCGAAGTGGAAGTCTGCACTTTTCAACGTGCTCATGCTTATCCGTCATCTATATCTATATATATAAAAGCAAGTCGGGCTGGAGCGATGTATATATAAATATTTAAAAATGAAAAAAGACGTGAATTAATGAGGCACTTCCAGAAATCTCAGAAATTTGAAACTTGGTACGAGGGAAACTGATGACCCCAGGATCCCTAGAAAAATCGGAAATTCTCAAAATTCCCTGAAGGGGGCACGCTGGGGGGGCTCAAATTTTGGGCTCAGTATAAGAACACAGTCGTATAGTATATCCAAAACGATAACCTATAGGTTTCGTGGGCTTAAAAATTTTCGGGAATCTCCTCATTTTTATCCCCCATCCCCCCAAATCAAGATGGCGGCACAACCTGCGAGACGAGGTAGACAATTGAAATTTGGTGAAATTATAGCTTTTGGTCTCTAACCGACGGGAAAATTCCAAGATGTTCAATTTTTTCACTTTTTACCCCCTAGGATATCGAAATATGGAGGCAATTTTAATGACTGTGCAGACATTCCTTTTGAGCTATTTTTTGGCTAAACGGTAAGTCGTATCACAAAACGGATGGCACAATGTCTCTTCAATTCGGAGTGATCTACAACTTTGGTCCTGTGACATTTTGTCGTATCTCTCTCCCTTATACGTTAAATTTGGCCGTATTTCTGGATTGTTCGTAAATTTGGTGATTTTTACAAGTATATTTTATTGTTTGACACACTTATAAGAATGATAGGATCATCACGTTGTGTGCGCACATTGGCACGATTAAGGGACATATGTGTACCAAATTTCATGATTCTAGCTTATACATAAGTAGGCAAAATGTAATGTAAAATGTTAAAAATGCACCCAAATTTCACCCTATTCAAAATTTGAACTCAATTTACCCCCTTAATATGGGAGATACGAGGAAGTGGTTTAGATACAAACATGTAGAGCGATAAATGAGGCGTCTGATGGCGCAAACCGTTTCTTAATATCATAAACCGTTTAGGAGATATGAATCTCGAAGTGGAAGTCTGCACTTTTCAACGTGCTCATGCTTATCCGTCATCTATATATATAAAAGCAAGTCGGGCTGGAGCGATGTATATATAAATATTTAAAAATGAAAAAAGACGTGAATTAATGAGGCACTTCCAGAAATCTCAGAAATTTGAAACTTGGTACGAGGGAAACTGATGACCCCAGGATCCCTAGAAAAATCGGAAATTCTCAAAATTCCCTGAAGGGGGCACGCTGGGGAGGCTCAAATTTTGGGCTCAGTATAAGAACACAGTCGTATAGTATATCCAAAACGATAACCTATAGGTTTCGTGGGTATATAAAAGCAAGTCGGGCTGGAGCGATGTATATATAAATATTTAAAAATGAAAAAAGTCGTGAATTAATGAGGCACTTCCAGAAATCTCAGAAATTTGAAACTTGGTACGAGGAAAACTGATGACCCCAGGATCCCTAGAAAAATCGGAAATTCTCAAAATTCCCTGAAGGGGGCACGCTGGGGGGGCTCAAATTTTGGGCTCAGTATAAGAACACAGTCGTATAGTATATTCAAAACGATAACCTATAGGTTTCGTGGGCTTAAAAATTTTCGGGAATCTCCTCATTTTTATCCCCCATCCCCCCAAATCAAGATGGCGGCACAACCTGCGAGACGAGGTAGACAATTGAAATTTGGTGAAATTATAGCTTTTGGTCTCTAACCGACGGGAAAATTCCAAGATGTTCAATTTTTTCACTTTTTACCCCCTAGGATATCGAAATATGGAGGCAATTTTAATGACTGTGCAGTCATTCCTTTTGAGCTATTTTTTGGCTAAACGGTAAGTCGTATCACAAAACGGATGGCACAATGTCTCTTCAATTCGGAGTGATCTACAACTTTGGTCCTGTGACATTTTGTCGTATCTCTCTCCCTTATACGTTAAATTTGGCCGTATTTCTGGATTGTTCGTAAATTTGGTGATTTTTACAAGTATATTTTATTGTTTGACACACTTATAAGAATGATAGGATCATCACGTTGTGTGCGCACATTGGCACGATTAAGGGACATATGTGTACCAAATTTCATGATTCTAGCTTATACATAAGTAGGCAAAATGTAATGTAAAATGTTAAAAATGCACCCAAATTTCACCCTATTCAAAATTTGAACTCAATTTACCCCCTTAATATGGGAGATACGAGGAAGTGGTTTAGATACAAACATGTAGAGCGATAAATGAGGCGTCTGATGGCGCAAACCGTTTCTTAATATCATAAACCGTTTAGGAGATATGAATCTCGAAGTGGAAGTCTGCACTTTTCAACGTGCTCATGCTTATCCGTCATCTATATATATAAAAGCAAGTCGGGCTGGAGCGATGTATATATAAATATTTAAAAATGAAAAAAGACGTGAATTAATGAGGCACTTCCAGAAATCTCAGAAATTTGAAACTTGGTACGAGGGAAACTGATGACCCCAGGATCCCTAGAAAAATCGGAAATTCTCAAAATTCCCTGAAGGGGGCACGCTGGGGAGGCTCAAATTTTGGGCTCAGTATAAGAACACAGTCGTATAGTATATCCAAAACGATAACCTATAGGTTTCGTGGGTATATAAAAGCAAGTCGGGCTGGAGCGATGTATATATAAATATTTAAAAATGAAAAAAGACGTGAATTAATGAGGCACTTCCAGAAATCTCAGAAATTTGAAACTTGGTACGAGGGAAACTGATGACCCCAGGATCCCTAGAAAAATCGGAAATTCTCAAAATTCCCTGAAGGGGGCACGCTGGGGGGGCTCAAATTTTGGGCTCAGTATAAGAACACAGTCGTATAGTATATCCAAAACGATAACCTATAGGTTTCGTGGGCTTAAAAATTTTCGGGAATCTCCTCATTTTTATCCCCCATCCCCCCAAATCAAGATGGCGGCACAACCTGCGAGACGAGGTAGACAATTGAAATTTGGTGAAATTATAGCTTTTGGTCTCTAACCGACGGGAAAATTCCAAGATGTTCAATTTTTTCACTTTTTACCCCCTAGGATATCGAAATATGGAGGCAATTTTAATGACTGTGCAGACATTCCTTTTGAGCTATTTTTTGGCTAAACGGTAAGTCGTATCACAAAACGGATGGCACAATGTCTCTTCAATTCGGAGTGATCTACAACTTTGGTCCTGTGACATTTTGTCGTATCTCTCTCCCTTATACGTTAAATTTGGCCGTATTTCTGGATTGTTCGTAAATTTGGTGATTTTTACAAGTATATTTTATTGTTTGACACACTTATAAGAATGATAGGATCATCACGTTGTGTGCGCACATTGGCACGATTAAGGGACATATGTGTACCAAATTTCATGATTCTAGCTTATACATAAGTAGGCAAAATGTAATGTAAAATGTTAAAAATGCACCCAAATTTCACCCTATTCAAAATTTGAACTCAATTTACCCCCTTAATATGGGAGATACGAGGAAGTGGTTTAGATACAAACATGTAGAGCGATAAATGAGGCGTCTGATGGCGCAAACCGTTTCTTAATATCATAAACCGTTTAGGAGATATGAATCTCGAAGTGGAAGTCTGCACTTTTCAACGTGCTCATGCTTATCCGTCATCTATATATATAAAAGCAAGTCGGGCTGGAGCGATGTATATATAAATATTTAAAAATGAAAAAAGACGTGAATTAATGAGGCACTTCCAGAAATCTCAGAAATTTGAAACTTGGTACGAGGGAAACTGATGACCCCAGGATCCCTAGAAAAATCGGAAATTCTCAAAATTCCCTGAAGGGGGCACGCTGGGGAGGCTCAAATTTTGGGCTCAGTATAAGAACACAGTCGTATAGTATATCCAAAACGATAACCTATAGGTTTCGTGGGTATATAAAAGCAAGTCGGGCTGGAGCGATGTATATATAAATATTTAAAAATGAAAAAAGACGTGAATTAATGAGGCACTGCCAGAAATCTCAGAAATTTGAAACTTGGTACGAGGGAAACTGATGACCCCAGGATCCCTAGAAAAATCGGAAATTCTCAAAATTCCCTGAAGGGGGCACGCTGGGGGGGCTCAAATTTTGGGCTCAGTATAAGAACACAGTCGTATAGTATATCCAAAACGATAACCTATAGGTTTCGTGGGCTTAAAAATTTTCGGGAATTTCCTCATTTTTATCCCCCATCCCCCCAAATCAAGATGGCGGCACAACCTGCGAGACGAGGTAGACAATTGAAATTTGGTGAAATTATAGCTTTTGGTCTCTAACCGACGGGAAAATTCCAAGATGTTCAATTTTTTCACTTTTTACCCCCTAGGATATCGAAATATGGAGGCAATTTTAATGACTGTGCAGACATTCCTTTTGAGCTATTTTTTGGCTAAACGGTAAGTCGTATCACAAAACGGATGGCACAATGTCGCTTCAATTCGGAGTGATCTACAACTTTGGTCCTGTGACATTTTGTCGTATCTCTCTCCCTTATACGTTAAATTTGGCCGTATTTCTGGATTGTTCGTAAATTTGGTGATTTTTACAAGTATATTTTATTGTTTGACACACTTATAAGAATGATAGGATCATCACGTTGTGTGCGCACATTGGCACGATTAAGGGACATATGTGTACCAAATTTCATGATTCTAGCTTATACATAAGTAGGCAAAATGTAATGTAAAATGTTAAAAATGCACCCAAATTTCACCCTATTCAAAACTTGAACTCAATTTACCCCCTTAATATGGGAGATACGAGGAAGTGGTTTAGATACAAACATGTAGAGCGATAAATGAGGCGTCTGATGGCGCAAACCGTTTCTTAATATCATAAACCGTTTAGGAGATATGAATCTCGAAGTGGAAGTCTGCACTTTTCAACGTGCTCATGCTTATCCGTCATCTATATATATAAAAGCAAGTCGGGCTGGAGCGATGTATATATAAATATTTAAAAATGAAAAAAGACGTGAATTAATGAGGCACTTCCAGAAATCTCAGAAATTTGAAACTTGGTACGAGGGAAACTGATGACCCCAGGATCCCTAGAAAAATCGGAAATTCTCAAAATTCCCTGAAGGGGGCACGCTGGGGAGGCTCAAATTTTGGGCTCAGTATAAGAACACAGTCGTATAGTATATCCAAAACGATAACCTATAGGTTTCGTGGGTATATAAAAGCAAGTCGGGCTGGAGCGATGTATATATAAATATTTAAAAATGAAAAAAGTCGTGAATTAATGAGGCACTTCCAGAAATCTCAGAAATTTGAAACTTGGTACGAGGGAAACTGATGACCCCAGGATCCCTAGAAAAATCGGAAATTCTCAAAATTCCCTGAAGGGGGCACGCTGGGGGGGCTCAAATTTTGGGCTCAGTATAAGAACACAGTCGTATAGTATATCCAAAACGATAACCTATAGGTTTCGTGGGCTTAAAAATTTTCGGGAATTTCCTCATTTTTATCCCCCATCCCCCCAAATCAAGATGGCGGCACAACCTGCGAGACGAGGTAGACAATTGAAATTTGGTGAAATTATAGCTTTTGGTCTCTAACCGACGGGAAAATTCCAAGATGTTCAATTTTTTCACTTTTTACCCCCTAGGATATCGAAATATGGAGGCAATTTTAATGACTGTGCAGACATTCCTTTTGAGCTATTTTTTGGCTAAACGGTAAGTCGTATCACAAAACGGATGGCACAATGTCTCTTCAATTCGGAGTGATCTACAACTTTGGTCCTGTGACATTTTGTCGTATCTCTCTCCCTTATACGTTAAATTTGGCCGTATTTCTGGATTGTTCGTAAATTTGGTGATTTTTACAAGTATATTTTATTGTTTGACACACTTATAAGAATGATAGGATCATCACGTTGTGTGCGCACATTGGCACGATTAAGGGACATATGTGTACCAAATTTCATGATTCTAGCTTATACATAAGTAGGCAAAATGTAATGTAAAATGTTAAAAATGCACCCAAATTTCACCCTATTCAAAATTTGAACTCAATTTACCCCCTTAATATGGGAGATACGAGGAAGTGGTTTAGATACAAACATGTAGAGCGATAAATGAGGCGTCTGATGGCGCAAACCGTTTCTTAATATCATAAACCGTTTAGGAGATATGAATCTCGAAGTGGAAGTCTGCACTTTTCAACGTGCTCATGCTTATCCGTCATCTATATATATAAAAGCAAGTCGGGCTGGAGCGATGTATATATAAATATTTAAAAATGAAAAAAGACGTGAATTAATGAGGCACTTCCAGAAATCTCAGAAATTTGAAACTTGGTACGAGGGAAACTGATGACCCCAGGATCCCTAGAAAAATCGGAAATTCTCAAAATTCCCTGAAGGGGGCACGCTGGGGGGGCTCAAATTTTGGGCTCAGTATAAGAACACAGTCGTATAGTATATCCAAAACGATAACCTATAGGTTTCGTGGGCTTAAAAATTTTCGGGAATTTCCTCATTTTTATCCCCCATCCCCCCAAATCAAGATGGCGGCACAACCTGCGAGACGAGGTAGACAATTGAAATTTGGTGAAATTATAGCTTTTGGTCTCTAACCGACGGGAAAATTCCAAGATGTTCAATTTTTTCACTTTTTACCCCCTAGGATATCGAAATATGGAGGCAATTTTAATGACTGTGCAGACATTCCTTTTGAGCTATTTTTTGGCTAAACGGTAAGTCGTATCACAAAACGGATGGCACAATGTCTCTTCAATTCGGAGTGATCTACAACTTTGGTCCTGTGACATTTTGTCGTATCTCTCTCCCTTATACGTTAAATTTGGCCGTATTTCTGGATTGTTCGTAAATTTGGTGATTTTTACAAGTATATTTTATTGTTTGACACACTTATAAGAATGATAGGATCATCACTTTGTGTGCGCACATTGGCACGATTAAGGGACATATGTGTACCAAATTTCATGATTCTAGCTTATACATAAGTAGGCAAAATGTAATGTAAAATGTTAAAAATGCACCCAAATTTCACCCTATTCAAAATTTGAACTCAATTTACCCCCTTAATATGGGAGATACGAGGAAGTGGTTTAGATACAAACATGTAGAGCGATAAATGAGGCGTCTGATGGCGCAAACCGTTTCTTAATATCATAAACCGTTTAGGAGATATGAATCTCGAAGTGGAAGTCTGCACTTTTCAACGTGCTCATGCTTATCCGTCATCTATATCTATATATATAAAAGCAAGTCGGGCTGGAGCGATGTATATATAAATATTTAAAAATGAAAAAAGACGTGAATTAATGAGGCACTTCCAGAAATCTCAGAAATTTGAAACTTGGTACGAGGGAAACTGATGACCCCAGGATCCCTAGAAAAATCGGAAATTCTCAAAATTCCCTGAAGGGGGCACGCTGGGGGGGCTCAAATTTTGGGCTCAGTATAAGAACACAGTCGTATAGTATATCCAAAACGATAACCTATAGGTTTCGTGGGCTTAAAAATTTTCGGGAATCTCCTCATTTTTATCCCCCATCCCCCCAAATCAAGATGGCGGCACAACCTGCGAGACGAGGTAGACAATTGAAATTTGGTGAAATTATAGCTTTTGGTCTCTAACCGACGGGAAAATTCCAAGATGTTCAATTTTTTCACTTTTTACCCCCTAGGATATCGAAATATGGAGGCAATTTTAATGACTGTGCAGACATTCCTTTTGAGCTATTTTTTGGCTAAACGGTAAGTCGTATCACAAAACGGATGGCACAATGTCTCTTCAATTCGGAGTGATCTACAACTTTGGTCCTGTGACATTTTGTCGTATCTCTCTCCCTTATACGTTAAATTTGGCCGTATTTCTGGATTGTTCGTAAATTTGGTGATTTTTACAAGTATATTTTATTGTTTGACACACTTATAAGAATGATAGGATCATCACGTTGTGTGCGCACATTGGCACGATTAAGGGACATATGTGTACCAAATTTCATGATTCTAGCTTATACATAAGTAGGCAAAATGTAATGTAAAATGTTAAAAATGCACCCAAATTTCACCCTATTCAAAATTTGAACTCAATTTACCCCCTTAATATGGGAGATACGAGGAAGTGGTTTAGATACAAACATGTAGAGCGATAAATGAGGCGTCTGATGGCGCAAACCGTTTCTTAATATCATAAACCGTTTAGGAGATATGAATCTCGAAGTGGAAGTCTGCACTTTTCAACGTGCTCATGCTTATCCGTCATCTATATATATAAAAGCAAGTCGGGCTGGAGCGATGTATATATAAATATTTAAAAATGAAAAAAGACGTGAATTAATGAGGCACTTCCAGAAATCTCAGAAATTTGAAACTTGGTACGAGGGAAACTGATGACCCCAGGATCCCTAGAAAAATCGGAAATTCTCAAAATTCCCTGAAGGGGGCACGCTGGGGAGGCTCAAATTTTGGGCTCAGTATAAGAACACAGTCGTATAGTATATCCAAAACGATAACCTATAGGTTTCGTGGGTATATAAAAGCAAGTCGGGCTGGAGCGATGTATATATAAATATTTAAAAATGAAAAAAGTCGTGAATTAATGAGGCACTTCCAGAAATCTCAGAAATTTGAAACTTGGTACGAGGGAAACTGATGACCCCAGGATCCCTAGAAAAATCGGAAATTCTCAAAATTCCCTGAAGGGGGCACGCTGGGGGGGCTCAAATTTTGGGCTCAGTATAAGAACACAGTCGTATAGTATATCCAAAACGATAACCTATAGGTTTCGTGGGCTTAAAAATTTTCGGGAATTTCCTCATTTTTATCCCCCATCCCCCCAAATCAAGATGGCGGCACAACCTGCGAGACGAGGTAGACAATTGAAATTTGGTGAAATTATAGCTTTTGGTCTCTAACCGACGGGAAAATTCCAAGATGTTCAATTTTTTCACTTTTTACCCCCTAGGATATCGAAATATGGAGGCAATTTTAATGACTGTGCAGACATTCCTTTTGAGCTATTTTTTGGCTAAACGGTAAGTCGTATCACAAAACGGATGGCACAATGTCTCTTCAATTCGGAGTGATCTACAACTTTGGTCCTGTGACATTTTGTCGTATCTCTCTCCCTTATACGTTAAATTTGGCCGTATTTCTGGATTGTTCGTAAATTTGGTGATTTTTACAAGTATATTTTATTGTTTGACACACTTATAAGAATGATAGGATCATCACGTTGTGTGCGCACATTGGCACGATTAAGGGACATATGTGTACCAAATTTCATGATTCTAGCTTATACATAAGTAGGCAAAATGTAATGTAAAATGTTAAAAATGCACCCAAATTTCACCCTATTCAAAATTTGAACTCAATTTACCCCCTTAATATGGGAGATACGAGGAAGTGGTTTAGATACAAACATGTAGAGCGATAAATGAGGCGTCTGATGGCGCAAACCGTTTCTTAATATCATAAACCGTTTAGGAGATATGAATCTCGAAGTGGAAGTCTGCACTTTTCAACGTGCTCATGCTTATCCGTCATCTATATATATAAAAGCAAGTCGGGCTGGAGCGATGTATATATAAATATTTAAAAATGAAAAAAGACGTGAATTAATGAGGCACTTCCAGAAATCTCAGAAATTTGAAACTTGGTACGAGGGAAACTGATGACCCCAGGATCCCTAGAAAAATCGGAAATTCTCAAAATTCCCTGAAGGGGGCACGCTGGGGGGGCTCAAATTTTGGGCTCAGTATAAGAACACAGTCGTATAGTATATCCAAAACGATAACCTATAGGTTTCGTGGGCTTAAAAATTTTCGGGAATTTCCTCATTTTTATCCCCCATCCCCCCAAATCAAGATGGCGGCACAACCTGCGAGACGAGGTAGACAATTGAAATTTGGTGAAATTATAGCTTTTGGTCTCTAACCGACGGGAAAATTCCAAGATGTTCAATTTTTTCACTTTTTACCCCCTAGGATATCGAAATATGGAGGCAATTTTAATGACTGTGCAGACATTCCTTTTGAGCTATTTTTTGGCTAAACGGTAAGTCGTATCACAAAACGGATGGCACAATGTCTCTTCAATTCGGAGTGATCTACAACTTTGGTCCTGTGACATTTTGTCGTATCTCTCTCCCTTATACGTTAAATTTGGCCGTATTTCTGGATTGTTCGTAAATTTGGTGATTTTTACAAGTATATTTTATTGTTTGACACACTTATAAGAATGATAGGATCATCACGTTGTGTGCGCACATTGGCACGATTAAGGGACATATGTGTACCAAATTTCATGATTCTAGCTTATACATAAGTAGGCAAAATGTAATGTAAAATGTTAAAAATGCACCCAAATTTCACCCTATTCAAAATTTGAACTCAATTTACCCCCTTAATATGGGAGATACGAGGAAGTGGTTTAGATACAAACATGTAGAGCGATAAATGAGGCGTCTGATGGCGCAAACCGTTTCTTAATATCATAAACCGTTTAGGAGATATGAATCTCGAAGTGGAAGTCTGCACTTTTCAACGTGCTCATGCTTATCCGTCATCTATATATATAAAAGCAAGTCGGGCTGGAGCGATGTATATATAAATATTTAAAAATGAAAAAAGACGTGAATTAATGAGGCACTTCCAGAAATCTCAGAAATTTGAAACTTGGTACGAGGGAAACTGATGACCCCAGGATCCCTAGAAAAATCGGAAATTCTCAAAATTCCCTGAAGGGGGCACGCTGGGGAGGCTCAAATTTTGGGCTCAGTATAAGAACACAGTCGTATAGTATATCCAAAACGATAACCTATAGGTTTCGTGGGTATATAAAAGCAAGTCGGGCTGGAGCGATGTATATATAAATATTTAAAAATGAAAAAAGTCGTGAATTAATGAGGCACTTCCAGAAATCTCAGAAATTTGAAACTTGGTACGAGGGAAACTGATGACCCCAGGATCCCTAGAAAAATCGGAAATTCTCAAAATTCCCTGAAGGGGGCACGCTGGGGGGGCTCAAATTTTGGGCTCAGTATAAGAACACAGTCGTATAGTATATCCAAAACGATAACCTATAGGTTTCGTGGGCTTAAAAATTTTCGGGAATTTCCTCATTTTTATCCCCCATCCCCCCAAATCAAGATGGCGGCACAACCTGCGAGACGAGGTAGACAATTGAAATTTGGTGAAATTATAGCTTTTGGTCTCTAACCGACGGGAAAATTCCAAGATGTTCAATTTTTTCACTTTTTACCCCCTAGGATATCGAAATATGGAGGCAATTTTAATGACTGTGCAGACATTCCTTTTGAGCTATTTTTTGGCTAAACGGTAAGTCGTATCACAAAACGGATGGCACAATGTCTCTTCAATTCGGAGTGATCTACAACTTTGGTCCTGTGACATTTTGTCGTATCTCTCTCCCTTATACGTTAAATTTGGCCGTATTTCTGGATTGTTCGTAAATTTGGTGATTTTTACAAGTATATTTTATTGTTTGACACACTTATAAGAATGATAGGATCATCACGTTGTGTGCGCACATTGGCACGATTAAGGGACATATGTGTACCAAATTTCATGATTCTAGCTTATACATAAGTAGGCAAAATGTAATGTAAAATGTTAAAAATGCACCCAAATTTCACCCTATTCAAAATTTGAACTCAATTTACCCCCTTAATATGGGAGATACGAGGAAGTGGTTTAGATACAAACATGTAGAGCGATAAATGAGGCGTCTGATGGCGCAAACCGTTTCTTAATATCATAAACCGTTTAGGAGATATGAATCTCGAAGTGGAAGTCTGCACTTTTCAACGTGCTCATGCTTATCCGTCATCTATATATATAAAAGCAAGTCGGGCTGGAGCGATGTATATATAAATATTTAAAAATGAAAAAAGACGTGAATTAATGAGGCACTTCCAGAAATCTCAGAAATTTGAAACTTGGTACGAGGGAAACTGATGACCCCAGGATCCCTAGAAAAATCGGAAATTCTCAAAATTCCCTGAAGGGGGCACGCTGGGGGGGCTCAAATTTTGGGCTCAGTATAAGAACACAGTCGTATAGTATATCCAAAACGATAACCTATAGGTTTCGTGGGTATATAAAAGCAAGTCGGGCTGGAGCGATGTATATATAAATATTTAAAAATGAAAAAAGACGTGAATTAATGAGGCACTTCCAGAAATCTCAGAAATTTGAAACTTGGTACGAGGGAAACTGATGACCCCAGGATCCCTAGAAAAATCGGAAATTCTCAAAATTCCCTGAAGGGGGCACGCTGGGGGGGCTCAAATTTTGGGCTCAGTATAAGAACACAGTCGTATAGTATATCCAAAACGATAACCTATAGGTTTCGTGGGCTTAAAAATTTTCGGGAATTTCCTCATTTTTATCCCCCATCCCCCCAAATCAAGATGGCGGCACAACCTGCGAGACGAGGTAGACAATTGAAATTTGGTGAAATTATAGCTTTTGGTCTCTAACCGACGGGAAAATTCCAAGATGTTCAATTTTTTCACTTTTTACCCCCTAGGATATCGAAATATGGAGGCAATTTTAATGACTGTGCAGACATTCCTTTTGAGCTATTTTTTGGCTAAACGGTAAGTCGTATCACAAAACGGATGGCACAATGTCGCTTCAATTCGGAGTGATCTACAACTTTGGTCCTGTGACATTTTGTCGTATCTCTCTCCCTTATACGTTAAATTTGGCCGTATTTCAGGATTGTTCGTAAATTTGGTGATTTTTACAAGTATATTTTATTGTTTGACACACTTATAAGAATGATAGGATCATCACGTTGTGTGCGCACATTGGCACGATTAAGGGACATATGTGTACCAAATTTCATGATTCTAGCTTATACATAAGTAGGCAAAATGTAATGTAAAATGTTAAAAATGCACCCAAATTTCACCCTATTCAAAATTTGAACTCAATTTACCCCCTTAATATGGGAGATACGAGGAAGTGGTTTAGATACAAACATGTAGAGCGATAAATGAGGCGTCTGATGGCGCAAACCGTTTCTTAATATCATAAACCGTTTAGGAGATATGAATCTCGAAGTGGAAGTCTGCACTTTTCAACGTGCTCATGCTTATCCGTCATCTATATATATAAAAGCAAGTCGGGCTGGAGCGATGTATATATAAATATTTAAAAATGAAAAAAGACGTGAATTAATGAGGCACTTCCAGAAATCTCAGAAATTTGAAACTTGGTACGAGGGAAACTGATGACCCCAGGATCCCTAGAAAAATCGGAAATTCTCAAAATTCCCTGAAGGGGGCACGCTGGGGAGGCTCAAATTTTGGGCTCAGTATAAGAACACAGTCGTATAGTATATCCAAAACGATAACCTATAGGTTTCGTGGGTATATAAAAGCAAGTCGGGCTGGAGCGATGTATATATAAATATTTAAAAATGAAAAAAGTCGTGAATTAATGAGGCACTTCCAGAAATCTCAGAAATTTGAAACTTGGTACGAGGGAAACTGATGACCCCAGGATCCCTAGAAAAATCGGAAATTCTCAAAATTCCCTGAAGGGGGCACGCTGGGGGGGCTCAAATTTTGGGCTCAGTATAAGAACACAGTCGTATAGTATATCCAAAACGATAACCTATAGGTTTCGTGGGCTTAAAAATTTTCGGGAATTTCCTCATTTTTATCCCCCATCCCCCCAAATCAAGATGGCGGCACAACCTGCGAGACGAGGTAGACAATTGAAATTTGGTGAAATTATAGCTTTTGGTCTCTAACCGACGGGAAAATTCCAAGATGTTCAATTTTTTCACTTTTTACCCCCTAGGATATCGAAATATGGAGGCAATTTTAATGACTGTGCAGACATTCCTTTTGAGCTATTTTTTGGCTAAACGGTAAGTCGTATCACAAAACGGATGGCACAATGTCTCTTCAATTCGGAGTGATCTACAACTTTGGTCCTGTGACATTTTGTCGTATCTCTCTCCCTTATACGTTAAATTTGGCCGTATTTCTGGATTGTTCGTAAATTTGGTGATTTTTACAAGTATATTTTATTGTTTGACACACTTATAAGAATGATAGGATCATCACGTTGTGTGCGCACATTGGCACGATTAAGGGACATATGTGTACCAAATTTCATGATTCTAGCTTATACATAAGTAGGCAAAATGTAATGTAAAATGTTAAAAATGCACCCAAATTTCACCCTATTCAAAATTTGAACTCAATTTACCCCCTTAATATGGGAGATACGAGGAAGTGGTTTAGATACAAACATGTAGAGCGATAAATGAGGCGTCTGATGGCGCAAACCGTTTCTTAATATCATAAACCGTTTAGGAGATATGAATCTCGAAGTGGAAGTCTGCACTTTTCAACGTGCTCATGCTTATCCGTCATCTATATATATAAAAGCAAGTCGGGCTGGAGCGATGTATATATAAATATTTAAAAATGAAAAAAGACGTGAATTAATGAGGCACTTCCAGAAATCTCAGAAATTTGAAACTTGGTACGAGGGAAACTGATGACCCCAGGATCCCTAGAAAAATCGGAAATTCTCAAAATTCCCTGAAGGGGGCACGCTGGGGGGGCTCAAATTTTGGGCTCAGTATAAGAACACAGTCGTATAGTATATCCAAAACGATAACCTATAGGTTTCGTGGGCTTAAAAATTTTCGGGAATTTCCTCATTTTTATCCCCCATCCCCCCAAATCAAGATGGCGGCACAACCTGCGAGACGAGGTAGACAATTGAAATTTGGTGAAATTATAGCTTTTGGTCTCTAACCGACGGGAAAATTCCAAGATGTTCAATTTTTTCACTTTTTACCCCCTAGGATATCGAAATATGGAGGCAATTTTAATGACTGTGCAGACATTCCTTTTGAGCTATTTTTTGGCTAAACGGTAAGTCGTATCACAAAACGGATGGCACAATGTCTCTTCAATTCGGAGTGATCTACAACTTTGGTCCTGTGACATTTTGTCGTATCTCTCTCCCTTATACGTTAAATTTGGCCGTATTTCTGGATTGTTCGTAAATTTGGTGATTTTTACAAGTATATTTTATTGTTTGACACACTTATAAGAATGATAGGATCATCACGTTGTGTGCGCACATTGGCACGATTAAGGGACATATGTGTACCAAATTTCATGATTCTAGCTTATACATAAGTAGGCAAAATGTAATGTAAAATGTTAAAAATGCACCCAAATTTCACCCTATTCAAAATTTGAACTCAATTTACCCCCTTAATATGGGAGATACGAGGAAGTGGTTTAGATACAAACATGTAGAGCGATAAATGAGGCGTCTGATGGCGCAAACCGTTTCTTAATATCATAAACCGTTTAGGAGATATGAATCTCGAAGTGGAAGTCTGCACTTTTCAACGTGCTCATGCTTATCCGTCATCTATATCTATATATATAAAAGCAAGTCGGGCTGGAGCGATGTATATATAAATATTTAAAAATGAAAAAAGACGTGAATTAATGAGGCACTTCCAGAAATCTCAGAAATTTGAAACTTGGTACGAGGGAAACTGATGACCCCAGGATCCCTAGAAAAATCGGAAATTCTCAAAATTCCCTGAAGGGGGCACGCTGGGGGGGCTCAAATTTTGGGCTCAGTATAAGAACACAGTCGTATAGTATATCCAAAACGATAACCTATAGGTTTCGTGGGCTTAAAAATTTTCGGGAATCTCCTCATTTTTATCCCCCATCCCCCCAAATCAAGATGGCGGCACAACCTGCGAGACGAGGTAGACAATTGAAATTTGGTGAAATTATAGCTTTTGGTCTCTAACCGACGGGAAAATTCCAAGATGTTCAATTTTTTCACTTTTTACCCCCTAGGATATCGAAATATGGAGGCAATTTTAATGACTGTGCAGACATTCCTTTTGAGCTATTTTTTGGCTAAACGGTAAGTCGTATCACAAAACGGATGGCACAATGTCTCTTCAATTCGGAGTGATCTACAACTTTGGTCCTGTGACATTTTGTCGTATCTCTCTCCCTTATACGTTAAATTTGGCCGTATTTCTGGATTGTTCGTAAATTTGGTGATTTTTACAAGTATATTTTATTGTTTGACACACTTATAAGAATGATAGGATCATCACGTTGTGTGCGCACATTGGCACGATTAAGGGACATATGTGTACCAAATTTCATGATTCTAGCTTATACATAAGTAGGCAAAATGTAATGTAAAATGTTAAAAATGCACCCAAATTTCACCCTATTCAAAATGTGAACTCAATTTACCCCCTTAATATGGGAGATACGAGGAAGTGGTTTAGATACAAACATGTAGAGCGATAAATGAGGCGTCTGATGGCGCAAACCGTTTCTTAATATCATAAACCGTTTAGGAGATATGAATCTCGAAGTGGAAGTCTGCACTTTTCAACGTGCTCATGCTTATCCGTCATCTATATATATAAAAGCAAGTCGGGCTGGAGCGATGTATATATAAATATTTAAAAATGAAAAAAGACGTGAATTAATGAGGCACTTCCAGAAATCTCAGAAATTTGAAACTTGGTACGAGGGAAACTGATGACCCCAGGATCCCTAGAAAAATCGGAAATTCTCAAAATTCCCTGAAGGGGGCACGCTGGGGAGGCTCAAATTTTGGGCTCAGTATAAGAACACAGTCGTATAGTATATCCAAAACGATAACCTATAGGTTTCGTGGGTATATAAAAGCAAGTCGGGCTGGAGCGATGTATATATAAATATTTAAAAATGAAAAAAGTCGTGAATTAATGAGGCACTTCCAGAAATCTCAGAAATTTGAAACTTGGTACGAGGGAAACTGATGACCCCAGGATCCCTAGAAAAATCGGAAATTCTCAAAATTCCCTGAAGGGGGCACGCTGGGGGGGCTCAAATTTTGGGCTCAGTATAAGAACACAGTCGTATAGTATATCCAAAACGATAACCTATAGGTTTCGTGGGCTTAAAAATTTTCGGGAATTTCCTCATTTTTATCCCCCATCCCCCCAAATCAAGATGGCGGCACAACCTGCGAGACGAGGTAGACAATTGAAATTTGGTGAAATTATAGCTTTTGGTCTCTAACCGACGGGAAAATTCCAAGATGTTCAATTTTTTCACTTTTTACCCCCTAGGATATCGAAATATGGAGGCAATTTTAATGACTGTGCAGACATTCCTTTTGAGCTATTTTTTGGCTAAACGGTAAGTCGTATCACAAAACGGATGGCACAATGTCTCTTCAATTCGGAGTGATCTACAACTTTGGTCCTGTGACATTTTGTCGTATCTCTCTCCCTTATACGTTAAATTTGGCCGTATTTCTGGATTGTTCGTAAATTTGGTGATTTTTACAAGTATATTTTATTGTTTGACACACTTATAAGAATGATAGGATCATCACGTTGTGTGCGCACATTGGCACGATTAAGGGACATATGTGTACCAAATTTCATGATTCTAGCTTATACATAAGTAGGCAAAATGTAATGTAAAATGTTAAAAATGCACCCAAATTTCACCCTATTCAAAATTTGAACTCAATTTACCCCCTTAATATGGGAGATACGAGGAAGTGGTTTAGATACAAACATGTAGAGCGATAAATGAGGCGTCTGATGGCGCAAACCGTTTCTTAATATCATAAACCGTTTAGGAGATATGAATCTCGAAGTGGAAGTCTGCACTTTTCAACGTGCTCATGCTTATCCGTCATCTATATATATAAAAGCAAGTCGGGCTGGAGCGATGTATATATAAATATTTAAAAATGAAAAAAGACGTGAATTAATGAGGCACTTCCAGAAATCTCAGAAATTTGAAACTTGGTACGAGGGAAACTGATGACCCCAGGATCCCTAGAAAAATCGGAAATTCTCAAAATTCCCTGAAGGGGGCACGCTGGGGGGGCTCAAATTTTGGGCTCAGTATAAGAACACAGTCGTATAGTATATCCAAAACGATAACCTATAGGTTTCGTGGGCTTAAAAATTTTCGGGAATTTCCTCATTTTTATCCCCCATCCCCCCAAATCAAGATGGCGGCACAACCTGCGAGACGAGGTAGACAATTGAAATTTGGTGAAATTATAGCTTTTGGTCTCTAACCGACGGGAAAATTCCAAGATGTTCAATTTTTTCACTTTTTACCCCCTAGGATATCGAAATATGGAGGCAATTTTAATGACTGTGCAGACATTCCTTTTGAGCTATTTTTTGGCTAAACGGTAAGTCGTATCACAAAACGGATGGCACAATGTCTCTTCAATTCGGAGTGATCTACAACTTTGGTCCTGTGACATTTTGTCGTATCTCTCTCCCTTATACGTTAAATTTGGCCGTATTTCTGGATTGTTCGTAAATTTGGTGATTTTTACAAGTATATTTTATTGTTTGACACACTTATAAGAATGATAGGATCATCACGTTGTGTGCGCACATTGGCACGATTAAGGGACATATGTGTACCAAATTTCATGATTCTAGCTTATACATAAGTAGGCAAAATGTAATGTAAAATGTTAAAAATGCACCCAAATTTCACCCTATTCAAAATTTGAACTCAATTTACCCCCTTAATATGGGAGATACGAGGAAGTGGTTTAGATACAAACATGTAGAGCGATAAATGAGGCGTCTGATGGCGCAAACCGTTTCTTAATATCATAAACCGTTTAGGAGATATGAATCTCGAAGTGGAAGTCTGCACTTTTCAACGTGCTCATGCTTATCCGTCATCTATATATATAAAAGCAAGTCGGGCTGGAGCGATGTATATATAAATATTTAAAAATGAAAAAAGACGTGAATTAATGAGGCACTTCCAGAAATCTCAGAAATTTGAAACTTGGTACGAGGGAAACTGATGACCCCAGGATCCCTAGAAAAATCGGAAATTCTCAAAATTCCCTGAAGGGGGCACGCTGGGGAGGCTCAAATTTTGGGCTCAGTATAAGAACACAGTCGTATAGTATATCCAAAACGATAACCTATAGGTTTCGTGGGTATATAAAAGCAAGTCGGGCTGGAGCGATGTATATATAAATATTTAAAAATGAAAAAAGTCGTGAATTAATGAGGCACTTCCAGAAATCTCAGAAATTTGAAACTTGGTACGAGGGAAACTGATGACCCCAGGATCCCTAGAAAAATCGGAAATTCTCAAAATTCCCTGAAGGGGGCACGCTGGGGGGGCTCAAATTTTGGGCTCAGTATAAGAACACAGTCGTATAGTATATCCAAAACGATAACCTATAGGTTTCGTGGGCTTAAAAATTTTCGGGAATTTCCTCATTTTTATCCCCCATCCCCCCAAATCAAGATGGCGGCACAACCTGCGAGACGAGGTAGACAATTGAAATTTGGTGAAATTATAGCTTTTGGTCTCTAACCGACGGGAAAATTCCAAGATGTTCAATTTTTTCACTTTTTACCCCCTAGGATATCGAAATATGGAGGCAATTTTAATGACTGTGCAGACATTCCTTTTGAGCTATTTTTTGGCTAAACGGTAAGTCGTATCACAAAACGGATGGCACAATGTCTCTTCAATTCGGAGTGATCTACAACTTTGGTCCTGTGACATTTTGTCGTATCTCTCTCCCTTATACGTTAAATTTGGCCGTATTTCTGGATTGTTCGTAAATTTGGTGATTTTTACAAGTATATTTTATTGTTTGACACACTTATAAGAATGATAGGATCATCACGTTGTGTGCGCACATTGGCACGATTAAGGGACATATGTGTACCAAATTTCATGATTCTAGCTTATACATAAGTAGGCAAAATGTAATGTAAAATGTTAAAAATGCACCCAAATTTCACCCTATTCAAAATTTGAACTCAATTTACCCCCTTAATATGGGAGATACGAGGAAGTGGTTTAGATACAAACATGTAGAGCGATAAATGAGGCGTCTGATGGCGCAAACCGTTTCTTAATATCATAAACCGTTTAGGAGATATGAATCTCGAAGTGGAAGTCTGCACTTTTCAACGTGCTCATGCTTATCCGTCATCTATATATATAAAAGCAAGTCGGGCTGGAGCGATGTATATATAAATATTTAAAAATGAAAAAAGACGTGAATTAATGAGGCACTTCCAGAAATCTCAGAAATTTGAAACTTGGTACGAGGGAAACTGATGACCCCAGGATCCCTAGAAAAATCGGAAATTCTCAAAATTCCCTGAAGGGGGCACGCTGGGGGGGCTCAAATTTTGGGCTCAGTATAAGAACACAGTCGTATAGTATATCCAAAACGATAACCTATAGGTTTCGTGGGCTTAAAAATTTTCGGGAATTTCCTCATTTTTATCCCCCATCCCCCCAAATCAAGATGGCGGCACAACCTGCGAGACGAGGTAGACAATTGAAATTTGGTGAAATTATAGCTTTTGGTCTCTAACCGACGGGAAAATTCCAAGATGTTCAATTTTTTCACTTTTTACCCCCTAGGATATCGAAATATGGAGGCAATTTTAATGACTGTGCAGACATTCCTTTTGAGCTATTTTTTGGCTAAACGGTAAGTCGTATCACAAAACGGATGGCACAATGTCTCTTCAATTCGGAGTGATCTACAACTTTGGTCCTGTGACATTTTGTCGTATCTCTCTCCCTTATACGTTAAATTTGGCCGTATTTCTGGATTGTTCGTAAATTTGGTGATTTTTACAAGTATATTTTATTGTTTGACACACTTATAAGAATGATAGGATCATCACGTTGTGTGCGCACATTGGCACGATTAAGGGACATATGTGTACCAAATTTCATGATTCTAGCTTATACATAAGTAGGCAAAATGTAATGTAAAATGTTAAAAATGCACCCAAATTTCACCCTATTCAAAATTTGAACTCAATTTACCCCCTTAATATGGGAGATACGAGGAAGTGGTTTAGATACAAACATGTAGAGCGATAAATGAGGCGTCTGATGGCGCAAACCGTTTCTTAATATCATAAACCGTTTAGGAGATATGAATCTCGAAGTGGAAGTCTGCACTTTTCAACGTGCTCATGCTTATCCGTCATCTATATATATAAAAGCAAGTCGGGCTGGAGCGATGTATATATAAATATTTAAAAATGAAAAAAGACGTGAATTAATGAGGCACTTCCAGAAATCTCAGAAATTTGAAACTTGGTACGAGGGAAACTGATGACCCCAGGATCCCTAGAAAAATCGGAAATTCTCAAAATTCCCTGAAGGGGGCACGCTGGGGAGGCTCAAATTTTGGGCTCAGTATAAGAACACAGTCGTATAGTATATCCAAAACGATAACCTATAGGTTTCGTGGGTATATAAAAGCAAGTCGGGCTGGAGCGATGTATATATAAATATTTAAAAATGAAAAAAGTCGTGAATTAATGAGGCACTTCCAGAAATCTCAGAAATTTGAAACTTGGTACGAGGGAAACTGATGACCCCAGGATCCCTAGAAAAATCGGAAATTCTCAAAATTCCCTGAAGGGGGCACGCTGGGGGGGCTCAAATTTTGGGCTCAGTATAAGAACACAGTCGTATAGTATATCCAAAACGATAACCTATAGGTTTCGTGGGCTTAAAAATTTTCGGGAATTTCCTCATTTTTATCCCCCATCCCCCCAAATCAAGATGGCGGCACAACCTGCGAGACGAGGTAGACAATTGAAATTTGGTGAAATTATAGCTTTTGGTCTCTAACCGACGGGAAAATTCCAAGATGTTCAATTTTTTCACTTTTTACCCCCTAGGATATCGAAATATGGAGGCAATTTTAATGACTGTGCAGACATTCCTTTTGAGCTATTTTTTGGCTAAACGGTAAGTCGTATCACAAAACGGATGGCACAATGTCGCTTCAATTCGGAGTGATCTACAACTTTGGTCCTGTGACATTTTGTCGTATCTCTCTCCCTTATACGTTAAATTTGGCCGTATTTCTGGATTGTTCGTAAATTTGGTGATTTTTACAAGTATATTTTATTGTTTGACACACTTATAAGAATGATAGGATCATCACGTTGTGTGCGCACATTGGCACGATTAAGGGACATATGTGTACCAAATTTCATGATTCTAGCTTATACATAAGTAGGCAAAATGTAATGTAAAATGTTAAAAATGCACCCAAATTTCACCCTATTCAAAATTTGAACTCAATTTACCCCCTTAATATGGGAGATACGAGGAAGTGGTTTAGATATAAACATGTAGAGCGATAAATGAGGCGTCTGATGGCGCAAACCGTTTCTTAATATCATAAACCGTTTAGGAGATATGAATCTCGAAGTGGAAGTCTGCACTTTTCAACGTGCTCATGCTTATCCGTCATCTATATATATAAAAGCAAGTCGGGCTGGAGCGATGTATATATAAATATTTAAAAATGAAAAAAGACGTGAATTAATGAGGCACTTCCAGAAATCTCAGAAATTTGAAACTTGGTACGAGGGAAACTGATGACCCCAGGATCCCTAGAAAAATCGGAAATTCTCAAAATTCCCTGAAGGGGGCACGCTGGGGGGGGCTCAAATTTTGGGCTCAGTATAAGAACACAGTCGTATAGTATATCCAAAACGATAACCTATAGGTTTCGTGGGCTTAAAAATTTTCGGGAATCTCCTCATTTTTATCCCCCATCCCCCCAAATCAAGATGGCGGCACAACCTGCGAGACGAGGTAGACAATTGAAATTTGGTGAAATTATAGCTTTTGGTCTCTAACCGACGGGAAAATTCCAAGATGTTCAATTTTTTCACTTTTTACCCCCTAGGATATCGAAATATGGAGGCAATTTTAATGACTGTGCAGACATTCCTTTTGAGCTATTTTTTGGCTAAACGGTAAGTCGTATCACAAAACGGATGGCACAATGTCTCTTCAATTCGGAGTGATCTACAACTTTGGTCCTGTGACATTTTGTCGTATCTCTCTCCCTTATACGTTAAATTTGGCCGTATTTCTGGATTGTTCGTAAATTTGGTGATTTTTACAAGTATATTTTATTGTTTGACACACTTATAAGAATGATAGGATCATCACGTTGTGTGCGCACATTGGCACGATTAAGGGACATATGTGTACCAAATTTCATGATTCTAGCTTATACATAAGTAGGCAAAATGTAATGTAAAATGTTAAAAATGCACCCAAATTTCACCCTATTCAAAATTTGAACTCAATTTACCCCCTTAATATGGGAGATACGAGGAAGTGGTTTAGATACAAACATGTAGAGCGATAAATGAGGCGTCTGATGGCGCAAACCGTTTCTTAATATCATAAACCGTTTAGGAGATATGAATCTCGAAGTGGAAGTCTGCACTTTTCAACGTGCTCATGCTTATCCGTCATCTATATATATAAAAGCAAGTCGGGCTGGAGCGATGTATATATAAATATTTAAAAATGAAAAAAGACGTGAATTAATGAGGCACTTCCAGAAATCTCAGAAATTTGAAACTTGGTACGAGGGAAACTGATGACCCCAGGATCCCTAGAAAAATCGGAAATTCTCAAAATTCCCTGAAGGGGGCACGCTGGGGAGGCTCAAATTTTGGGCTCAGTATAAGAACACAGTCGTATAGTATATCCAAAACGATAACCTATAGGTTTCGTGGGTATATAAAAGCAAGTCGGGCTGGAGCGATGTATATATAAATATTTAAAAATGAAAAAAGTCGTGAATTAATGAGGCACTTCCAGAAATCTCAGAAATTTGAAACTTGGTACGAGGGAAACTGATGACCCCAGGATCCCTAGAAAAATCGGAAATTCTCAAAATTCCCTGAAGGGGGCACGCTGGGGGGGCTCAAATTTTGGGCTCAGTATAAGAACACAGTCGTATAGTATATCCAAAACGATAACCTATAGGTTTCGTGGGCTTAAAAATTTTCGGGAATTTCCTCATTTTTATCCCCCATCCCCCCAAATCAAGATGGCGGCACAACCTGCGAGACGAGGTAGACAATTGAAATTTGGTGAAATTATAGCTTTTGGTCTCTAACCGACGGGAAAATTCCAAGATGTTCAATTTTTTCACTTTTTACCCCCTAGGATATCGAAATATGGAGGCAATTTTAATGACTGTGCAGACATTCCTTTTGAGCTATTTTTTGGCTAAACGGTAAGTCGTATCACAAAACGGATGGCACAACGTCTCTTCAATTCGGAGTGATCTACAACTTTGGTCCTGTGACATTTTGTCGTATCTCTCTCCCTTATACGTTAAATTTGGCCGTATTTCTGGATTGTTCGTAAATTTGGTGATTTTTACAAGTATATTTTATTGTTTGACACACTTATAAGAATGATAGGATCATCACGTTGTGTGCGCACATTGGCACGATTAAGGGACATATGTGTACCAAATTTCATGATTCTAGCTTATACATAAGTAGGCAAAATGTAATGTAAAATGTTAAAAATGCACCCAAATTTCACCCTATTCAAAATTTGAACTCAATTTACCCCCTTAATATGGGAGATACGAGGAAGTGGTTTAGATACAAACATGTAGAGCGATAAATGAGGCGTCTGATGGCGCAAACCGTTTCTTAATATCATAAACCGTTTAGGAGATATGAATCTCGAAGTGGAAGTCTGCACTTTTCAACGTGCTCATGCTTATCCGTCATCTATATATATAAAAGCAAGTCGGGCTGGAGCGATGTATATATAAATATTTAAAAATGAAAAAAGACGTGAATTAATGAGGCACTTCCAGAAATCTCAGAAATTTGAAACTTGGTACGAGGGAAACTGATGACCCCAGGATCCCTAGAAAAATCGGAAATTCTCAAAATTCCCTGAAGGGGGCACGCTGGGGGGGCTCAAATTTTGGGCTCAGTATAAGAACACAGTCGTATAGTATATCCAAAACGATAACCTATAGGTTTCGTGGGCTTAAAAATTTTCGGGAATTTCCTCATTTTTATCCCCCATCCCCCCAAATCAAGATGGCGGCACAACCTGCGAGACGAGGTAGACAATTGAAATTTGGTGAAATTATAGCTTTTGGTCTCTAACCGACGGGAAAATTCCAAGATGTTCAATTTTTTCACTTTTTACCCCCTAGGATATCGAAATATGGAGGCAATTTTAATGACTGTGCAGACATTCCTTTTGAGCTATTTTTTGGCTAAACGGTAAGTCGTATCACAAAACGGATGGCACAATGTCTCTTCAATTCGGAGTGATCTACAACTTTGGTCCTGTGACATTTTGTCGTATCTCTCTCCCTTATACGTTAAATTTGGCCGTATTTCTGGATTGTTCGTAAATTTGGTGATTTTTACAAGTATATTTTATTGTTTGACACACTTATAAGAATGATAGGATCATCACGTTGTGTGCGCACATTGGCACGATTAAGGGACATATGTGTACCAAATTTCATGATTCTAGCTTATACATAAGTAGGCAAAATGTAATGTAAAATGTTAAAAATGCACCCAAATTTCACCCTATTCAAAATTTGAACTCAATTTACCCCCTTAATATGGGAGATACGAGGAAGTGGTTTAGATACAAACATGTAGAGCGATAAATGAGGCGTCTGATGGCGCAAACCGTTTCTTAATATCATAAACCGTTTAGGAGATATGAATCTCGAAGTGGAAGTCTGCACTTTTCAACGTGCTCATGCTTATCCGTCATCTATATCTATATATATAAAAGCAAGTCGGGCTGGAGCGATGTATATATAAATATTTAAAAATGAAAAAAGACGTGAATTAATGAGGCACTTCCAGAAATCTCAGAAATTTGAAACTTGGTAGGAGGGAAACTGATGACCCCAGGATCCCTAGAAAAATCGGAAATTCTCAAAATTCCCTGAAGGGGGCACGCTGGGGGGGGCTCAAATTTTGGGCTCAGTATAAGAACACAGTCGTATAGTATATCCAAAACGATAACCTATAGGTTTCGTGGGCTTAAAAATTTTCGGGAATCTCCTCATTTTTATCCCCCATCCCCCCAAATCAAGATGGCGGCACAACCTGCGAGACGAGGTAGACAATTGAAATTTGGTGAAATTATAGCTTTTGGTCTCTAACCGACGGGAAAATTCCAAGATGTTCAATTTTTTCACTTTTTACCCCCTAGGATATCGAAATATGGAGGCAATTTTAATGACTGTGCAGACATTCCTTTTGAGCTATTTTTTGGCTAAACGGTAAGTCGTATCACAAAACGGATGGCACAATGTCTCTTCAATTCGGAGTGATCTACAACTTTGGTCCTGTGACATTTTGTCGTATCTCTCTCCCTTATACGTTAAATTTGGCCGTATTTCTGGATTGTTCGTAAATTTGGTGATTTTTACAAGTATATTTTATTGTTTGACACACTTATAAGAATGATAGGATCATCACGTTGTGTGCGCACATTGGCACGATTAAGGGACATATGTGTACCAAATTTCATGATTCTAGCTTATACATAAGTAGGCAAAATGTAATGTAAAATGTTAAAAATGCACCCAAATTTCACCCTATTCAAAATTTGAACTCAATTTACCCCCTTAATATGGGAGATACGAGGAAGTGGTTTAGATACAAACATGTAGAGCGATAAATGAGGCGTCTGATGGCGCAAACCGTTTCTTAATATCATAAACCGTTTAGGAGATATGAATCTCGAAGTGGAAGTCTGCACTTTTCAACGTGCTCATGCTTATCCGTCATCTATCTATATATATAAAAGCAAGTCGGGCTGGAGCGATGTATATATAAATATTTAAAAATGAAAAAAGACGTGAATTAATGAGGCACTTCCAGAAATCTCAGAAATTTGAAACTTGGTACGAGGGAAACTGATGACCCCAGGATCCCTAGAAAAATCGGAAATTCTCAAAATTCCCTGAAGGGGGCACGCTGGGGAGGCTCAAATTTTGGGCTCAGTATAAGAACACAGTCGTATAGTATATCCAAAACGATAACCTATAGGTTTCGTGGGTATACAAAAGCAAGTCGGGCTGGAGCGATGTATATATAAATATTTAAAAATGAAAAAAGTCGTGAATTAATGAGGCACTTCCAGAAATCTCAGAAATTTGAAACTTGGTACGAGGGAAACTGATGACCCCAGGATCCCTAGAAAAATCGGAAATTCTCAAAATTCCCTGAAGGGGGCACGCTGGGGGGGCTCAAATTTTGGGCTCAGTATAAGAACACAGTCGTATAGTATATCCAAAACGATAACCTATAGGTTTCGTGGGTATATAAAAGCAAGTCGGGCTGGAGCGATGTATATATAAATATTTAAAAATGAAAAAAGACGTGAATTAATGAGGCACTTCCAGAAATCTCAGAAATTTGAAACTTGGTACGAGGGAAACTGATGACCCCAGGATCCCTAGAAAAATCGGAAATTCTCAAAATTCCCTGAAGGGGGCACGCTGGGGGGGCTCAAATTTTGGGCTCAGTATAAGAACACAGTCGTATAGTATATCCAAAACGATAACCTATAGGTTTCGTGGGCTTAAAAATTTTCGGGAATTTCCTCATTTTTATCCCCCATCCCCCCAAATCAAGATGGCGGCACAACCTGCGAGACGAGGTAGACAATTGAAATTTGGTGAAATTATAGCTTTTGGTCTCTAACCGACGGGAAAATTCCAAGATGTTCAATTTTTTCACTTTTTACCCCCTAGGATATCGAAATATGGAGGCAATTTTAATGACTGTGCAGACATTCCTTTTGAGCTATTTTTTGGCTAAACGGTAAGTCGTATCACAAAACGGATGGCACAATGTCTCTTCAATTCGGAGTGATCTACAACTTTGGTCCTGTGACATTTTGTCGTATCTCTCTCCCTTATACGTTAAATTTGGCCGTATTTCTGGATTGTTCGTAAATTTGGTGATTTTTACAAGTATATTTTATTGTTTGACACACTTATAAGAATGATAGGATCATCACGTTGTGTGCGCACATTGGCACGATTAAGGGACATATGTGTACCAAATTTCATGATTCTAGCTTATACATAAGTAGGCAAAATGTAATGTAAAATGTTAAAAATGCACCCAAATTTCACCCTATTCAAAATTTGAACTCAATTTACCCCCTTAATATGGGAGATACGAGGAAGTGGTTTAGATACAAACACGTAGAGCGATAAATGAGGCGTCTGATGGCGCAAACCGTTTCTTAATATCATAAACCGTTTAGGAGATATGAATCTCGAAGTGGAAGTCTGCACTTTTCAACGTGCTCATGCTTATCCGTCATCTATCTATATATATAAAAGCAAGTCGGGCTGGAGCGATGTATATATAAATATTTAAAAATGAAAAAAGACGTGAATTAATGAGGCACTTCCAGAAATCTCAGAAATTTGAAACTTGGTACGAGGGAAACTGATGACCCCAGGATCCCTAGAAAAATCGGAAATTCTCAAAATTCCCTGAAGGGGGCACGCTGGGGAGGCTCAAATTTTGGGCTCAGTATAAGAACACAGTCGTATAGTATATCCAAAACGATAACCTATAGGTTTCGTGGGTATATAAAAGCAAGTCGGGCTGGAGCGATGTATATATAAATATTTAAAAATGAAAAAAGACGTGAATTAATGAGGCACTTCCAGAAATCTCAGAAATTTGAAACTTGGTACGAGGGAAACTGATGACCCCAGGATCCCTAGAAAAATCGGAAATTCTCAAAATTCCCTGAAGGGGGCACGCTGGGGGGGCTCAAATTTTGGGCTCAGTATAAGAACACAGTCGTATAGTATATCCAAAACGATAACCTATAGGTTTCGTGGGCTTAAAAATTTTCGGGAATTTCCTCATTTTTATCCCCCATCCCCCCAAATCAAGATGGCGGCACAACCTGCGAGACGAGGTAGACAATTGAAATTTGGTGAAATTATAGCTTTTGGTCTCTAACCGACGGGAAAATTCCAAGATGTTCAATTTTTTCACTTTTTACCCCCTAGGATATCGAAATATGGAGGCAATTTTAATGACTGTGCAGACATTCCTTTTGAGCTATTTTTTGGCTAAACGGTAAGTCGTATCACAAAACGGATGGCACAATGTCTCTTCAATTCGGAGTGATCTACAACTTTGGTCCTGTGACATTTTGTCGTATCTCTCTCCCTTATACGTTAAATTTGGCCGTATTTCTGGATTGTTCGTAAATTTGGTGATTTTTACAAGTATATTTTATTGTTTGACACACTTATAAGAATGATAGGATCATCACGTTGTGTGCGCACATTGGCACGATTAAGGGACATATGTGTACCAAATTTCATGATTCTAGCTTATACATAAGTAGGCAAAATGTAATGTAAAATGTTAAAAATGCACCCAAATTTCACCCTATTCAAAATTTGAACTCAATTTACCCCCTTAATATGGGAGATACGAGGAAGTGGTTTAGATACAAACATGTAGAGCGATAAATGAGGCGTCTGATGGCGCAAACCGTTTCTTAATATCATAAACCGTTTAGGAGATATGAATCTCGAAGTGGAAGTCTGCACTTTTCAACGTGCTCATGCTTATCCGTCATCTATATCTATATATATAAAAGCAAGTCGGGCTGGAGCGATGTATATATAAATATTTAAAAATGAAAAAAGACGTGAATTAATGAGGCACTTCCAGAAATCTCAGAAATTTGAAACTTGGTAGGAGGGAAACTGATGACCCCAGGATCCCTAGAAAAATCGGAAATTCTCAAAATTCCCTGAAGGGGGCACGCTGGGGGGGGCTCAAATTTTGGGCTCAGTATAAGAACACAGTCGTATAGTATATCCAAAACGATAACCTATAGGTTTCGTGGGCTTAAAAATTTTCGGGAATCTCCTCATTTTTATCCCCCATCCCCCCAAATCAAGATGGCGGCACAACCTGCGAGACGAGGTAGACAATTGAAATTTGGTGAAATTATAGCTTTTGGTCTCTAACCGACGGGAAAATTCCAAGATGTTCAATTTTTTCACTTTTTACCCCCTAGGATATCGAAATATGGAGGCAATTTTAATGACTGTGCAGACATTCCTTTTGAGCTATTTTTTGGCTAAACGGTAAGTCGTATCACAAAACGGATGGCACAATGTCTCTTCAATTCGGAGTGATCTACAACTTTGGTCCTGTGACATTTTGTCGTATCTCTCTCCCTTATACGTTAAATTTGGCCGTATTTCTGGATTGTTCGTAAATTTGGTGATTTTTACAAGTATATTTTATTGTTTGACACACTTATAAGAATGATAGGATCATCACGTTGTGTGCGCACATTGGCACGATTAAGGGACATATGTGTACCAAATTTCATGATTCTAGCTTATACATAAGTAGGCAAAATGTAATGTAAAATGTTAAAAATGCACCCAAATTTCACCCTATTCAAAATTTGAACTCAATTTACCCCCTTAATATGGGAGATACGAGGAAGTGGTTTAGATACAAACATGTAGAGCGATAAATGAGGCGTCTGATGGCGCAAACCGTTTCTTAATATCATAAACCGTTTAGGAGATATGAATCTCGAAGTGGAAGTCTGCACTTTTCAACGTGCTCATGCTTATCCGTCATCTATCTATATATATAAAAGCAAGTCGGGCTGGAGCGATGTATATATAAATATTTAAAAATGAAAAAAGACGTGAATTAATGAGGCACTTCCAGAAATCTCAGAAATTTGAAACTTGGTACGAGGGAAACTGATGACCCCAGGATCCCTAGAAAAATCGGAAATTCTCAAAATTCCCTGAAGGGGGCACGCTGGGGAGGCTCAAATTTTGGGCTCAGTATAAGAACACAGTCGTATAGTATATCCAAAACGATAACCTATAGGTTTCGTGGGTATATAAAAGCAAGTCGGGCTGGAGCGATGTATATATAAATATTTAAAAATGAAAAAAGTCGTGAATTAATGAGGCACTTCCAGAAATCTCAGAAATTTGAAACTTGGTACGAGGGAAACTGATGACCCCAGGATCCCTAGAAAAATCGGAAATTCTCAAAATTCCCTGAAGGGGGCACGCTGGGGGGGCTCAAAGTTTGGGCTCAGTATAAGAACACAGTCGTATAGTATATCCAAAACGATAACCTATAGGTTTCGTGGGTATATAAAAGCAAGTCGGGCTGGAGCGATGTATATATAAATATTTAAAAATGAAAAAAGACGTGAATTAATGAGGCACTTCCAGAAATCTCAGAAATTTGAAACTTGGTACGAGGGAAACTGATGACCCCAGGATCCCTAGAAAAATCGGAAATTCTCAAAATTCCCTGAAGGGGGCACGCTGGGGGGGCTCAAATTTTGGGCTCAGTATAAGAACACAGTCGTATAGTATATCCAAAACGATAACCTATAGGTTTCGTGGGCTTAAAAATTTTCGGGAATTTCCTCATTTTTATCCCCCATCCCCCCAAATCAAGATGGCGGCACAACCTGCGAGACGAGGTAGACAATTGAAATTTGGTGAAATTATAGCTTTTGGTCTCTAACCGACGGGAAAATTCCAAGATGTTCAATTTTTTCACTTTTTACCCCCTAGGATATCGAAATATGGAGGCAATTTTAATGACTGTGCAGACATTCCTTTTGAGCTATTTTTTGGCTAAACGGTAAGTCGTATCACAAAACGGATGGCACAATGTCTCTTCAATTCGGAGTGATCTACAACTTTGGTCCTGTGACATTTTGTCGTATCTCTCTCCCTTATACGTTAAATTTGGCCGTATTTCTGGATTGTTCGTAAATTTGGTGATTTTTACAAGTATATTTTATTGTTTGACACACTTATAAGAATGATAGGATCATCACGTTGTGTGCGCACATTGGCACGATTAAGGGACATATGTGTACCAAATTTCATGATTCTAGCTTATACATAAGTAGGCAAAATGTAATGTAAAATGTTAAAAATGCACCCAAATTTCACCCTATTCAAAATTTGAACTCAATTTACCCCCTTAATATGGGAGATACGAGGAAGTGGTTTAGATACAAACACGTAGAGCGATAAATGAGGCGTCTGATGGCGCAAACCGTTTCTTAATATCATAAACCGTTTAGGAGATATGAATCTCGAAGTGGAAGTCTGCACTTTTCAACGTGCTCATGCTTATCCGTCATCTATCTATATATATAAAAGCAAGTCGGGCTGGAGCGATGTATATATAAATATTTAAAAATGAAAAAAGACGTGAATTAATGAGGCACTTCCAGAAATCTCAGAAATTTGAAACTTGGTACGAGGGAAACTGATGACCCCAGGATCCCTAGAAAAATCGGAAATTCTCAAAATTCCCTGAAGGGGGCACGCTGGGGAGGCTCAAATTTTGGGCTCAGTATAAGAACACAGTCGTATAGTATATCCAAAACGATAACCTATAGGTTTCGTGGGTATATAAAAGCAAGTCGGGCTGGAGCGATGTATATATAAATATTTAAAAATGAAAAAAGACGTGAATTAATGAGGCACTTCCAGAA
Organism: Anabrus simplex; assembly: GCF_040414725.1. Lineage (NCBI taxonomy): Eukaryota > Metazoa > Arthropoda > Insecta > Orthoptera > Tettigoniidae > Anabrus > Anabrus simplex. Next base: position 102,734,081 of record NC_090271.1, on the reverse strand, counting down.
ATCTCAGAAATTTGAAACTTGGTACGAGGGAAACTGATGACCCCAGGATCCCTAGAAAAATCGGAAATTCTCAAAATTCCCTGAAGGGGGCACGCTGGGGGGGCTCAAATTTTGGGCTCAGTATAAGAACACAGTCGTATAGTATATCCAAAACGATAACCTATAGGTTTCGTGGGCTTAAAAATTTTCGGGAATTTCCTCATTTTTATCCCCCATCCCCCCAAATCAAGATGGCGGCACAACCTGCGAGACGAGGTAGACAATTGAAATTTGGTGAAATTATAGCTTTTGGTCTCTAACCGACGGGAAAATTCCAAGATGTTCAATTTTTTCACTTTTTACCCCCTAGGATATCGAAATATGGAGGCAATTTTAATGACTGTGCAGACATTCCTTTTGAGCTATTTTTTGGCTAAACGGTAAGTCGTATCACAAAACGGATGGCACAATGTCTCTTCAATTCGGAGTGATCTACAACTTTGGTCCTGTGACATTTTGTCGTATCTCTCTCCCTTATACGTTAAATTTGGCCGTATTTCTGGATTGTTCGTAAATTTGGTGATTTTTACAAGTATATTTTATTGTTTGACACACTTATAAGAATGATAGGATCATCACGTTGTGTGCGCACATTGGCACGATTAAGGGACATATGTGTACCAAATTTCATGATTCTAGCTTATACATAAGTAGGCAAAATGTAATGTAAAATGTTAAAAATGCACCCAAATTTCACCCTATTCAAAATTTGAACTCAATTTACCCCCTTAATATGGGAGATACGAGGAAGTGGTTTAGATACAAACATGTAGAGCGATAAATGAGGCGTCTGATGGCGCAAACCGTTTCTTAATATCATAAACCGTTTAGGAGATATGAATCTCGAAGTGGAAGTCTGCACTTTTCAACGTGCTCATGCTTATCCGTCATCTATATATATAAAAGCAAGTCGGGCTGGAGCGATGTATATATAAATATTTAAAAATGAAAAAAGACGTGAATTAATGAGGCACTTCCAGAAATCTCAGAAATTTGAAACTTGGTACGAGGGAAACTGATGACCCCAGGATCCCTAGAAAAATCGGAAATTCTCAAAATTCCCTGAAGGGGGCACGCTGGGGAGGCTCAAATTTTGGGCTCAGTATAAGAACACAGTCGTATAGTATATCCAAAACGATAACCTATAGGTTTCGTGGGTATATAAAAGCAAGTCGGGCTGGAGCGATGTATATATAAATATTTAAAAATGAAAAAAGTCGTGAATTAATGAGGCACTTCCAGAAATCTCAGAAATTTGAAACTTGGTACGAGGGAAACTGATGACCCCAGGATCCCTAGAAAAATCGGAAATTCTCAAAATTCCCTGAAGGGGGCACGCTGGGGGGGCTCAAATTTTGGGCTCAGTATAAGAACACAGTCGTATAGTATATCCAAAACGATAACCTATAGGTTTCGTGGGTATATAAAAGCAAGTCGGGCTGGAGCGATGTATATATAAATATTTAAAAATGAAAAAAGACGTGAATTAATGAGGCACTTCCAGAAATCTCAGAAATTTGAAACTTGGTACGAGGGAAACTGATGACCCCAGGATCCCTAGAAAAATCGGAAATTCTCAAAATTCCCTGAAGGGGGCACGCTGGGGGGGCTCAAATTTTGGGCTCAGTATAAGAACACAGTCGTATAGTATATCCAAAACGATAACCTATAGGTTTCGTGGGCTTAAAAATTTTCGGGAATTTCCTCATTTTTATCCCCCATCCCCCCAAATCAAGATGGCGGCACAACCTGCGAGACGAGGTAGACAATTGAAATTTGGTGAAATTATAGCTTTTGGTCTCTAACCGACGGGAAAATTCCAAGATGTTCAATTTTTTCACTTTTTACCCCCTAGGATATCGAAATATGGAGGCAATTTTAATGACTGTGCAGACATTCCTTTTGAGCTATTTTTTGGCTAAACGGTAAGTCGTATCACAAAACGGATGGCACAATGTCTCTTCAATTCGGAGTGATCTACAACTTTGGTCCTGTGACATTTTGTCGTATCTCTCTCCCTTATACGTTAAATTTGGCCGTATTTCTGGATTGTTCGTAAATTTGGTGATTTTTACAAGTATATTTTATTGTTTGACACACTTATAAGAATGATAGGATCATCACGTTGTGTGCGCACATTGGCACGATTAAGGGACATATGTGTACCAAATTTCATGATTCTAGCTTATACATAAGTAGGCAAAATGTAATGTAAAATGTTAAAAATGCACCCAAATTTCACCCTATTCAAAATTTGAACTCAATTTACCCCCTTAATATGGGAGATACGAGGAAGTGGTTTAGATACAAACACGTAGAGCGATAAATGAGGCGTCTGATGGCGCAAACCGTTTCTTAATATCATAAACCGTTTAGGAGATATGAATCTCGAAGTGGAAGTCTGCACTTTTCAACGTGCTCATGCTTATCCGTCATCTATCTATATATATAAAAGCAAGTCGGGCTGGAGCGATGTATATATAAATATTTAAAAATGAAAAAAGACGTGAATTAATGAGGCACTTCCAGAAATCTCAGAAATTTGAAACTTGGTACGAGGGAAACTGATGACCCCAGGATCCCTAGAAAAATCGGAAATTCTCAAAATTCCCTGAAGGGGGCACGCTGGGGAGGCTCAAATTTTGGGCTCAGTATAAGAACACAGTCGTATAGTATATCCAAAACGATAACCTATAGGTTTCGTGGGTATATAAAAGCAAGTCGGGCTGGAGCGATGTATATATAAATATTTAAAAATGAAAAAAGACGTGAATTAATGAGGCACTTCCAGAAATCTCAGAAATTTGAAACTTGGTACGAGGGAAACTGATGACCCCAGGATCCCTAGAAAAATCGGAAATTCTCAAAATTCCCTGAAGGGGGCACGCTGGGGGGGCTCAAATTTTGGGCTCAGTATAAGAACACAGTCGTATAGTATATCCAAAACGATAACCTATAGGTTTCGTGGGCTTAAAAATTTTCGGGAATTTCCTCATTTTTATCCCCCATCCCCCCAAATCAAGATGGCGGCACAACCTGCGAGACGAGGTAGACAATTGAAATTTGGTGAAATTATAGCTTTTGGTCTCTAACCGACGGGAAAATTCCAAGATGTTCAATTTTTTCACTTTTTACCCCCTAGGATATCGAAATATGGAGGCAATTTTAATGACTGTGCAGACATTCCTTTTGAGCTATTTTTTGGCTAAACGGTAAGTCGTATCACAAAACGGATGGCACAATGTCTCTTCAATTCGGAGTGATCTACAACTTTGGTCCTGTGACATTTTGTCGTATCTCTCTCCCTTATACGTTAAATTTGGCCGTATTTCTGGATTGTTCGTAAATTTGGTGATTTTTACAAGTATATTTTATTGTTTGACACACTTATAAGAATGATAGGATCATCACGTTGTGTGCGCACATTGGCACGATTAAGGGACATATGTGTACCAAATTTCATGATTCTAGCTTATACATAAGTAGGCAAAATGTAATGTAAAATGTTAAAAATGCACCCAAATTTCACCCTATTCAAAATTTGAACTCAATTTACCCCCTTAATATGGGAGATACGAGGAAGTGGTTTAGATACAAACATGTAGAGCGATAAATGAGGCGTCTGATGGCGCAAACCGTTTCTTAATATCATAAACCGTTTAGGAGATATGAATCTCGAAGTGGAAGTCTGCACTTTTCAACGTGCTCATGCTTATCCGTCATCTATATATATAAAAGCAAGTCGGGCTGGAGCGATGTATATATAAATATTTAAAAATGAAAAAAGACGTGAATTAATGAGGCACTTCCAGAAATCTCAGAAATTTGAAACTTGGTACGAGGGAAACTGATGACCCCAGGATCCCTAGAAAAATCGGAAATTCTCAAAATTCCCTGAAGGGGGCACGCTGGGGAGGCTCAAATTTTGGGCTCAGTATAAGAACACAGTCGTATAGTATATCCAAAACGATAACCTATAGGTTTCGTGGGCTTAAAAATTTTCGGGAATTTCCTCATTTTTATCCCCCATCCCCCCAAATCAAGATGGCGGCACAACCTGCGAGACGAGGTAGACAATTGAAATTTGGTGAAATTATAGCTTTTGGTCTCTAACCGACGGGAAAATTCCAAGATGTTCAATTTTTTCACTTTTTACCCCCAAGGATATCGAAATATGGAGGCAATTCTAATGACTGTGCAGACATTCCTTTTGAGCTATTTTTTGGCTAAACGGTAAGTCGTATCACAAAACGGATGGCACAATGTCTCTTCAATTCGGAGTGATCTACAACTTTGGTCCTGTGACATTTTGTCGTATCTCTCTCCCTTATACGTTAAATTTGGCCGTATTTCTGGATTGTTCGTAAATTTGGTGATTTTTACAAGTATATTTTATTGTTTGACACACTTATAAGAATGATAGGATCATCACGTTGTGTGCGCACATTGGCACGATTAAGGGACATATGTGTACCAAATTTCATGATTCTAGCTTATACATAAGTAGGCAAAATGTAATGTAAAATGTTAAAAATGCACCCAAATTTCACCCTATTCAAAATTTGAACTCAATTTACCCCCTTAATATGGGAGATACGAGGAAGTGGTTTAGATACAAACATGTAGAGCGATAAATGAGGCGTCTGATGGCGCAAACCGTTTCTTAATATCATAAACCGTTTAGGAGATATGAATCTCGAAGTGGAAGTCTGCACTTTTCAACGTGCTCATGCTTATCCGTCATCTATATATATAAAAGCAAGTCGGGCTGGAGCGATGTATATATAAATATTTAAAAATGAAAAAAGACGTGAATTAATGAGGCACTTCCAGAAATCTCAGAAATTTGAAACTTGGTACGAGGGAAACTGATGACCCCAGGATCCCTAGAAAAATCGGAAATTCTCAAAATTCCCTGAAGGGGGCACGCTGGGGAGGCTCAAATTTTGGGCTCAGTATAAGAACACAGTCGTATAGTATATCCAAAACGATAACCTATAGGTTTCGTGGGCTTAAAAATTTTCGGGAATTTCCTCATTTTTATCCCCCATCCCCCCAAATCAAGATGGCGGCACAACCTGCGAGACGAGGTAGACAATTGAAATTTGGTGAAATTATAGCTTTTGGTCTCTAACCGACGGGAAAATTCCAAGATGTTCAATTTTTTCACTTTTTACCCCCAAGGATATCGAAATATGGAGGCAATTCTAATGACTGTGCAGACATTCCTTTTGAGCTATTTTTTGGCTAAACGGTAAGTCGTATCACAAAACGGATGGCACAATGTCTCTTCAATTCGGAGTGATCTACAACTTTGGTCCTGTGACATTTTGTCGTATCTCTCTCCCTTATACGTTAAATTTGGCCGTATTTCTGGATTGTTCGTAAATTTGGTGATTTTTACAAGTATATTTTATTGTTTGACACACTTATAAGAATGATAGGATCATCACGTTGTGTGCGCACATTGGCACGATTAAGGGACATATGTGTACCAAATTTCATGATTCTAGCTTATACATAAGTAGGCAAAATGTAATGTAAAATGTTAAAAATGCACCCAAATTTCACCCTATTCAAAATTTGAACTCAATTTACCCCCTTAATATGGGAGATACGAGGAAGTGGTTTAGATACAAACATGTAGAGCGATAAATGAGGCGTCTGATGGCGCAAACCGTTTCTTAATATCATAAACCGTTTAGGAGATATGAATCTCGAAGTGGAAGTCTGCACTTTTCAACGTGCTCGTGCTTATCCGTCTTCTATCTATATATATAAAAGCAAGTCGGGCTAGAGCGATGTATATATAAATATTTAAAAATGAAAAAAGACGTGAATTAATGAGGCACTTCCAGAAATCTCAGAAATTTGAAACTTGGTACGAGGGAAACTGATGACCCCAGGATCCCTAGAAAAATCGGAAATTCTCAAAATTCCCTGAAGGGGGCACGCTGGGGAGGCTCAAATTTTAGGCTCAGTATAAGAACACAGTCGTATAGTATATCCAAAACGATAACCTATAGGTTTCGTGGGCTTAAAAATTTTCGGGAATTTCCTCATTTTTATCCCCCATCCCCCCAAATCAAGATGGCGGCACAACCTGCGAGACGAGGTAGACAATTGAAATTAGGTGAAATTATAGCTTTTGGTCTCTAACCGACGGGAAAATTCCAAGATGTTCAATTTTTTCACTTTTTACCCCCAAGGATATCGAAATATGGAGGCAATTCTAATGACTGTGCAGACATTCCTTTTGAGCTATTTTTTGGCTAAACGGTAAGTCGTATCACAAAACGGATGGCACAATGTCTCTTCAATTCGGAGTGATCTACAACTTTGGTCCTGTGACATTTTGTCGTATCTCTCTCCCTTATACGTTAAATTTGGCCGTATTTCTGGATTGTTCGTAAATTTGGTGATTTTTACAAGTATATTTTATTGTTTGACACACTTATAAGAATGATAGGATCATCACGTTGTGTGCGCACATTGGCACGATTAAGGGACATATGTGTACCAAATTTCATGATTCTAGCTTATACATAAGTAGGCAAAATGTAATGTACAATGTTAAAAATGCACCCAAATTTCACCCTATTCAAAATTTGAACTCAATTTACCACCTTAATATGGGAGATACGAGGAAATGGTTTAGAAATAAACATATAGAGCGATAAATGAGGCGTCTGATGGCGCAAACCGTTTCTTAATATCATAAACCGTTTAGGAGATATGAATCTCGAAGTGGAAGTCTGCGCTGTTCAATGTGCTCATGCTTATCCGTCATCTATATAAATAAAATCGTAACGACCGTGTGTCTGTACATTGATTATTTTGGCGAAATTTCGGTACAGTTATCCGTTTCAGGTGTAAAAATGACCATCTGCATCATTTTTAGCTTTAGTGTCGTTTGTCTGTTTGTCTGTCCTTCTATAACTTGAAAACTACTGGATATATTTCCACCAAACTTAATATTTAGAATCCACCTGTCCTTGGGTAGGTTTTAGCGCAAACTGTGTGTCTGTACACTGATTATTTTGGCGAAATTTCCGTACAGTTATCCGTTTCAGGTGTAATAATGTCCATCTGCATCATTTTTAGCTTTGGTGTCTGTTTGTCTGTTAGTCTCTTTGTCTGTTTGTCTGTCCTTCTATAACTTGAAAACTACTAAATATATATTTCCACCAAACTTCATATTTAGAATCCACCTCTCCTTGGGTAGGTTTTAGCGCAAATATCGTTTCTAAATCCCTGAACTGAGTGGGGATTTTTACGAAACCGAAACCGTGATTTTGCACTCCCTCAAAGTATACACAACCGAACTTAATGGAAATCAACCTGCCTTAATGAAAATTAATTTTTAAACCTTTTTTTCTCATGTGCATCATTTCGATAACTGGATTTAGTAAGGGAGATATTAACGGACCGTTTTTCGGTACAAATCCCAGCGGACTTAACGCAAGAGCGGGTGCGTGTAAAGCGTACTTCTTACAACTTGAAAACTAACAAGATATTTGAACCAAATTTTATATATAGCATCCATCTGTCCAAGGGTAGGTTTCCTTGGTGTCTGTTAGTTAGTTAGTTAGTTAGTTAGTTTGTTTGTTTGTTTGTTTGTTTGTTTGTTTGTTTGTTTGTTTGTTTGTTTGTTTGGTCTGTTTGTCTTTCTCTAACTTGAAAACTACTGGATATATTTCCACCAAACTTCATATTTAGAAACCACCTATCCTTTGGGGAGGTTTTAGGGCAAATATTGTTTCTAAATCCCTGAACTAATTGGGGGTTTATACGAAACCGAAACCGTGATTTTGCACTCCCTCAAAATACACACAACCAAACTTAATGGAAATCTACCTGCCTTAATGGAAATTAATTTCTAAACCTTTTCTTCTCATGTGCATCATTTCAATCACTTACAGGAAAGATAGTATGATCAAACTCTACACGAACATTGGCCCACCCAGTACCCATATGTCAGCCAAATGCTATGTCACATAATTATCCGAAAAGTAATGCAATGTAAGATAATCTTACACAAATTTCAACCTATTCAACGTTTCTGATTCAATCTGACCCACGAATAGATTAGATGCGAGAAAATATCATAGGACCAGCCATTTAGATCGCTAAATACTGCGCCTTACGGTACAATCCTTTGTCGATATGACGTACCGTTTAGCAGCAGTTAATCTGTAAATGAAGGTCTGCAATATTGTAAACATTCATATACTTTCGTATGTCCATCTGTATATATTCATTGATGTCGATTTGTAGCGATCGAGAAAGGATGTGTCTGCTATTGTAATCAGTACTCCCTACACCGACTTTGACTGCTGGCAGTAGGAATGGGGTCCTTCTCCAACTCCTGTGTAACTGGCATTAGTAAGGAGGGCCTACCATTTTAATGAATAATTCACTTTTCCATTTGTCTTGCAGAAGGCAAGGGATCATGCAGTTTTGTTCGAAAGTCCCCTACTCTATTGTGTTTGGCTCTAGGCCAGGGTGCCCGCCATTATAAACAAATGTTCCAATATAAAATTTGACTAGCATTAGGCATAGTGGCCTGCTATTTTCATGGAAACTCACTAATTCCGTGTGACTGGCAGTAAGCTGGCTAGCAGCAGTAAAAAGGGACTGTCATTATAATGATAACTGCACAACTCAATTTTGACTGGTGGTAGGGAAGTTGCCTGGTATTATAATAAAAACTCCTCAACTGTAACCTGTCTGAAAGTAGGAAATGGGTCTGCCATTGTAACTAAAACTCACCAAATCGATTGTGATCGCGCAGTAGGCATTGGGGCCTGCAATTATAATGTAAACTTGCCAACTCGATTGTGAATGACAGTAGGCAAGTGAGCCTGGCGTTATCATCACAACTCCGCAACCCTCACTTTACATTGGAAACAACGTATGTGGACCTCCCCATGCTATTTCTCGGATAAGGCTAAGAGACATGCAATTTTAAAACAATCTCATTTGCTGCACGCACAGTATTTACGTCGATATCCGTATACAATGTAGAATACCGTAGCGAAGCACGGGTACATTTGCTAGTTTACTATACGCGTACTAGACTACATTTTCCATCTATCGGTTACTGCACACAGCCGGCAGGATGCGTTACTTTCAGTGGCTAGCAAGACAAGGTTATTAATTCTTTTAGGTACTAATTTACATTTTCTGAACTTGCATTCGGAAGGTGATGAGATCGAACCCCACCATAGACAGCCCTGAAGATGATTTTACATGGTTTCCATCCTTAACTTCAGGCAAATTCTAGGGCAACGACTACTTCCTTCCCAATCCTCGCCCTATCACACCCTTTCTTCACTAAAAATTGTCCATATATTCGTGCGAGGTAAATCACTAGCGAAAATGAATGAAATAAGGTAAGTTAGCATGTTTGTAATGTATTAACCGGTAGTAGTTTGGAATCATTTCATTTATTCTTTTGAAATACTTATTTTAAACTACATTGAAACACGTTAACTTCCTTCAAATCACTATCACTATTACTATCAGCCATATTCAATCGTTTTTACGATGTGGCCTCTTTAAGTCCGAAGCAAGGTAGGTTTTCATGAGGTCTCTCCATCTGGGACGGTCTTGAGCGATGTTCTGCCAATTGATCCCAGTAATCTTACGGATGTCTTTATCCCGTCTTTCCGGTGGTCTTCCCCTAGGTCTCAGATGATCTTTCGGGGCGTAATGGGAGTGTGACGCGTCGTTGCAATCCATCTTGCAACAATAACATAAGGACTCGGCAAGTCTGAGTCCTCTAGCCTCTCACACTCCAACTCCAAGCACGTAACCTACAAGAGTTGCCCCCGTTAAGCCGAGCAACCCAGCGGAAGGTTCGGGTAACCAATCCCAGCGGGAAGCTGGGTCGGTGAGCCGATCAGTGCGGGAGGATCACCAATCCGTCAATGAAGCAGGCGTGGTGATTATGCTTCACATCCTTTAAGTCAATGAGTGACATTAAGGTGAAATTCCTTCAAATATTAAATGAAATTTCATTAGTTAAATAGTAGTTGATGTAGATTGTAAATATTTCAATTCTTTTAAATATAGATTAATATTGCATTCCTTAAGTATTACCTGAAGTAGCTTTGATACGATTTTTTTTTTTTTGCTATTTGTTTCACGTCGCACAAACACAGATAGGTCTTGTGGCGGCGATGGGATAGGAAAGGCCTAGCAATGTGAAGGAAGCGGCCGTGGCCTCAATTAAGGTACAGCCCCAGCATTTGCCTGGTGTGAAAATGGGAAACCACGGAAAACCATCTTCAGGGCTGCCGACAGTGGGGTTCGAACCCACTACCTCCCGGATTCAAGCTCACAGCTGCGCGCCCCAAAGCGCACGGCCAACTCGCCCGGTTTGATAAGATTTATGTAAATTTTTGCCTAAATTAAATTTTGATTAAAATGTTAATTGAATTAGCCTGGAACTTCCGTACGTTATTTATTTTGAACATCGAATCAATAGTAAGAATTATTTTAATACCTATTTTCACATGAATATCAGGATACGTAATGCGTATGGCCAAAAGGATCCTGAAGTTTACGAAAACGCTAGAAGACGTTATGTTACACCATGGAAAAGAAATTGGACTTATACTGTACGGAATGAAGCACATTCATAGGGGATTATCACACAACCGGGCGAGTTGGCCGTGCGTTTAGGGGCGCGCAGCTGTGAGCTCTCATCCGGAAAATAGTGGGTTCGAACCCCACTGTCGGCAGCCCTGAAGATATTTTCCGTGGTTTCCCATTTTCGCATCAGGCAAATGCTGGGGCTGTACCGTATTTAAGACCATAGCCGCTTTCTTCCCATTCCTAGGCCTTTCCTGTCCCATCGTCGCCATAAGACCTATGTGTGTCAGTGCGACGTAAAGCAAATAGCAACAACAACAACAACCACACACAGTGACCTAGATTAACCATTATGAAACGTAAAGGTATTGGTGCAGAATCTTTACGAATATAAGACCAAGTGTGAGGACTCAGCCATTATAGCATAGTAGTTTGTGGTCTCGCCACTGCAAGCACTGCAAGCGATTTTATCCAACACGTGCTCCAGTGGTTCCGGCAAGCCGGGTGTAGAAAAGTTTGGGAGATGTTACTGTGCCGGATATTTCAGTGAATAATTTGAATTTTCTTTGCTTTCAGTTCCTAACATCAGTTCATTATGTGTTGTGTACTTCAAGCATGTATCTTACGTGGCTTGATTAAATTAATAGTTTTGCATGTCGTACTGTTTTTTTGCCTGGTTGTAAGTCAGGCTATGGTAGAGTAGTTGATGATGTGCGATTTTTTCACCAACGAAGGATACAAATCAATTTGAAAAATGGGCCAGGGCTATTGTACGGAAGGATACTAAATTAAAGCGTAATAGCAGAATCTGTCATGTTCATTTTACTGATGATTTGAGAGTAAAATCAGATAATTTTACATTAAATGGTAAAATGTGGATATCTTTCGTGTGAGAAGGAAATTACGTCCAGGAGCAGTGTACCACACTTCCCTAATTTTCCGAAATACCTTTCAAGTGAGATTAAGTCCCGTGAAACTCCAAACAGGAACAAGAACCTGGACACAATCAGGAAAAGAAGAAAGGGGACTGAAGACAGGAGTGCAGCAGCGAATGGGGAGTTAAAGGTTCAGTATAATGTTGATCAAATTTGGATAATTATAGTGTATTTTCTGATGCCGAAAATACAACATTATCGCTCCAAAGACTGACAAAAATGCTAATCGAAATTTAATTCGAGCTAGATTCAATCTCAACTCAGCAAAATCGAGAATTAATTTGCTGGAGAAGCACGTTATAAATACAAACAAAGAGACGAACAGACACGAAAGCTAAAAACCACTGATACCGTCTTTAGTTGACCTAAAACAGATACATATCTGAGAAATTTGCAAAAGCAAACGATATTACAGACAGCGGACCCCCTACAACTTTATTTATAGGGCTATGGATTTTATTGCGCTTCATTGGGTGCAGGCCACAACCACGAGCACATACAGAAAATACTGCTTTGAATTTCTTCTTGTGAATGCACCGCTTGTGCACTCCCCTCCCTCATACGTGTTGTATCACGGAACGGACTCCACTGAATTACTTGCTAATTGCGCAACACATGTAAACAGCCCATACCATGAGGTTCTAAGTGGCGCATGCGCTCATGTCATGCGGTGCGTTCACTAAGAAAGGTTGTGTACATGTCTGCATATCCCTTCCATTCTCCTTGATAATTTTGAATGGTAATATTAACACACTTCATCTGTAACGTTTTGTTGCGAATTCAGTGCAAAACGTCACAGGACATAAGAGATGTGAAGCAGTTACAATGGCGATTAACGAAATGGCATAGTAATAAATTGATGACGAATCCTATCTTGTATAACTGCATGTATTGTCTATTAGGTCATCAGCCCAGGGGCTGGTTGGATCCTCAAATAGCACCACCAAAGCTTATGCGGTTGTAAGGAAACCCCAAAAACCAATGGCAGCACCAAAATGAGGCGTACTAGGCAAGATGAGGAGTGAGGTAGTTTGCCATTGCTTTCCTCACTGGGTCAGAAAGTACTATTGCAGCACGACTACCCTATGAGCAGCACCTTTCATAACACTCATATGCAGTAGTCATGCTCCGAATGTCATTACTCAGCACTACCCATACCCCAGCAACTTCCATATTGTCACAGCCATGGATGTTGACTGGGACTTCGGTGGAAGCTACACTTTACTCTGGCCTGTGCCAAGAGATGGACGCAAAAGTACTGTATCGATCAAGAAATGACAGCAGGCAGCTGCATGTATTATGCCCACAAGAGATTCGTATATTGTTTTCATACACTTTGTATAAATGATGAACTAATAGATAACAAAATAATCACCTTCACTTTATCATTATCCATCACCTAATTCCGACTCCTCCTTCTCGAAATGTTTTTTTTGATAAAACAATTTCGGTAATGATCCTTCCGCAGGTTCAGCTACGGAAACCTTGTTACGACTGTTACTTCCTCTAAATAATCAAGTTTGGTCATCTTTCCAGACACATCGGAAACTGCGCGAAGCACATCCCGCCCACCGGTCGGAAGACCTCACTAAATCATTCAATCGGTAGTAGCGACGGGCGGTGTGTACAAAGGGTAGGGACGTAATCAACGCGAGCTTATGACTCGCGCTTACTGGGAATTCCTCGTTCATGGGGAACAATTGCAAGCCCCCAATCCCTAGCACGAAGGAGTTTCAACGGGTTGCCCGGTCCTTTCGGACTAGGAGGACACGCTGATTCCTTCAGTGTAGCGCGCGTGCGGCCCAGAACATCTAAGGGCATCAGAGACCTGTTATTGCTCAATCTCGTGCGGCTAGTAGCCGCCTGTCCCTCTAAGAAGATGTGTTGTCGCCGGTAGCACGAACGGATACCGGATGCGACTATTTAGCAGGCTAGAGTCTCGTTCCTTATCGGAAGTAAAAGTCTAGGGGCCCGTTCTGTTTAATGTCATTTATTTCACCAAATGTCGATATATGTAACCTTTTCAGGTCAATTGAAGATCGTAACAGTAGTTTTTAGTTTTTGTGTCTGTTTGTTTATCTGCTTGTCTGTTTGTCTACTTGTTAGTCTGATTTTTCCACCTTCCCGGGTAAAAGGCGAAATAGATCTCGACCAGACTTCATGTTTAGCGTCTACTCATCCACGAACAGGTTTCAATATGCAAATCATTTAAAAATATCTGAATAGTCTGGCGGTTTATAGGAAGACTAGAAAATATGTTTAATTTTCCCTTGCACTATTGATTGTATCTCGACCAAACTTCATATTTGGAGTGTACTCATCTAGTAGCAGGATTCAATATGCATATAATTTAACAAACACTAAATAGAAGACCAGAAGAGTTGTTTTTCAATTTTCTATTACACTATTGATTTTATGTAAAATTTGTAGACTATACGTGAAACGCCCCTTCATTTTAAATAACTTTTGTTATATACATAATTTCGTTTACTCTGCAAATGACGGAGAAAATTACTATTTCGTACACGCTTCTTGCTCTTCAGCCGGTGACGGACACCCTCCCAGATCTGCAGTTATTTGAAGGATCTATAACAGGAGAAAATCAGAGGATTCATCATATTTCTCTCGGTTTAAAAATTATTCCCACCTGATGTATCTGAACACCGACGTAACTTAAGGTAGAACTCTCCCCTTTGGTGTCTGGCTGTCTGGTTATCTACCTGTTCGTATATTTCTAAAAGTGTAAAACTTCTGGACTTATTTCAACCAAACTGCGTATTTGGGTTCTACTCACTCAGGATTGTGTTATTAGGTGCATATTATATCATGGTTATCACATGGAGTTGATATTTGTAGCAAGATAATTCTCAAATGTTTTTCTTAACATTAGGTCTATCAAAAGACAGTATATAACAAACGTTTAAGAAAATGTTATTACCGTTCCTTTATGCCATGTACGTATTTATCGTACGACGGATAATAATGCAGATGATAACGAAAAATTGGATTTTTACTGCAAGTCCCGTGGGACATGCCGTGCATGTCACATCAAGGTGGGCAGCGGGAAAAGCTAAAGAGCCATTTTATTCTGTTCCATAGGACAGATTTTAAGGGAGGTATCGTCAATGTCAGAGCGCCACAACATTGGTCGGTGATACAATATGCAATCTGAGAACCACGGAGAATTTCGCACAACTTCGGACCAGGAACTGGACCGTACAATCAATTCAGAAATCGTCCTCATTCTCACTGGGCTTGTTCAGCTTCATCATATTTCACGTTACTGCCACGCGCTTTCGAAATGAAGTATAATTTGAACATGTCGCATTGAAGGTGTGAATAGCGCCATGTTACTGCACATAATTTCATGAAGGGGACATGTAGGCCTAATCCACTCCAAATTCCCGTGGCGAAGAACAGGTACAAATGCTAGTTTATACATAAGAATATTCACAATTATATTTTTCGGGTGATTATGAACTCAAGGGACTGCCTGACCCAGGGTTTAAAAGAGTGCTCTGTTCTCCGGATAAGTTGTGGGTTCGATTCCATGTCAGGTAATCGATAAATTTAGGAAACAAGATTTCCTCTGTCGGAGGTGTACATGGTCCCGATGATCAGTCACCCTTCGCCAAAAATAAATAGCAGCTTAATTCCTAGGGCCAAAGGCAACTGGCCGTAAAGCTAATCACTCAAACGCACGTATTTCTGAGGTTGCGGATAGTGGAATCCTTTACCTTCCACCCCTCCAAAAGCTTTCATGGTCTATATGGTGATGTCATGACTTTGCTTTTTATATGAGTGACAGTTATCATCCTTGTTTCCTTTAGTACAAAATCACAAACATGGCGAGTCCGGTACGCGTTTATTAGGGTCAAAATAGAGCAGAGACATAAGACCCCCGCACAAAATGTAACTACCAGCTCTTTGAAATTTTGTGTTATATTTTATTATAGTTCTCTTATGAGACTCACATTTCGTATCCAATCGTAAAATAAACTAACCCACCTGTGACAAATTAACTGAATCTTGTGAGCAGTTTTGTAACAATTATACGTAATAGGACACCGTATTTCCTCCTGCATTATGGAGATACGAATATATTCGATCAAAAAGAAATTCACTGATGTAGTTTCACTTCACTCCAAATTCACCACCTGCTTTTATTCTTCTCATCCAAACACTTTCATATTCACTGGCACTATATTGCAATTTCTAGTGTAAACATCCATGTCGATCCGAAGCAGCCGGGAAGAAGTTTCTGTCAAGAAGAATGTAAAAGCACAACCTAATACCACCGTACTGCATATCTACATCACCTATACTTGCAACAACAAATGGATAGGTTTTATTTCTCAAAAGAGGCTCGTTTTTGTATACATTAAAATGAAGTATTATATTATTATTATTAATATTATTGCTATTAATATTTTTGAGTTATTTGTATTTATAATTTTAAGTTATGTAGATGTATACTCTTCTAGTGGTTAAGTGTAAGAGAGGGCCTTGAGCCCTAACCTCGCCACCAATAAAGGCATTATCTATCTACCTGTCTATCGATCTATTTAAATGGAACAACAATGTAAGGAAGGTCATGGGAAAAATTTCAACTTGGAATATTTTGACTGATGAAACTAATCAAGTACCTATAAATGAGCTTAAGCAGAGGGAAAGAGGGAAGAAAATTGTTGTGATGATCAAGGAAACACAGAAAACGTATGGTGCTGCAGTTTAATTAGTCTCTGTGCGGAGTTTATCTAACGTGAGTGCTGGTTTTTATATGATCGTGCCGGAGTTTATCCTACCTACATTTATTCTCTCCTTAATTTATTTGACTGAAATGTGTGTATTTGACTAAATACTGACATCTATTCTCATAATCCTTTTTCTTTGTAATTCCAGAAATTTGTTTAAAAGGACAACTATGACAATAATGTGCAGACACTGTCCTGCTCATCAGGTTGGGACAGTTTGATGCTTTGCTGCAGAGCCAAAGTGGAGGCAAATTGTCAACATCGCAAATCCCTAGCTCTATAACGATTAGATGCTTTAAGACCGATGCCACAAGTTCGGTCTCTTTCGCCTTAATGATATACAGGTAGAGAAACTGATGACTTAAAACTGGGTGTGGAAACTGTCAACAAGTACGCTATACCACATGTTGTTCAGAATCTCATCATCGAGTTTTTCTTAAAGCGAGGAGAATTTTCTTAACTGTAGTAACTTCTGGTGCTATTGTATGCTAAGCTTGACTTGAACCTTGAAGGTGAAATATCCGCATAGTTAGGAGATTCCTGTGAGCCTCCGTGGCTCAGACGGCAGCGCGCCGGCCTCTCACCGCTGTATAGCGTGGTTCAAATTCCGGTCCCTCCATGTGAGATTTGTGCTGGACAAAGTGGAGGCGGGACAGGTTTTTCTCCGGGTACTCTGGTTTTACCTGTCATCTATTATTCCAGCAACACTCTCCGCTATCTTTTCATTTTATCTATCAGTCATTAATCATTGCCCCAGAGGAGTGCGACAGGCCTCGGCAGCCGACACAATTAATATCCTCGCCGCAAGTTCGGGGCTTCATCATCCCATCCCTGACCCGGTCATTGACTGGAAAACAGTTTGTAGGATTTCATTAGGAGTTTCCTCTGCTTAATGAATGAAAT
The DNA here is from genome assembly GCF_040414725.1 of Anabrus simplex. NCBI lineage: Eukaryota > Metazoa > Arthropoda > Insecta > Orthoptera > Tettigoniidae > Anabrus > Anabrus simplex. Next base: position 102,716,851 of record NC_090271.1, on the reverse strand, counting down.
GTTGACTTGAATTCCTCCCCGCTGTATCAGAGCTATTGTCAGACTTGTTTCATGTTTCGCCAAGAACCATGATCACCTGTTTCGCTCCTGACATGCTACGACGTGTTTTTTTACAGTGCCAAGTCTAAGCAACCAGGCAAACTCTAGCTTGTTCCAATTCACACTCAATGGTGGACAAATATTACAGTTGAAAAATTATGTTATTCATCGGATGGTTCAGGTCAAACTATTAAAATCTTAAACGACTAGCCGTGTAGTACATCACAAGTACAGTTAATATCAAATTTTACCTGGCAGTTGGGAACAATACTTTTTTATAGACTTTGCAGTCGTGTATTAGTATTGTGATCACCATGCTCAGCTGTAGTTCCTGATTTTGTGCCTAAGATACAATAACTCACAATACCGACGAAAAGTGACCATTGCATCAAATGTGCTCACACTGCTATCAAATACACACGAGTATCAGTTCACACAGATCGGGATGTATTTTTGGTTCTTAGTTTAGGATTAGCACACGACTGCCCATGGAATGTTCGGTATGCCCAATCAAATTTATGTGCATGACATATTTCTTTGAAATCACACAAATGTGTAATCATAATAGACCCATTAATGAAGACGTTTCTGTTCGTTTTGTTTCAATATTATGTTTTTAATAGAAACTGAACCATAGTTAACTTTGAGGTGAGAGGACACCTGCCGTGTAAATACGACGGGCATTAATCTGTTCACCATAACACTTATTCTTGCATACATAAGAAAACTATTGATAATATTTAATTGTAATTATACGAAGTATTGCAAACTAACTTATAAAGTTAATAAATTATCTGTGTAAATGTTATCTGATAATAAGGAAAGTCGAGAGCTTCCGTAGCTCAGGCAGCAGCGCACCGGCCTCTCACCGCTGGGTTCCGTAGTTCAAATTCCGGTGACTCCACGGTGCTCCCCGCAAGATGGGAACTTCGTTCGTTCCACTCCTGGCGTAGTCGAATGACTGGAAACAGGTTGAGGAATGAGTTGACCTTTCTAGGGTGTCGTTCCGATTACAAAATTTGTCGCCTCTGAAGACGCGTTTTTCAAGCAAAGTATATTTGAAATGAGCTGACCAATTCCTGTAAACTCCTCTAATGCATACATTTGTGCCCAGTACAAATCTTTGCAAATATTTACCCAAAAAAAAAAAATTCTTAAGTCAGCTGCTCTTAGCACACAAGTGGCCACGGCTGGTCCGTGGTCCGACAGTTTTGCACTCCGACCGGCCAACCGAGCAGAGGAGGGGTGGCCATCGCTCTACCGTGGCTCTACGCCTCTGTATTCGAGAGACGGAGAGGGGCTGATCCCCACCATGGGATGTCCTGAGAATGGTTTTCTGTCGTTTTCCATGCTCCTGCAGTAAGGCGAATGCCAGGCCAGCTCCCATTATAGGCCACGGTCGCCAACCCTCTGAACTTCTCCGCACATCTCCTGCTCCGATACAAATATCCTGGCCTGAGAGACGGCGTACCGTCCAGGAGGCCCGCCTTCCCCTTCAGGGGAGGAATCAAAACATTTAGTATTTAGGCAGGTATGTTTCTTAACCTTAGAGAATTGTAAGAACTGGCAGTCTTTTAGCTTGCCGAAGTATTATTCCTTATATAACAGTGTTTGACTTAAATGCATTATTGCGTGTTCCTCTAGAATTCAAACGTAGAATTAAGTTACACCGAAGATAAAATTATCTTTTATTCTTAATTATTTATATCCCAGTCTGACATTTATCTTCCATTTCATTCTGCAGTAAAGTCTAGTATCGTAAAATCAAACTCATTTTGTTTTCATATTTAGTGCACTTCAACCAAGTTTTATAACTCACATTCTGAATAAATTAATTACATTTGGCAAGATAGATGATAATCTTATCTGAACTGAAATAAAACTGGAAGGAGGTCTGGGTTTTTGAATTAAACATCCCTTGCTTCACATTAATAATACAGAAGTGTGTCGTAGCGCTTATCTCAAACTTCTTTCCTGGAGTTACTGAATTCATTTATAGCACACAGCCAAAGAGTGAATCAGGAAATGAAAGCCATAACCAGGAAACAGATATCAACAGGCATGACCGAGAGTTGTAAACTGGTCTAGTTAATTGAGATATTGTACAGTACTACGCTGTTCGCAACTGACGTAGCCTATCTTAGACAATACAATCGCAAAACTCGGAAATCAGCCTCATTCTGAGATTCTAGTTTCAAATCCTTGTGTTTAACAGTTATGAAAAATATTATCACCAATGAAAATAAAAATCCGCAGCCTGTTTCCAGTCACTTGACCGGGTCAGGGATGGAATGACTGAAGCCCCCATCTAGCGGAGAGGAAGGAATTGTGCCGGCTTCCGAAGCCTGTCGCACTCCCCCGGGCCAATGATTAATGACTGGCAGAAGAAATGAAATCCTACCGGAGAGTGTTGCTGAAATGAATGATGACAGGGAAAACCGGAGTTCCCGAAGAAAATCTTGTCCCGCCTCCACTTTGTCCAACACAAATCTCACATGGAGTGACCGGAATTTGAGCCGCAGAACCAAGCGATGAAGGCCGGCGCGCTACCGCCTGAGTCACGGAGGCTTTATTTTCACAGAGATTATTATATTTCACACAGATGTGTACAATACATACGCTCAAGGACTATGGTTACACAAATAACTGCATTGCACAGACGGTTGAGGTGCTAGCCTTCTGACCCCTACTTGGCAGGTTCGATACTGGCTCAGTCCGGTGATATATGAAGGTACTCAAATACGTCAGTCTCGTTCCGGTAGATTTAGTGGCACGTAAAATAACTCCAGTGAGACAAAATGATGGTTCTGTGAGTTTCTTACCAGTCCTCATTCAAAGAGTAAAAGTAGGATGTAAATACTCCGATGAAATTGTTATAATGTCGTGAGTGCTAGAGGAGAGTGTTGTTTGACTAGAGATCTTCATAGCCTCAAACTAAGATAGCTTTTAAATATCATAAGCCAATAATAACCATTTCGAGTGGCTATTTCTAACTTGGTGCAGCCCTTATAAGGCAGACCCTGTGGCGAGGGTGGGAGGCATCTGCCGTGTATAGGAAATTGCGTGTTATTGTAGCGGAGGATAGTATTGTGTGCGGTTTATGAGTTGCAGGGATGTTGGGGACAGTAAAAGCACTCAGTCCCCTACCCGGCCTAGAATGTAACCCGGGGCTCACTGACCGAAGAGCACTACGCTGACGATTCAGCCAGGAGTCGGGTAATAAGTCAATTATTATTCACAATAACTTTAGACTCCCATTTTTATTAATACGGTATTGTAACAGGAGATTGTCAAACGCACGGCTTCACTAACCAATGTTATGATTTGATGATATTTCCTTATAAGGCAGTGGCAGGTAGAACAGAAAATACTATTATTTTCCGTATTGTCCCCTGTTCGCGAGAGAAAAAAATAGTTATCATAACTTATGACTCGACCCTCGTATTTTTTGTCTCATGTCAGATGTTCTTTTCTGAATGTTGAATATGGTATCAAGAAAACATCAAAACTGATAAAGTTCATCATTTAAAACAATACATATAATTTCATAAGACAATATACCTGAAATGATTGCTTAGGTATTGAGGGCTGTAGAAACCGTCTGTATTCGGACTGTCTCTACCGTGTGCCGTTCCATGTAATTTTTGAAAATAAGAACGAAAAATTTCAAAATTTGAGCAATAATTTCAATAACGTCATATTAAGTATATTACATTTTAAAACGCGTCGTAACACCAAAATATAAAATTCGAGGGTATAAAATTAACTATGAAACATCGGATTATATTAATAACAATTACTTACAGCCATTCAGATGTTCAATATATCGATTGAAATGTTGCACTGTTTTGTTGCCCTGCTGTGACTTTGATATGTACTTCCCCATAAGCACCAGTAACATTCTACTAATATTCCTTCATTCCACTTGCCCTGGTATCTTATTTCCATCTTGATTAAATCCTTCACCTTGTTCCTCACTCATTGAGCAGTATAATTGTGTAGAAAATGTTCACACTCATGTTACAACTTCGAGATTTTAAGTTACCTAACATTTCCTCGGCAATTTTCTAGTAATTTTCAGATTTCCTGCTACTTAGGAAGTTTAATGTCAATCTAAATGAACGTCATGTAGATTCTTCTGTTTCATTCACTGACAATTGAAAATTTGGATCCCTCATTAGGTCGCGTGTCTCTGGTCTATCAAATACACCAGCTTTAATTTTTCCTTCACTTTTCGGAAATTTCAGTTTTAAATAAACAAAAGAAGAACATATTTTCTGTACACTACCTATTTACTGCGCTTGGTATATGACACACTAAACGAATACACAATTAAGGCTTATACCTACCAATTTCATAGAACGGCGTTCATACAAATGTAGGAATGAACTGAGATTTTTTTTCGAGTGTTCTTAAATATTGAGCAAGAAGAATGTAATTATAGGATACGTTGTTCGTAATTTTTAACTTCAGTTGTTTAGAAGATTTTAGTGATTCCATTACGTCTAAATTTCCAGCTTTAATGCAATAATAATAATAATAATAGTATAATAGTATAATTGATGTAAACATATATATTTATTTCATTATTAAGTAGCCGTGTTGAAACACCGGATCGCGTGAGATCTCCGAAGTTAAACAACATTGGGCGTGGTCAGGAGTTGGATGGGTTGCCACGCGCTGTTGGTGGGGGGCAAGGGAATGGAGGAGCGGAAAGGAACTGGCCACCCTACCGCACGTAAACTCCGGCTCAGGAATACCTCTGCGGAGGTTCGGACCTGCCTTCGGGCAGAATAACCCTTACCTTGCCTATTAAGTTCATTTTCATGAATTTGAAGAAAGTTGTTTTAAAAATGGACGTTATGAAACCAACCACATATGGGATTTTCAACTATCCGTGGAGGGAAAATGAGAAATTAAGCAGTTTGTCTGTGGCAAAATGTTTGCAAATCAGTGTTATCGACCTTAATCATTATTATCTTTGACTTTATAGGGCCTACTGTTCCATAAATCTGAGTCATAATTTGGTATTGTGTATATTCATGGCTATGAAACCTCATATTTACTTCCTCATACAGACATGACACTTAAGAAATCAGTAATTTTAGTTGCATAGTAGCAAAGTCTAATGTTACCTTCTTTTAATGTTAAACAGGAGTAACCTTTCACACGACACCTAAGTTATATACCTTCACCACTCAATGATGAAACCACCCGAAGTGAGAAAATGGTCAGCTCTATGCCTGGTTGTCTTTGGTTCCAAGCATTACGCTGATATTTATGCAGTAAAATGAGTAATCTTCAGGGATAAATGTAACTCCATAAGGGTGTGATAGCTTGGTGAAATTTTCACTGGATTCTCATAAAGGAAACTGTGCATTGGATCGCGGCCAACGCATGCAGGAACGTTTAAAATGAATAAATACTCTAGTTGAGATTCCAAAGAGAAACATGAAAAAATATCTGAACGAGAAATATATTGTGTAATTCTTGAAAATCAACGTGATTATCACACCCTTGTGAAGTTGTTACGCAGAGAATGGAACAGAAAAACTATGTAATATTATCTGATAGATGTAGGAAAAGAAATATAAGAAAGCTGTAAACTGAGATGGTGGTGGTGGTGGTGATTATTGTTCAAAGAGAAAGTACAACAATGGAAACTGAGAGAAGATACGCGTAGCTAGTACTATCCATATGCATAAGGAGGCATCCTAAACACCGTAACTTATTCACACTCTAGCAATACCTCACGAAGTTTAAATGTAATCAATTATTAAAAATAAGTCCAGGTAGGATTTTCGGAATATATACATTGGTAAATTATGAATTAAGGGGTGGGAGAGGTGGTAAAACTTCAAGGGAAACTTTCTCTCATATGTTGTCTGAAAATATTCCTTTACATTCATTTTTGCACGGTTTTCGTAACAATGTAAAACGTATTGAGGATATTAGAAGGAGAGTCATATTTACGAAACTCCGGTTGAGTTAGAGGAAGTTCTGCTTGCACGGTTTACGGCAGCGTGGGATCTTTTACTGTCTGGTGTTGGCGAGTGCACCGTATCATGATACGCAGGTACAATGCTTGTATTGATGTAGGTGACCACCACGTCGAGACATTCTAAGTGGACGCAGAAGCACTGCAACAACAACGTACGTACTCTGCTCCGCTCATTGACTCAAGGGACACGGGCCATTGAAACGCATGGTAGTGTTTTGCTTGTAGTGGGACAACTGTTCGTTTCCGAACGTGGGTTTGTATTCAAAAGGTTATCTGCATGGTCCCACCTACTAGCCCCCGAAGTGTGTAATAAGAATTCAGTTACACCCTCTGGCGTATTACGAAGACCTACCTGCATTTTTAGTCATTTCTACAATAAATCCTTCATCCCTAGTTGCTGGTGATTCATTGTTCATTGATATGAAGTCCCTTGGCTTTGAATACGATATCAACATTGTTTAAAACTTCGTACACCTCCGTAAATAACGGTTAGCTGCCGTCTCGGGGGCCCGGCTTCGATTTCTGGTACCGCCATAAATTTAAGAGTGGTAATATTACTGGCATGTGGTTAAAATTTACATTCAGCTCATCTCGGTTGGGATTGTGTCTGAACTACCTGGGTTACGTAGAACTCAGCATTATTTATTCATTTTAAATATATTTTTGTTCCTGAACTAGAAAGTAAAGAATAACGCCGAGGTGATTCGTTGCGCCGTACACACATCGCCTCGTAATCTGCAGGCCTTCCCTCCCTCTGACGAACGGTCGTTTAACAGGCCAGGGTTCCTCAGAATTTTTTTTTTTTTGCTAGTTGCTTTACGTCGCACCGACACAGATAGGTCTTATGGTGACGATGGGACACGGAAGGGCTAGGAGTGGGAAGGAAGCGGCCGTGGCCTTAAGGTACAGCCCCAGCATTAGCCTGGTGTGAAAATTGGAAACCACGGAAAACCATTTTCAGGGCTGCCGACAGTGGAGTTTGAACATACTATCTCCCGAATACTGCATACTGGCCGCACTTAAGCGACTGCAGCTATCGAGCTCGGTCCTCAGAGTTGCAGCGACATAGGTCTTTTAATATGTTGGTTCATGTGTTAGGCTCCACGTCTGAATGGTCAGCGTCGTATCCTTCGAATGGGAGCGTCAATGGTTCATTTCCTGGTCAGGTCGGGGATTTTAGCTGTATCTGGTTAATTCTTCTTAATATTAACACAATAGCCTCCGTGGCTCAGACGGCAGCGCGTCGGCCTCTCACTGCTGGATACCGTGGTTCAAATCCTGGTCATTCCATGTGAGATTTGTGCTGGACAAAGCGGAGGCGGGACAGGTTTTTCTCCGGGTACTCCGGTTTTCCCTGTCATATTTCATTCCAGCAACACTCTCCATTCTCATTTCGTTGCATCTATCATTCATTAACATATCACTTTGGGAGTGGCGACCCCATCGTACTAACAGCCTATGTATGATTCATTCATTACATCCCTGACCCGGTCACTGTCTGGAAAACAGGTTGTAGGTTTTCATTTTCATTAACACAATGCGTACATATGATTTTTAAAATATAGACGTTCACTGTCAATACAATATTTCATCTTTTGCATAATTAGAAAGAGGAGTTGTTCTGTGTGTGCAGTCGAACAGGTGGTATAGTGAACAATGTGAGCCGCAGATTTCACAAACTGTCACTGGATACCCGGTGAAAACCTTTTTTATTATAATACGGTGATGAATGTCGTGAACTGCTCCTCTGGTACAGAGTTGACGTAGCTCAAAACTGGCTGTTTTCCATTCATCATTATTCATGGCGGGAGTATTAAAGAATTCTGGGTCTATTTCAGCAGTTTTCTGGCGTCCTTCATCCAGGTACCGTTTGGTAACTGGTGTTGGTATCGGATTATAAGTTGTCATCAGGTCTTCTATGAAGGAAGATGCTACTGCTAGCTGGTTTAAAAGTCGATTTAATGAAAACTTTGAGATACAGAGAGCTCTTTTTATGTATCTGTCTTCGGGATTAGGTGTTTGTGTTAATATTGATACACACTACCAATCTTCGCGTAATATTTAATACATCCCTTTGCTTAGGGTTAGCGTCAGGAAGGACATATAGCCGTAAAACTAGACCAAGTCCACCTGTAGTGCCGAAGCACAGTTAATGTAGCTGTATATAGGATTGTGTGTCGAGCGACCAAACTATCGATGCCACACAGCTTGCACAGCTGATCACACTGGAGAAAAAAGTACGGTCCACTAAATACATATTTATTATCCAATAGGAAACAATAGGGGGAATTGTTTCATCAAGTACACTTTTATTCCAAATGTAGAAGGGAGGAATTCACTAATGTGACCAATAACCGAAAATAATAGAGACAAAAGCCATTCTATGGTCAACACAAAAGCAAATATTTGATCAACTCTAGCTTTTAAATATATATATATATAGATGTGCGGTGTGATATATCCAATGGCAATTTCACGTCCCTATTGAAAACCGAGAACACATATTTCCGTAGAAAATATTCATTTGCTAATAAACGTGGTGCATTAAACTGACACGTAATCCATTTTAATTAATGATCTATAAAAAATAAAATAAAAAATAAACAAGAAAGGGGGAAAAATAACGTGATGTGATTTCTATCCATAAATGGGGGTGATATTTACATTATCCAACATTATGCTAGAACATATGATTGACAGTACGAAACATACTTCTATTCTATACTGTACCGGGAGATAACGAGGAAGAGATAGGAGATTATAAAGTGTACTTGACGGGTGTTAGAAAGGGAAGGGCAGCGTCTGGGGTACGGCTCTTTATCAGGAATACCATTGCACGCAACATAGTTTCTGTTAGGCACGTAAATGAGCGAAAGATGTGGGTAGATTTGTCAGTGGGAGGAATTAGGACAAGAATTGTGTCCGTGTCTTCACCATGTGAGGGTGCAGATGAGGATGAAGTTGACAAGTTTCATGAAGCATTGATTGACATCGTGCTCAGGGTCAACAGCAAGGATAAAATAGTGCTAATGGGCAGTTTCAATGCGAGAGTTGGAAATAGAACTGAAGGATACGAAAGGGTGATTGGTAAATGTGGGGAAGATATGGAAGCTAATGGGAATGGGAAGCGTTTGCTGGACTTCTGTTCTATAATGGGTTTAGCTGTTACTAATACACTCTTCAAGCATAAGGCTATTCACCGCTACACATGGGAGGCTAGGGGTACCAGATCCATAATATACTATATCTTAACCGATTTCGAATTCAGGAAATCTGTTAGGAATGTACGAGTTTTCCGGGCATTTTTCGATGATACAGACCACTATCTGATCTGTAGTGAACTAAGTATCTCTAGGCCTAGTGTAGAGAAATGGAAATCTGTCTGCAAACGAATAAGGGTAGAAAATCTCCAGGACGAGGAAATTAGACAGCAGTACATGGATATGATCAGTGAGAAGTTTCGAACAGTACACAGTAATTAGGTTCAGGATATAGAAAGAGAATGGGTGGCATACAGGGATGTTGTAGTAGAAACAGCAAGGGAATGCCTAGGAACAACTGTGTGTAAAGATGTGAAAAGGCGAACATCTTGGTGGAATGATGAAGTGAAAGCAGCTCGTAAACGTAAAAAGGAGGCTTAACAGAAATGGTTCCAAACAAGGGCCGAGGCAGACAGGGGTTTGTACGTAAATGAAAGAAGCAGAGCGAAACAAATAGTTGTTGAATCCAAAAAGAATTCTTGGGAAGATTTTGGTAATAACCTGGAAAGGCTAGGTCAAGCAGCACGGAAACCTTTCTGGACAGTAATAAATAATCTTAGGAAGGGAGGGAAAAGGAAATGAACTGTGTTTTGAATAATTCAGGTGAACTCATAATATATCCCAAGGAATCACTGGAGAGGTGGAGAGAATATTTTGAACATCTTCTCAACGTAAAAGGAAATCTCTCTGGTGGTGTTGCGAACAGCCAAGCTCATGGGGAGGAGGAAAATGATTTTGGTGAAATTACGCTTTAGGAAGTGGAAAGCATGGTAAATAAACTCCATTGTCATAAAGCAGCAGGGCTAGATGAAATTAGACCTGAGATGGTGAAGTATAGTGGGAGGGCAAGGATGAAATGGCTTCATAGAGTAGTAAGATTAGCATTGTTAGCAGTGTTGGTAAGGTACCTTCAGATTGGACAAAAGCAGTAATTGCACCTAACTGTAAGTAAGGGAACAGGAAGGATTGCAACAACTATCGAGGTATCTCATTGATTAGTATACCAGGCAAAGTATTCACTGGCATCTTGGAAGGGAGGGTGCGATCAGTAGTTGAGAGGAAGTTGAATGAAAGCCAGTGTGGTTTCCGACCACAGAGGGGGTGTCAGGATCAGATTTTCAGTATGCGCCAGGTCAATGAAAAATGCTATGAGAGGAATAGGCAGTTGTGTTTATGTTTCGTAGATCTAGAGAAAGCATATGACAGGGAACCGAGGGAAAGATTTTTGCCATACTGGGGGAGTACGGAATTAACGGTAGATTATTAAAATCAATCGAAGGCATTTATGTTGACAATTGGGCTTCGGTGAGAATTGATGGTAGAATGAGTTCTTGGTTCAGGGTACTTACAGGGGTTAGACAAGGCTGTAATTTTTCACTTTTGCTGTTCGTAGTTTCGTGAATCATCTGCTGAAAGGCATAAAATGGCAGGGGGGGATTCAATTTGGTGGAAATGTAGTAAGCAGCCAGACCTATGCTGACGACTTGGTCTTAATGGCGGATTGTGTCGAAAGCCTGCAGTCTAATATCTTGGAACTTGAAGATAGGTGCAATGAGTATGGTACGATAATTAGCCTTTCAAAGACTATATTGATGTCAGTAGGTAAGAAATCCAAGAGAACCGAATGTCAGATTGGTGATACAAAGCTAGAACAGGTCGAAATTTCAATTATTTAGGTTATGTATTCTCCCAGGGTGGTAATATAGTAAATGAGATTGAATCAAGGTGTAGTAAAGCTAATGCAGTGAGTTCGCAGTTGCGATAAACTGTATTCTGTAAGAAGGAAGTCAGCTCTTTAAATCGGTCTGTTTTCAGACCAACATTGCTTTACGGGAGCGAAAGTTGGGTGGACTCAGGATAACTTATTCATAAGTTAGAAGTAACAGACATGAAAGTATCGAGAATGATTGCTGGTACAAACAGGTGGGAAGAATGTTAGGAGGGTACACGGAATGAGGAGATTAAGGCTAAATTAGAATGAACTCGATGGATGAAGCTGTACGCATAAACCGGCTTCGGGGATGGGCTCATATGAGGCGAATGGAGGAGGATAGGTTACCTAGGAGAAGAATGGACTCTGCTATGGAGGGTAAAAGAAGTAGAGGGAGACCAAGACGACGATGGATAGACCCAGTTTCTAACGATTTGAAGATAAGACGTATAGAAATAAATGAGGCCACAGAACTAGTTGGAAATAGAGGATTTTGGCGACGCTTAGTAAATGCACAGAGGCTTGTAGACTGAATGCTGAAAGGCATAACAGTCTTTAATGATAATGTGTGTATGTTAATTAAAATATTCTGAAGAATGTGAATTATTCAAGGTTTCTCAGAAATCATTTCAATAATATCAGTGAAATTATCAATGATTAAGGCAAGATGATAATGTAAATGCTGTTAATATTATTTTTGAGAATTTCCAAGACGTTAACTATAATTTTAAAAATGAATTAGCGTGAAATTTCCATTTTTCTTGATTTTTTAAATGTGCTACAGCGATAGTCAGTTCCTGTTAATTTTATGGCTCAAATATGTTAAGACGAGGTTCACCCTCTTACATTTTGATATTCCTAAAGCCAGATGAAGGCTAATTTAGGTTTATATTTCAGTGCTATTTAGGCTTCGATATAAAGTAACAGAATGTCACAATTTTTATAAAATAATCTTATGAGAAGAAATAAGAAACGGTATCAAGAATTTTTTTATTTCTTGTCCAATATTGTGTTTAAAATGTGCTATTAGCAATAGATGTCAAGCCATTGTTTTTTCATTGTCGTGAGCCCTTGTACCATTAGCTACCTCTAAAATTAAGCGACGCCAGTGAACGAGAGTGGATGCCCGGGAAATAGGGGGCAGTATCAAATATTGAATTAGCATTCCTGCTGTATTTCTTTGTACTCGGAAGCTGTGAACACTCACATAAACATGTGTGTTCGCCTGAATTCGAACCGTCCATCACCTGTCAGCCCTCATATGTGACTAACACCTTGCCACTTCAGCCACGCTTGCTATAATGTACACGGCTCTTAGAAGGCGTACTTGGAGTCCATGGCACCCACCTCGCAATGTTTTACAGAAATCCTTTGTTTTGTTTCGACGAACTGTAGACCTCATCATTGCATCTGTCTTCGTCTTCAGGGTTTAACATTTGCCGAGCACTCCGACATTCGTTCTAGGTAATATTCTCTTCTCCTCCATGTCCATCTCTTTCTTGCTTTTAGCTTGAGCGTATTTTAGAAATCTTTACATGGTTTTAGTTTCTTGTTGAGTGGATTAGCTCCAGGATGTCATTACGTGTGATCCAAATACTTCGAAATCTCTGTCCACTTCAGTAAACCAGACCCCTTTCATTTTCTTCTTATTAAACTAAGTAGTGAACCGAATTGGTTTATCTTAGTGGGTTGATTCATGTTAATAATAATAATAATAATAATAATAATAATAATAATAATAATAATAATAAAAATAACAATACATCGGGGTTGAGTAGCTACACATAACAATATCAGGGAATTGGCTTTCTAAGTTAAATTTGGTGTGTTCGATTCCGACTTAGTCCGTTGGTACTTGGGGGCTCAAAAACGCCAGCCTCTGGAAGGCAGATTTACGGTCAAGTAAAAATCTCCTGAGTGACCGGATTCCAGCATTTGAGCGTCCCTGAAAACTCTAAAAATAGGTTAGAAGGACGTTAAAATACTATTTTTTCCACGCAGGATTTCATGAAAGCTTGTGATCATAGGGTGTATTATTTTCTCTTCAAGAAAATATCGAACCTAAGTCCTCAAATCTCGTATAGGTGCTTTATATGAGCTGTAAATTAGTCCATATTTAATATCAATAAGGAAATTCGTGTGCAAAAGCTTTTCAAACTGAATTGTTGGGTTGAATAATGTAGGCAGCACCAGTATCAGTGAAAGTTCTTCTAGCACTAGTGTCCTAGGATTATTATTATTATTATTATTATTGTTATTATTATTATTATTATTATTATAACTTTTTTCACTCGAAGGAAATTGTATCACCTCCTCCTGCTCTTCAGCCCAGGTTACTGTACATCCCTCACACTCTAAGTACTGCCAAGCAAATTAAAAGATGTTTGATAAATATATTGTGCATAATGTGAAACATGCGATGGTTCATGAAATTTATCTTAGTGATAGGAAAATCTAGTCTCATTCTGAGTTCCACATATTCCTCTCAATCGTGTAAGGATTATATCACAAGTGGATTGATAGCATCGCTATATTTCCCATTAAAGCAATTATCAGAATCACCATGTCATAATGTGCAGCATTATACCGTCATACGATGAAAATAATCCGAAAGATATCACTTTTGTATATGGTACTTTACAACGAAGAAGCCTATTCACGGAAATGGGACAATCTTTTCAAGAGAAATGTTCGTAATACAGTTTCTCGTGACCAATATGTAGCAGCGATAATCCACCGGCAAGCGATGCTAAACAAACCAAGAAAATAAATTCTTTTGACAAGTTTTATGTGGCTCAATATAGCAGTTTGCTTATCTTGCGCAATGTTTAGAAGTTATATTGTGTTCCGACTATTCTCCTGTCCACTTCAACTTTATAGATTTTCCCTCGTTATATTGCCCGGCTCTTTCTCTCTCTGCCTAGCCCGTGGGATACAGGAACTTTTGTTTGTGTTGCCTCCAGCGATACCCTTTTATATTCACAGTTTGCTCTAAACCTACATATATTATGCATTTTTCATGTACGGAATTTCTGAAGGTATTCCCTGTATAACAAAATGATTTGAAATTTCAAGCCCTCCAGTTGTTATGCTGAAACATCAGACTCCTAAACGAATCGCGCTGCTTACTACAGATCTGTGTTATATTTCTTGCAACTTTTTCTTACATTTCCTGTTGCAATAACCAACTAATAAAATAATAATAATTATCATTATTATAACGGAAGAGCTACAGGTATTTTATAATACAATCTACAAACGATGAAAAGGTTGGGTAAAGTGAACAGTGTGAGAACTATAAATTTATATTATAATTTGTGGATTATATTAGAAAATTGTCTGTCAATTTTTATGTAATAAAAATAATTATTTCGTGCCAGGGATAAAGAGTGTAAGTCAACGGTGGCCTCATTTGAGAAAGTAAGTTTGAATTTTTAAAAATAGAGACAGTATTATTTGTAGAGGGTTTGAAATGAATAGGCCTACATCAACATATTTCAGTAAAATTGTATATTCATTCTTTAATAATACCCTTATTCTACTAACTGTTGAAAAATAAATCAGTAATTTGTAGTATGAAGACACGACAAACTCCTTAGCCTGACAAGAAATAGTTATTTAGAATAACAAAAGAAGAGTTACGGATGTTTTATAGTACAACATATCGTCTTTTTGCCGGAAAAACCGCTTTGCGAAATATTTCAGATTAGAACGTTGCCGGCCAAGGAGAGGAGTTACTTGAATGAATACATATTCTGAATTCATTTCTCGGAATTAAAAGGAATAAAATGCGTAGGGGGAGAAATTACAGAGGAAATAACGTTTACTTCAGACAATTTTTATAGCCTGAAATTCCAGGATGTTAAAGGTTTATACACTCGTGTTCATGAAAACCAGAACACCTTGAAAGACCAGAGATAGGAAGTCCATATTCACAGGACATGCGCAAGAGTATGTTTTGAAGAAACTATTGGCATTTTTACTATGTCGGCCTTCAGGTTCAAGGTCCACATCGATATCTCGCCGCACCATCGCCGACTGGTAAAATGTGCCTGTGGTTCTTGTTGTCGCTATAAACCGAAGGTAATGGATCAGTGTGACTAGAACAGACGTGCAGGATGCGTCGCAGACGTATACGAGAACCGTACCGTCAAATGAGTGAGTTTGAAAGAGGGCGCATTATTGGCATGAGAGAGCGTGATGCATCCATCCGAAAAATTGCTGCTCGTGTGAGACAATGTGTGTCGGCAGTGCAACTGGTGTGTACAGCATGGTTCACAGAAGGCCGTAGAACACGACGAAATGGGGCTGGTCGCACCATCCAGATAACCATAACGCCCCTCGCCCCTTCCCCGATAAGATCGACATCTCATCCGAATGGCATTGCAGGACAGATTTGCGTCCTCCTCGGCTCTGGCGCAACAGTGGAGTAGTGTAACACATCGTACACTATCAGGAGTGATAGTCCGTTGCCGTTTATTACGGTCTGGATTACCGGCGCATCGTCCACTTCTCCGCATACCTTTGACTAATGTGCATAACATGCTAGACTGCAATGGTGTATGGAACGACGTCATTGGGGTGAGGAATGGCAGCCGATAGTGTTTTTGGACGAATCCAGGTTCTCTTTGTTTGAGAATGATGGCCGCATTTTGGTTCACCGCAGACAGGGGGAGAGGTATCACATTGCCTGCATTCGCACAAGAAATACAGCGTCAGCTCAATGCCTTATGGTGTGGGTTACTATTGGATACAAGCACAAATCACAGTTGGAGTGTATCTAGGGTACTGTGACCAGTTTGACCTACGTGAATAATATATGCATCCCGTAGTCATTCACTTTCTGCACGATACCCCAGACGCCATATCTCAGCAGGACCATGCTCGACCACATTTTTCTGCACAAACACGTGCCTTCTTGTTGTCACAGGATGTCGGACTGTTGCCTTGGCCCGCCCGATCACCGGACTTGTCGCCAATCGAAAATGTGTGGGATATAGTGAAAGGACAGGTGCGGCGCTGTGATCCAATGCCAACCACCAAAGATTACCTGTGGAACCAGGTGAACGCAGCATGGATGGTTATACCCCAGGACGCCATTCGCGCCTGATACGCGTCGATATCATCACGCATGGAACAAGTCACCAGTGCCCATGGAGGACCCAGAGCCTGCTAGCCAACAGGACACATGCTAAACCTAGGTGACCGAAATGCCAATCGTTTCTGCAGAACATACTAATGAACATGTCCTGTCAATATGAACTTCCTGTCTCTAGTCTTTCAAGGTGATGAACATGAGTGTATATTATTAATCAGTAATTTCTTATTCTTAATCTTCCACCTACTGCTGTTTCTTTATGGTTGCAGTATATTTGTATCTGTCTCTTGGTACTGGCCAGAGTAAAATATAGTTTCCAACAAAGTCTATCTCATTTTTTGCCTGTGAGAGTATTGCTGAGGTAATGACATGTGGAGTCACAACTTCTGCATCTGGATGTTATGGAAAGGGCTACTCATACGGATAATCGAACTGTAATAGCTATTTCTGGCCCAATGGTGAAGCCTGTTGTGAACTACTTAATGTCTAGCCATTCCTTTTATGCATCTTTATTGCACCACTGTCGGTTTTTGTGCTTTCCCTATAACCACCTAACACGTGGTGGCGTTATCTAAGGATCAAACCTCCAGACTCTAGACTGAATAATAAACAAATCCTTCAAATAAAATTCTTCTGATTCTTCATTTTTAAACCTATTTAAGAGCGACTTGCAAATTTCAGTGTTGTAAACACAAAATATTAATTCCGGGTTAGTTTTTTCACTTCGTCCAACGTGTAAATTGGAACATTTGAATTCGCAATGTGATATACAGTAATATTGTTGTGGCAGAAATACCGACCCGCAGCGCAGAGCGAGAATTGTTTGCATATATTGACACAATATTGATCCAACCAACCATAGCCCGGTCTGCCCCTATAGAAAGAAGGGTCCCTTGCCTGCTAAAGATTGTCTCGACTGTGTGACCAACGGATGAGGTTCTCGCCTCGCTTAAGGCAACTGGCGTGCTGGGGCAACAAGTAAGGTAGGCTTCTGCATTCTAGACCATGTGACTCTATAAAACAAAGTGGCTAACGGAGATACGTTTCCCCAGCATTCCAGAATATAACGTTTAATAATGTATAATAATACGTAGGCCTTCATCAATTTTATTGTAAGAATTTTTGTAATCAATGTCTATATATTTTCAAGCAGCGAAGGTAAACCGCCCTAATGGGTGTAATATCTTAAAAAGAAGTATGAGTGTGGACCCTCGTTTCCCTTTTATCAAATACCCGTCTGAAGTAAGTGAAGACTAAAAGCTGCCAACAAGGGATGATGGAGTTAGAACTACGAGAATATTTGCAGTAAGTACCATTACGTGAGGAATACCAGGGTCTACGTTACCTGGGAGCAGTGCGATTATGTGCGGGACACCACTGGTTTAGGCGTTGCCTGTGATTAGTGCCATCTTGTGCATCCCAGCGAGAGAGGGGAGTGAGCGCTCGGCTTGGTTCCAATGTGCTCAGAATGGATCTGCGTTACCTTTCCATGGTACCACTATATAAGGAACATCATGGGTATACGTTGCCTGAGAGTAGTACCATTATGTGAGGAACACGATGGATTTGTGTTGCCTGTGGGTTGTACCATAGTGCCATGATACACCGTGGATGTACATTGCCTATGATTAGTACCACTATATGAGCAACACCGTGAGTATACGTGGCCTGTGATTAGTTCCACTATGTGAGGAACACCACGAATCTAGCCGGCGCCCGTGATTAGTCTCACTATGTGAGGAACATCATGGGCCTGCGTTGCTTTTGAGTAGCACACTTATGTGAGAAACATCGTGGGTCTGTGTTACCTGTTAGTGGTGCCATTGTGTGTGGCATACAATGAGTCTATATTACATGTAATTAGTACCACCATGCGAGGATCGCCATCAGTCTACGTTACCTGTGATTAGTAGCCTCATAGGAGCAACACAATGGTTTAGGTTTACCAATGATTAGTACCAATATGAGGTGACCGGTGACCTGGATTTTGGACACTTTTGGACAACAAAAAAGGTGTTCCCCCGGTAAAAATATTATTATTATTATTATTATTATTATTATTATTATTATTATTACCGTTATTCCGTTGACGCAGGGAAGGCTCTTCGGGAGAACACTAATTTTGGTCGATCTTTTGTGCCGCTGGGCTCCAGACCGATGATATTTTAGTATGAATTTATCGAATGTTACCAGCACTGCTTCGGTCGTCCTGTGAAGTATTCGTGTTCGGTATCGAAGTACAAGACGGATTTGGCAACTGTAATAGGCGTTGTACACTGGATATGGCCGTCGGTGTCCCGTCTCTCTCATTTTTTCCACATCATGTAAGGCAATAATAATAATAATAATAATAATAATAATAATAATAATAATAATAATAATAATAATAATACATCTTACTATGACTGTCGTAGTGGTATTATTTTGCCTGCCCTCTGCAATGGTTTTATGAACATTAATGAAAAGCACGTTATGGTATGCTGCAGTTCGCAGTCAGACATCATTCATTCTGACGTCATCATGCCGTCTGGTAAAAATCTATCCATATAGATTAAAAATACCATTGCCTTCTACGATACAATGGCAAGGAGTTTTACATCCAGAAATGCAGGATATTCTATATTAAAACTGTTGTCTTGCGAGCACATACGAAGGAGCGTTTTTTGCCAGGCAGAGAATTTTTTAAGTATACGTGGCCTTCACTCTTTCTAGTGTAGCTAGTTTGTCCTTTGATAGGTGTTCGCAGATAATGTCTAAGGCGTATGTCATGATGGGGTCTGTTTGTACGTAGACTTTTTCTCTTAGCAGCATGTAAGTTATAAGGAACGCTCTGCCATCTGTTGAATATATGATTTGGAAGCCATGAAAGGTTAGAGAATCAAAGAGTATCAAGGAGGGAATAGCATACATCCGTGATCAGAGGAAGCGTATACTCTCCTGCTTGGCAGGTAGTATTCGGACATGGCTGCATGCAGTGCCAGTGCTAAGGATGAAAATCACATAATACTGTATCAGAAAGGTAATGAAAGTGTTAGTCGCTTAGCAACCCGCTAAGTACACAATGTTCTGCGGGTTAGGATAAGCCTTCGCCTGCAATTATTAGAGTAATCTTTAAATGACTTGATTTTATGATTAATCAATGTTGGCTGAACTCGGAGATCTATCAATATCTCATGATTCACCGGCAGGTAATTCCGGAGAGAATAAAATAAATATGAAGCAAATCGGTTCGGTAGAACGGACGGATTTGTTTTAGTAAATTCTTTATATATACATTTTTTCCTAGTTGTTTTACGTCGCACCGACACAGATAGGTCTTATGGCGACGATGGGACAGGAAAGGGCTAGGAGTGGGAAAGAAGCGGCCGTGGCCTTAAGTAAGGTACAGCCCCAGCATTTGCCTGGTGGGAAAAATGGGAAACCACGGAAAACCATTTTCAGGGCTGCCGACAGTGGGGTTCGAACCTACCATCTCCCGAATACTGGATACTGGCCGCACTTAAGCGACTGCAACTATCGAGCTCGGTTTTTATATATAGATAACGATAATATAATAATAATAATAATAATAATAATAATAATAATAATAATAATAATAATAATAATAATAATAATAATACGCTCTTCTTGCATATGCAGGCATTGATTGAAAAGCCTACTGAACTGAAAATGTCCTTATAGATAATATCACACGCAGTCTGTAAGTATTTCTTGTCAACAGGTGTTAGGTAACAACAAATCTCCCAATTTTGCACAAGAAATTGGTGTTGCTCAGCGGCATCCCGAATCACGATAACGAGGCTCGCTCGAAGCGAAAGCTATCATAGTTGCAAGCAAACTGTCTTTGTGAAAAGTTTATTTTCACAGGTTAGCGTAATGTCTCACAGCTTCCTTTTAATTGATGAATAGCTAATTATATTTCACATTCATCCCATATTCCTTTGTCACAGGCCTTCCAGCATTATCAGGTAGAGAAAATGTCATCATTTTATCCAATTAGGCCTGTTACCGTGTTTTTGTGGTAGTTAGAGGTGAAAGAAGGTGCGGGGTGGTGAACAGGTCTCAAGCTACGAAAGTAAAATTAATTTAAAATTTAACAAGGTTATATTTTCTTTTCAAAATTAAGAAATAACAATTACGGCAGGTACAGTGTAGCAAGGCAACAAAAGGTGCAATTACAGTATTTACAGTATTTGGGCTTCGAGCCCCGAATTCACACTACTAGGGCAATTAGCCCAACTTTACTCCAAAATAAGTTTTACCAGAGGGGCCGAAAACCCCATTCATGTTCCAGAGCACTTGCTCCAAATTACACAGAAAAGCCTCCTCGAGGCATACAACACTTAATTTTCAAGAAAGAGCCACACGCTCTCAAACTTTAAGCCTCTCAAAGGCCACACCAAACTCCACCTTCAAGTTGTCCTCTCAGGACATAGACACAGGGGTAACATACCCAACCTACTGAGGTCTATTAAATGAAAAAGGGTAATTACATGACCTCTAAAATAACAATTTGAGAGGAAGCGATCTGCACTCCTAATGTATTTGTTTCCAAACCTAATTTGGCTCTAGGCCACTGATGCAAGGGCTAATCCCATACTACGGAGGTGACTTTAGAAAAGAAACAAATTTACATAATGTTAAGGAAGAATAGGTTGAGAAAATAAGTTCACCTCAAAACAACATGAGTGGGAGCTCGAGAGGGTTAAGCACTCTCTATCCCAATATGTAGTTTAAAAGATAGAATAGATACAAGTTTCTTTACATTTTAAGGAAGCTTACATAATGGAAAAACTTCGGACCCGCCCCGAGAGTTAAACTGCTGAGCAAGCAAGAAAAGAAGTAATTAATCGGCCATTACCTGGTTGTTGACTGCCCCCGAAGAAAGGGGCGCTTCCCGCCCCCTGCTATGTACTTTACACACGAAAAGATGGAACAGAAGTGGCCCGGAGACCCTAAAATCAGCAGTTTATATACTCTCGCAGAAAGTTCGAGGCGTTAGGGGAATGAGAACACCCTCCCACAAAAACTTTATTGGCTAACCAAGGAAACCCCTACACAAAATGAAGAAGAAACACACAATTGGTGGAAAATTAATTCAAGAAATTCGGGATTGGCTAAATACAAAACAAGGGGAAAGAAAGGATTAATATTGCCAACTTAAACAATGACTGAAAGAAATTTAGCAAAGAACAAACTTTTGAAATTAAATTTTCTCCAAAAAAAAACAGTTCTTTCACTCCGCACTAGGGTGCACTATTGTTGATCTTCAGTAGTGTCCTCTAGAAGAGAAAGTTCACACTTCTTACTACAAGCAAAACAAAAATACGTCGAAAATGACACAGTTCAAAAACTCCAAAATTTCCAGGTAGTGACATCTTCTGAGAAAGTAGAAAATTAATACCGTAGATAAAGTTCAGACTTCCTCCAGCAGAGGAGTTTCAACTGGCGCACATTTTAAATTAGCGGCGTGGAGGTGTACCGCCCGGTACAAGGCCTACCCCAGATTTAAACAATAAACGTAGATAACAGATCTATTGAAATAAAAATTGATTTAATCACTGTTAATGCAAAAAAAAAATCAGTTTAAATACTTTTTCCTTGTGTTTGAATCACCATTCAACAGACCGATTTGATGCAGCCTTCCATGCCACCGTAGCATGTGCTAATCTTTTCATTTCTACATAACTGCTGCATCTTACATCTGCTCTAATCTGCTTGTCATATTTTCTACCCCTACCGTTCTTATCGCCTACCCTTCCCTCAAAACCCAACTGAACAATTCCTGGGTGTCTTAAGATTTGTCCTATCATTTTATCTCTTCTTGTCGTCGAATTTAGCCGAATCGATATGTTTTTTTCTTTTTTTGCTATTTGCTTTACGTCGCACCGACACAGATATGTCTTACGGCGATGATGGGATAGGAAAGGCCTAGGAATTGGAAGGACCGAGCTCGATAGCTGCAGTCGCTTAAGTGCGGCCAGTATCCAGTAATCGGGAGATCGTGGGTTCAAGTCCGACTGTCGGCAGCCTTGAAGATGGTTTTCCGTGGTTTCCCATTTTCACACCAGTCAAATGCCGGGGCTGTACCATAATTAAGGCCATGGCCACTTTCTTCCAACTCTTAGGCCTTTCCTATCCCATCGTCGCCATAAGACCTATCTGTGGTGTCAGTGCGACGTAAAGCAAATAGCAAAAAAAAAAAAAAAAAAAAAAAAAAAAAAAAAAAAAAAAAAAAGGAATTGGAAGGAAGCGGCCGTGGCCTTAATTAAGGTACAGCCCCGGCATTTGTCTGGTGTGAAAATGGAAAACCACGGAAAACCATCTTCAGGTCTGCCGACTGTGGGGCTGGAACCCATTATCTCCCGATTACTGGATACTAATCGATATCTTCTCACCAATTCTATTCAGTATCTTTTCATTCATGATTCGATCTATCCATCTCACCTTCAGAATTATTTGTAACACCACATTTCAAAATCTTCTATTCTCCTTCTTTCTGAGCTAATTATCGTCCATGTTTCACTTCCATACAATGCCACGCTCCAGGTGAAAATCTTCAAAAACATCTAATTCCTATAGGCCGTATCAATATTGGAATTTTGCAAATTTCTTTTTTTAAGAAAGGCCTTCCTTGCTTGTGCTAGTCTGCATTTTATGTTTTACTTTTATTTTCTTATAGAACACAACTAAAAGAACCGTAGAAAGATGAAATTCCGTACAATGTGTTTTATATAAAACAACATTGATTTAAGTACAGTATATTGTAATAAGGAATCTGAGTTTACTATCCTTAATATTGCTCTATTCTCTGACCGACATTTCTTCACGGATTTGAAAAATGGGTGAGCTCAAGAGTACCTCGCTATTTACGAGGAAGTAAGAGGCATGATCTCAACGAGTACAATTACAGGTAAAATCACATGAGATCGGTAAGCGGGGACGCTCGCAATGAGAATGAAATGTTACGTTGCTAGGGAATTCGATGTATGAATCTGTGCTTATAAACAGACTTCAGTAATAGCATCTTGTGTGATGAATGGAAGAAGATATGTGGCCGAAAGAAATAATGGATTCACCAGTGGCGTCGACTTTTTTCTTGGGGGGGGGGAGACGTTTCGTGCCCCTCCCCCAATGATCTTATGGGCACAGAGTGTCATTTTGCCGCCCCCCCTCCCGTCCAAAAACAATTATCTTCCAAGATGTTAAGTCCTTTCACATAGAGACATGGACTTCGGAATAAACACAAGGAGGCTGCTAATGCGTTTGATTTGGAGAAGGTGGCAGATGGTTTTATATCAATAAATGAGATTAGATTAATTAGTATTATTACTTGCTTTGCGTTGCACCGACACGGATAGGTCTTAGAGCGACGATGGAATAGGAAAAGACTAGGAGTGGGAAGGAAGCGGCCGTGGCCTTGATTAAGGTACAGCCTGGTGTGAATATAGGAAACAACGGAAAACCATCTTCAGGGCTGCCGACAGAGGGGTTCGAACCCACTATCTCCCGGATGCAAGTTCACAGCTGCGCGACCCTAACCGGATGGCCAACACGCCCCGTAAATGCGATTAGAAAGCAGGCATTCCTTCATGGGACCATATTTTATAACGGAGACTGTTTAGGCGGTACGCCTGGTGGTAGAGCTTTTCACATTTCGTATCATGAAATGAACAGTACACAGTAATAGGACATTTATTCATAAAATGTATTTGTGAAGCAAGTTCTACTTTTCCTGTTTATTTGTGATTATTTTTGATAACTCCGTACGGGATGCGCACATAAATCAGTTTACAGGGAGGATCGTTGTTTGTTGCGTACAATACCCATGCAGTTAGAAATCGGCTGCTTGATAGAGGATCTTAACATGCAGGCCTGTGCGAAAAGCTGATCTCAAACCACACAAAAGGGCAACTCAGGTGAGGTGAACGACAACTCACAGCATCACGAAGTGTGGAAGCTTACGCACCTTTCTAACGAATTCACCATAAGCCTGCCTCCATACAACAAGAAACATTCGAGTATGGAGATGATCGGGCGAGAGATGGAACCAGTTTTCATCCTGGAGCGTCATCAGCAGCGAGGGGTTTCCGTTATTTTTTACGTTTGGTCGACGTATGTCTCTACTTCCTATTCAGAGTAACATGACTTGTCTGGTATACAGTAACAAGATCCTCCAACCTGTAGTTACAGCATTTACTCACACTGTGGACGACGATTTTACAGTACAGAAGCAATGATAGATGGCGTTCGTGGTCATCGAGCCAAAGTAGTCTACTAGTTCCTGGAGACCCGTGGAATACAGAGAAAGATGTAGCCGGCATAACATGCGGAGATGAACTGTGCCGAACGTTCAAGGAGTGAACTAAAGACAGCAGTTATCCAGCGTCTTAATCCATCAGCTAACATTCAGCAACTGGCGGAATTTGCTATCCAAGAGTGGGATAATCATTCCCAAACAAGTTGAGTTCTTCGACGCTACAGAAAGAATGACTCGCCGTATTCAAGCATGCTTCAGCACCCGAAGTGGCTACCGATCTGCCGCTCAATGAACGATAATTTATGCTCCAAATCCCACATCGCCAGCTTTGTGCTTTCGTTGCGTATCTGCTGCTTTTGCATTGCTAACTGCATGTTAATTTTCTTAGTATATACCCTTCGTAATGAATTATGTACGCTAATAGACTACATATTCCAAAACACAGAGTGCACTAAACCAGAATTTAAAATACACATTCAAACAATCAACACTGATCTGCATTGTGCATTGTAGTATAAAAAGTGGACTGAATTACAGTGTAAAAAAATATTGCTATTCTAAATACTGCGTCTAATGTTCTTATATCTAATGGATACTACTACTACTACTACTACTACTACTACTACTACTACTACTACTACTACTACTACTACTACTAATAATAATAATAATCATAAAACCGAGCTCGATAGCTGCAGTCGCTTAAGTGCGGTCATTATCCAGTAATCGGGAGATAGTGGGTTCGAGCCCCACTGTCGGCAGCCCTGAAGATGGTTTTCCGTGGTTTCCCATTTTCACACCAGGCAAATGCTGGGGCTGTTTCTTAATTAAGGCAACGGCTGCTTCCTTCCAATTTATAGGTCTTTCCTATTCCATTGTCGCCATAAGACATATCTGTGTCGGTGCGACGTAAAGCAAATAGCAAAAAAAGCTAATAATAATAATAATAATAATAATAATAATAATAATAATAATAATAATAATAATAATAATAATAATAATAATAATAAATAATAATAATGATCGTATGGCCTTAGTTACCGGGTGGAGGCATTTTGATTTGAAGAGTATGGGCAACCTGCGCGTCAATTGAGACGTTCCATTTTGCTCTAACAGATGGCAGAATAAATGGTTCTCTCTTAAGCGAGCAAGTTGCGCTCAGAAGGCAAGTGCTCTGCAATCTTAGCTACTCAGTTCGACTGTTGTAATTATTATAATGATGTCCGGCTCCATGGCTAAATGGTTAACATGCTTGGTCCAAGGGGTGTCAGATTCTATTCCCGGCTGGGTCAGGGATTTGAACATTCATTAGTTAATTCCCATGACCTGGAGACTGGCTGTTCGCGATGTATTCAGCGCTCGATTTTGTCGCAGGTAGGTCCGCATCTTCAACGGACACGCAGGTCGTCCATACGCCGTCAACTAACTCGAAAGAGCTGCACCAGGCCACGCGCCATAATTATCGGCATTTTTATTATTGTTTTAAATTCAATAAATACAACAGAGGGCTAATAAACTCATTACCTAAGTAAACACAAGCTGCAACATAACAGCACAGTCCACAATAAAATCAGCTGTCATGGGACTGACTTTGTAATTCAAAACACACTCAGCTGCCGAATCAAGTCGTTGGTGATATTTTTAACAATACTGTAAACGACAAACTGGTATTCATAAGTAAACTATTTACTTGCTTAGTTGACAATAACCTAAGATACATTAAGAAAATTAAAAGGGGTGTATTTTTCATTATTATCGAATTTCCGCGTATTTCACAAATGTATCAACTTTGAATTTAAAATAGCCTTAAATGTATAAAAATCCGGAGGTAGAAATTCCTTTGGGAGGTGATCTTCAGAGATCAGATTGCTTTTTCCGATAATGTTCTACGACTGTGACTTGATTCTGTCCATGAATGCTGCTCCGTGAACGAACTGAGATGGGGATGCAAAAGAATCTGATTTCAGAAGACAGCCCAGAGAAAGAAAGAGAGAGCTTGAGTTTAATTAGTCCAAAAGCCGTCTCCTTATTTCACTGGCAATGTTCTAGGAAAATTACCAGGACTCAAGAGAGAGACGGAAAATTATTCCCTTTGTAGAACTGTGTTTATTTGACTCGAAATACCTTGAATTGGTATTTTCACCAAGACCTCCTAGAGTACCAGAGTCAATAACGCTAAAACAGCAAATGGTCTAAAATATAAAATATCCTTTCTCTTCAATATCACTTTACATTCAGATATTAACCCACGATAAAGTAGAGAAGTATGAATTTCTTTTATTCATCACAACCACTAGGCGTGGCGCTTGCATTAAAAAATGTTGATTCTAGATTACAGTAAGTTCGTTAATTGTATTTCCTTGTCGTACAAAGGAATAAGACCACAGCACCTTAGCAAGTTATATCAGGAATCTTTACTGACAGCAACAGTAGATGCTACCGGACTGGAATAAACCACCAGAGGGGATGCCAGCTCATGCCTCGCAACCATCGTGAGTATGGAGAGCGCTTAATAGGAAAGAAATTGGGATGGTAAGAACTAGGAACAAGTCGAAGCTACACAAAAATGATGTCTGTGACTGCGTTGCTTTTCAAAATCTGGGGTATCTATACCATTGCTAAATTGGCCCTGTAGGGACTTAACGTGAAGAGTTTGACAAAACTATATTAGCTACTTCATACTGGAGGACATTAAACTTTGAGCAGAATCAGATAAGATCATCATCGCTGTATAACATTCTCCATACTATGATTATATACATCACTATAGAATTGAGTTCTTTACGAGGGCAACTCAATAAGTATCTGCAAGCAATTTTTATAATTTATTACATAAAGAGTACACACGTTTTATTGATATCATTTTCAACATAGTCACCCTGCTTTTCAATGCACATGGTCCACCGTTTCATAAGCTTCCCGATTCCCTCTGCAAACAGGTTCTTGGTTGCGCAGCAAGCCACGTATGCACCGCTTCCTTCACCTGTTGATTTGAGCTGAATCGTCGGCCTCATAGAGCATTTTAAGTGGACCAAACAGATGGTAATCCGACGAGACGAGATCGGAACTGTACCCAGGATGCTACGAGACATCGAAACGCAGCGTCTGAAGAGTCTAAGCGGTGTTCATTGTTAAGCCTGTTATGCATGATTTAATACGAAGAACCATGGCTAATGTGTATATGGTTTGCAGGTCATCAACAGTCACTCGTCTGTTATTTAAGATCATATCATGCACCTGTTCAATATTGGCATCAGTTATGGCTGCAAATGGATATTTCTTCATCCTTCACGCCCGTGCGAGCCCTTTTGAATTGTTCAATCCACTGGTAAACACTTTGCTGTGGCAAAAAATTGTGCCCGTATTGTGCTGAAAGTCTTCTATGAATGTCTGCTCCTGGTAAACCCTCATACCACAAAAAAAGGATTACGGAACACTGTTCTTCCCTTGTGCAAACAGAAAGTGGCGCGACCATCTTTACGTCGCAACAGCGCAAGCTCTAATGATCTGATAAAGCTAAAACCTAGTACAGACGTAGACAGCGGTGCCATTTAGCGGCTGCTGAGCACACAGCACCATGGAGCCAACTTAAAGACAATTAGAGCAAAATTGCGTATAATTATTGATTTGCTTATGTATAACGTAGTTCAAGTAATTGTTTCAACGACGATACAGAAATGTGATATTTTCAGTTTACAATAGCTGCATAACTCTGTTAAGTTTTGAAGTGATACATGTTCTTCATATTTGTCACCAAAGAAGCCCAATGTCGGGATATTCAAGTCGACTTTGATAATTTTTTCATACATGAGTTGCGCGTAATTATCTACAAAGTGTACGGAAGGATTGCCCGTTTTTTTCGAAAGTTTTATACTGCGTATCGGTGTGTCGAAAAGGCAACACTTTGCTGATTTTCAGACGTACTGCGAGCACGATTCTTTCACTTATTTGTGCTGGGACAGGATGACATTGCCTGTTCACTTGTGAACGATGCATAAAATGTTGACACAAGTCTACAGTGATTCTAAGCACGTAAACATAACCAGAATTGAAAACGTAGAAAGAGCTTCCTATCACACCTAATATTTCATACATTAAATTTTAAATTGTCTTAAAATGAATGCATGTAACTTAACATTATATAACTTTAAACCACAGGTTTCTCGAAAATACATATTTTGAATGAAAGCACTAGTTATAGGCTTAGAATCGTTGAGTATAGCGTTATCATAACTTGATACTTAGAGTAAATATAAAGGAGAAATTGCTTCAGGTGTCGTTTCCAGTACTTTGTAACAATTTCATGCAATTCATGAGCACATTTCCATCAAATTTACATAAATCGTTTAATGCGTTACGTGCAACTCCGATACATATTCAGACAATAAATCTGACTTCCAGCACCTCTCCCCCCCACCCCTCCGTTCATCACAAATAAAGCCCTTCTTGAGATATGCAATAACGTATTATTTACAAAATATGGAACCCGGCTTTTGACGTGACATATCTACGGAGCTGACTGCCTAAATTTTGAGAAGCAATTTCATACTGTCAACATATATTTGATGGTGCAGTTAAATACCAGTAGATCACCATAGTAGTACAGGTTACTCACATAATTTTCATTCTTCACCGTCTTGAGAATTAAAGGAGGTTTCGCAGCACTTACCTAGAAAAGAGAAGAGAAAACATTACAACAATATATGTATCAATTTACACCACTCACTGGACTCTACTAGGAAACAAAGTTGCCAAAATATTACCACATATGGTACTTATTTAAAGCAGTTAGCTCAGTATTTGGACGCCGTGCAAAATTTTTTTAATATTGAAGGGGAGTAAAATACAAGCACGCAATTTTTAATTTATTTAATTCATTTCCTACGAGAATATCAGTAGCTAATTAATAGTAAAAATATCAGGCTGTCACATTTTAAGTACCTAGGATCCTTGATAACGAAGGAATGTGATCTGGAAGTGGAAACCAAAATAAGAATTGACATTGAAAGAAGTTTATATCTAAAATTAAAACATCTCGTGTGCAGTCGTGACCTTAAATTCAAAACTCATTGATCTGACGTGAAATGTCGTGTATTAACAGCGCAGTTTAACGGTGTTGAAATATGGGCACTGATTTCATCGTCAATGAACAGTCTGCAGGCCTCTGAAAGGTGGACGTTTCGCTGAATATTCAAGATTTCATGGAATGGCCATGTAAACATCGAGGTGGTATTCCTTCCGGCCGTGAAATCACAAAACGCAGGTAAGTTACCTGTTAAAATACAATCGGTATGAATGACAAATACACTCTGATACGAATCATAGCAGGCCAAAACACAGGCGGGATAGGCATTCGTCGTAACACCAGAAAGGAAAAGGTATCCTTTTTTATCTTTCCCAGCTTCTTGGGTTCGGCATTTGGTGTGGATTTGGCACAGTTTTGCGGCCGCATGCCCTTTCTGCAGGATAGGAGAAAGGATTCGCAGACTGAAATGCAAATAGTGTGAAATCAAGGCAAAAGTATATTGAAGTAATGTACTGGATACTAGTGGTTATCATAGGGATTATTGTTGTAAGAGTCCGTCTCCGTAGTGTGATGGTTGGCACTATTATCGCTGCCGTTCTCAGTGGCATGGTTGGCCGGGTTCGATCTCTGGTACTGCCAGAATTTAAAAAATGGCAGGAGGGCTGGTATGGTTTGAAATGTTACATGCAGTTCATCTCCAATGGAGCTGTGCCAAAAAAGAGCTGCAACACCTCTGCGCGAAGACAAGAGATTATTATATATAGATATATATATATATAATTCGCTGGGGCCATCAAGGACCACGTTAAGTCTTGTTGCATTTGACACTGAACTTGGCCTTCTATAGAGCCCAAAATTCCCTCATTCTGTGTGAGTGGGCCTGCTTACGCTCCTCTGTCCAAGGGGCACCGTGTCTTCTCTTCGGTTGCTCGTCTCGGTTTAGCCCGTTCGTCAATATTTTATTGCGGAAGAGATCTCTGTTAAAGGCGTCTTCAGCTGAGATATGTAGCATTTGCAGGTCTTCTTTGGTATTTCTAAACCAGGGAATTGTGGTTTTGGGGTTTGAATCAAAACATATGAACGATTTCTTTAGTTAACTTTTTCTGTCCATTCTTTTCAGATGACCGTAAAATCGAGCCCGTCTTTTTCTGATTGTGTCGGTAATTTTCTCTATTTTGCTGTAGACTTCCTTGTTGGATCTCTTTTGATGGATTCCATTTCTGTACTTTGATCCCAAGATTCCTCTCACAATTTTGCGTTCTCTTTTCTCCAGTTCTTCAAGGAGTCCTTTGTTGGCATTTAGAGACAGGGTTTCGGCTGCATATAGAACTACTGGCTTATGAACTGTTTCATAGTGACGTATCTTGGTGTTTTGGGAAAGGCATTTTTTGTTGTAGATTGTGCGGGATGTTTGGTAGGCTATTTCTAGTTTGCGTACTCGCTACTGAAGTGCTTCTTTGTCCAGTCCATTTTTCATGATGATCTCACCCAGGTACTTGAATTTGTCTACTCGGGTGATGGCCCCGTATTTTGTATGGAGTTTTGGTGGAGCCTCTTTGATGTTAGTCATTACTTCTGTTTTCTCAAACGATATCTGCAAACCAGTTTGTTCGGCAATTTCCTTTAAAATTTCAACTTGAGCTCTAGCGGTTTCTATGTCGGTTGAGAGAACAGCAATATCATCGGCAAATGCTAAGCAGTCTGTTGCGATCCCCTTGGATTTGGTTCCTATTCTCAGTGGACTGTAGTTGGTTTCCTGTAATCTCACCCGCCAGGTTCTGATGATCTTTTCAAGAACACCGTTGAAGAGTATCGGGGATAGCCCATCACCTTGTCGGACTCCTGTTTTGATGTCAAAGGAATGCGAGAGACATCCGTGGAACTTCACCTTGGATTTTGTATCGGTCAGGGTGGCTCTAATTAATGCCAGCAGTTTCAAATCAACTCCAAATTCATTTAAGATGTTTAGCAGGACTTCCCGGGCAATGGAGTCGTACGCTTTCTTAAAGTCCACAAAGACAGACACATACTGCTTGGACCTTAGCGTACAATATCTGATGATCGTTTTGAGATTTTGGATCTGTTCAGCTGTTGAGCGACCTTTCCTGAACCTTCCTTAGTATTCACCTATTTGATGTTCGACTTGTGCTTCCAAACGCTCCAGGATGGCAAGTGATAGAATTTTGTAAGTCACGGGTAGCAAAGATATTCCTCTGTAGTTGTTGATGTTCTTCATGCTGCCTTTTTTGTGTAATGGATGGATCAAAGCTATTTTCCAATCTTCGGGTAGGGTCTCCTTGTTCCAAATTTCTTCTATTTGCTTTTGCAAGATATCAAGTGATTCTTCTGGGGCATATTTCCATAGTTCTGCTACTACTGAGTCTTCCCCCGGCGCTTTGTTATTTTTGAACGGGCAATGTGGCGCTTGATTTCATCTCTGTCGGGTGGTCTGGAAACTGGGTACCTGAGTAAGGGTTCCTTGGTCTCAATGGCGCTTTGTGGTTTAGAGCAATTAACTAAATTCTTGAAGTAATCTGCCAGAATGCTGCAATTTTCTTCATTTGACGTCGCCAGTGTGCCGTCCGTTCGCTCAAAGCATAGAGATGGTGGTTTATAGCCAGTGAGTTTGCGTTTGAAGGCTCTGTAGCACTCTCTGCTTTCATTCTTCCTAAAGTTTTGTTCTATCTTTTCAATGAGAGATTTTTCGTATTTACGTTTCTCAGTTCTGAACACCCTAGCTGCTTGGGCACGTTGGGTTTTGTAGGTTTCCCAATCATTTTCCGATTTCGTAGATTAGTACTGTTTCCACGCATTGAGTCTTTCTTGGAGGACGGATTCGCAGGTACTATTCCAACAGGCATGCTTTTTGCTTCTCTTGATTTCTCCAACGTCTTTGGCGGCCTCAACAAGGAGACTTTTGGCGTTGTTAAAGTCACAGTCATTTGGTCTAGCCTTCTCCTGGAACTCCTCGACCCTTTGCCGAAGTTTATCATTGTCGAAGCGTGTGATCTGTTTGGTTCTCTTCCTTGTGTTTGCGGGAATTGGTTTGAATTTGATAAGAGACATATAATGATCTGAGGCCACATTGATGCCTTTCTTTACCTTGACATTCATAATCTCAGGTCTGTTTCTCCTGGAGATCGCAACATGATCAATTTGGAACTCTCCGAGAGCTTGGACGGGACAACACCAAGTCATTTGCTTTCTGGGTAGATGGCGAAAGTGGGTCGACATGACCTACAGGTTGTGATTTTCGCAAATGGTCACCAGTCTTTTGCCGTTGGGATTGGTTCTTTTGTGAGCAGGGTAATTTCCTATAACTTTCTTGTACTTCTGCTCACGACCTAGTTGGGCATTGAAGTCACCCAAAAGAAGCTTGACATGGTGTTTGGGGATTTTGTTTAATTTTTCATCCAGTAGGTCCCAGAAATTATCAACTTCGTCTGGATCAGACTTGTTCTTATCGTTTGTAGGAGCATGTGCGTTAACTAGGGCGTAGGTTTTGTTCGCCCATTTAATTGTGAGTATAGACAATCTGTCATTCACAGGTTCGAAATTTGCAACCGATTTAAGGATCTTGGTTCTAACAGCAAACGCGGTTCCAAGCATCACAGCTCCATTGAGGATTCATCTTTGCGCTTTGCTCTTGAAAAATCGGTAGCCTTCGGATTCAAAATTCTCTTCATCTGGGTACCTTGTTTCCTGTAGGGCCATTATGGATATCTGATTTTCGTGAAGAGCTTTAGTGAGGGTTTTCAGCTTGCCAGTTTGTGTAAGTGAATTTATGTTGAAAGTTGCTAGAAAGGTTTTAGATTTTGGCCTGAGTTTTTGACTCTTCGGGGTACACCGAGGCGCTCCGACTCGTCTCTTGCTTGATGTCGAGTCTCCCCCAGAATCCGAACGAGACTCGTGCGTCGTGGCGTTCACGACGAGTGATTTATCCGATGATTTACCCCCTGGGGTATGTTTCTTGAAATGTTGTGCCATCATGCTTTTTGACTTGACTTTGCTTTGGACGGGTACCCATCCTTTTACAACTAGGGTTGTTAGCCCTAGAGCTTGCCTCAAGATGTTTTCTGGCTTCTGGTCATTTACCAGTCTTCGCCGTAACCCTGGCAAGGGACCAGTTTTTTTCACGGTGGTATTTTATTTCCCTACTACCCTCTGACTCTGCTGGCGGCAGAGCCAGCGAGCTGCCCCAATTCCAATGGGACGCGCCCGATGGAGGTAACCGGTAAATCCCCACACGGGAGAGATTATTATTATTATTATTATTATTATTATTATTATTATTATTATTTTAAACATCGTTACAGCCTCATTAGACCACGTTTATTAGGTTTCCATCCATGCTTACGTATCCTTGCCCACGTGTGCTTCATTCTCTTAATGTGAGCGTTTTTTCTGTCCTCTGACCAGGGAAGGTGTTTCGCTGGTTTGACCTCAACTTCAGGCACCCTTCAATACTGGATTTTTTTTGTTTAAAAATGCGTCTGTCTAGGATATCTTGTTCCGTTATCACGCTCGGCCTCAAATCACCAGCCACTCCTTGGTAACATCTAGTTTTATCTTTAAGATTCCAAGCTTGTGTTAGGATCTGTTTCGTCAGTTTCCTGTCAGACTTACGGAACACATGACCGAAGAAATTCTGCCTCCTTTTTCTAATGACGTCCGTTACATTGCCCACCTTGTTATGCACTTGTTCATTTTTTTCTGAGATTCCATGTTACTTCCTCTTTAATGAATCCTAAGATATTTCTCCCTATCCTTCGTTCTAGTTTCTCCAGTTCTCGTTTTGAGGTTTTCTTTATTAAGATCAGTGGTTCTGGTGCATACAAAACTTCTGGTCTACAACTGTCTGGTAGTTTCGAATCTTAGCTCCCCGTGATAATGCTGTCTTATTGTATATTTCAAGAGTCTTCATCTATTTTGCCTTCTTTGTCATTAATTTTGCCTCCAAACACTGTTTTTCGTTGTTTTTCATTTCTTTCTTTTTTTGCTAGTGGCTTTACGTCGCACCGACACAGATAGGTCTTATAGCAACGATAGGATAGGAAATGCCTAGGAGTTGGAAGGAAGCGGCCGTGCTTTTAATTAAGGTACAGCCCCAGCATTTGCCTGGTGTGAAAATGGGAAACCGCGGAAAACCATATGCAGGGCTGCCGACAGTGGGATTCAAATCCATTATCTCCCGGATGCAAGCTCACAGCTGCGCGCCCCTAACCGCACGGCCAAATCGCCCGGTGTTCTTCATATCTAGCCACTCTCCTAAATATTTGAAAGCTTCATACTTTTGAATATCGTCCTGTGTTGTTTGTATCTTATGGACTGTCCTTAATATTGGCCATACTTTTTGCTTCTTCAGTCGAGACATTGAGACCTATTTTGTCTTCCTGATAGTAAATTTCCTCAATCTGTTGCTCAGCTGCTTCAATGGATTGAGCTAGGATTGCAAGATCATTTACATAAGCCAGACAAGTTATATGAATTTTAACTTTAGATCCCTTAAAACTGAGCCACTTTGAACTTCACATCCTTCGAGGACTTTTCTCAATTCCCTGTTGACCTTTGCTAATAATAAGAGATAAACCAATCCCTTGTCGGATTACAGTTTGTTAGTCAAAGGTTTCTGAAATTTCACCTAAAATCCTTACCTTTGATTTGATGTTAGTCGGGGTTTCTTTGATGATTTTTCTAATCTTATTGTCCACCCCTAACTCTTCTTGGACGTTTATAAATGCTGTTCAGTCGATCGAATCATAGGCCTTCTGGGAGTTTATGCAAATTATCACTAATTCTTTTTTCCTTATGTTAACAAGTGAAATTATAATTTTTAAGTATCTGTTCAGTGCATGATCGCTCCTTCCTGAATCCTCCCTAATATTCACCAAGCTGTGGATCAAGTTGTGTTTAAGCTCATAAAAGGAGAGCTTTAGAAGTAGTCTTGTAGGTTATAGATAAAAGAGAGATCCCTCTGTAGTTGTTAATATTCGTTTTAAATCCTTCCTTATGGAGAGGGTAGATAAGGGCTGATTTCCAGTCATTAGGTACCTTAGTGGTTTTCCAGATATCTGCAAAGGTCTTCGTTGATATCTCAACTGAAGCCTCATCAGCAGTATTTCACATCTATGACACAACTGAGTCCTCACCAGGGGGATTTCTTATTCATTAAAACGGTAATGCTTCGGCGCACTTCGTATTTTCAAGGTCGTTGAGGGTATAGAAAACTGTTATAGTTTGAGCTCCTTCGAAGATCACAGTTCAGAAGTTTTCCAACGTAGTCGGCAAGAAAGTGGTAATTCGCATGGTTGTTATAAACAAATTCGGAAAGTGTAAGCTTGGTGCGTCGAACTTTTGCGTATATTATTGGAATGTCTTGTAATTTTCCCTTGTATTGTTTTTAAAATCTTCATGGACGTCCTGAAGATGGGTTTTGAAATGTTGTAGTTTAACCCAGCGTATTATCTTGATTATCAGTTGTCGCTGGGCTATAAACATCTCCCATGTCTGTGCTGCCTTCTATGAACACCACTTTAACGATGTTTTCTTTCATTGGGTGAAATTATATTTACATTCATCAGCCATCCATACGTGTGTGCGCCCGTTGTTTCGTGGAGCTATGGACTTCGCCGTTTCAGTCATATTATTCTTAACCTTTTCCGGTCCAACGCCGAGGTGAGCTCGACATCATGGCTTATTGTAACCGGTCCAACGTCGAGCTCACCTCGACATTATGTTTCGTTCTACATGTGAAGTTATTTATTGAAGTTCCTTGATCTGATTGTGGTCGATCGATATTCCTGGAGTTTCTAGAGCTAATTTTTGTACACAAAAGAAACCGTTCTGTTATCTCCATGAATATCATACGAGATATATGTAGCCGTGTGCCGTCATGGTTACCTGCGGCCTATCAGCTGTGTTTAAAGTGAGTAGTGCTGCACATGTGTTGTACTAGGCATGTTTATCTGTGAAAGCGAATTGTCTCGGTTGAATTTGCCATATAAAATCGGCAAATATGAATGAAGAAGAAATACGTATGCACGTTTATATAGACAGCAGTGACGATGATTAGTTATTTGAATTAGACAAAGAGTTTAGAGAACTGTCAAGTGAAGATGAAGGTGTAGTGAGCTCCAGCATTGCAAGTGAAACTTCAGCGACTGGACTTGTGCGTAGAAAAAAGCGCGGAATGATCCCGGACCATCATATGCTGTTTCCAAAGATTCAGATGAGGAAGTTCCAGTGACTGCTACAAAAGCAAGAACACACGCGAATGTAATGAGCCGGGGTGGAGGAGGGGATACGAAACACGGTAATGATGACGCTTCTCAGGTCAGGGTTTATAATTTCAGTAAAAGTGATGCTGAACATACTTCCGCACTTACAAATGGGAATGCCAACGGCAATAGTGTTTACCGGAATGTAGCATTTCATGATAGTGAGCCACCTAGACTAAGTTTTTCATCAGGTCAGAAAACTAGAGGACCGCAGGTTCTGCCTAGCTGCATCACTCCACTTCAGTTTATTATGTTGTTCTTTCCTCCTGCACTGACGACGAAAATTATTATGGAAACTAATTCCTATGCAATAGAAAGTACGATAATAACCATAATAATAGTATAATTACAATTACTAATAAAAATTTGGAGTATAATCTGACTAGGTAAAAATGTGCAAAAATTAATTTGGACCAGACTGTTGGAACATGTGATCCCATGTTTGAGGTGCTTGTTTTTGTACTGAGGTGATGAGTGAAGCTCTCATTAATTTCCTGTAAGTCGAATCTTTGTACTATTTGTTTGCCTTGTGGTAAGGAGTCTTAGGCCTACCTTAATTTTGGGAAGGTAATAGTCCGAATCTATGTCGACGTTTCGAAGAACTTTGACGTTCATGACCTCTTTTGATGCATTGGAAGATATGGCCGCAGTATCTACACGAAACTTTCGTAAGTTCGGGTTTGGTGACCTCTATGTTTTAGCTTTCCTATGTAGATATTTAAAATCTGATATTGAATGTTTCGCCATTCTTATTTGTCCCTTGTGTGGGCTGGATAAAGTCCAACAACTCCCTTATACTTCTCATCAACACCAATTTCAGTATTGAAATCTCCCGCCGAGAGGATTATGGTGTGATGAGATGGTATCTTATACATCTGACTGTACAGGTTCTCTATCAATCCTGTAGGTGCGGTTAGTTGGTGCACGTACATTAACCATAGTGTACTTCTTGTTGCACCGAGCTCGATAGTTGCAGTCGCTTAAGTGCGGCCAGTATCTAGTATTCGGGAGATAGTAGGTTCGAACCCCACTGTCGGCAGCCCTGAAAATGGTTTTCCGTGGTTTCCCATTTTCACACCAGACAAATGCTGGGGCTGTACCTTAATTAAGACCACGGCCGCTTCCTTCCCACTCCTAGCCCTTCCCTGTTCCATCGTCGCCATAAGACCTATCTGTGTCGGTGCGACGTAAAGCAACTAGCAAAAAAAAATTCCACAATAGAACCGAGTATTTTCTTGTTAATTATGAAGTCCGTTCCGAGATTACGCATTGATTTCATTAATCATTGTTCATTTTGCTTTCGAATATTCTATAACCTGCAGATTCAAAGCCATACTCGTCTGCATATTAAGTCTCCTGAAGGGCTGTGACAATTATATTCTGCTTGTCAAGAGTGTCTGTGAGGTGTTTAAGTTTTCCGAGTTTTAACATGGAGTTTATTTTAATGGTCCAAAATAGCTTATTTTGCGATGTTGTATTCTACGACTGAAGGGTACAACCAGGGTTTTCGATACCCCTGAGCATGGTAGTGCAGGCTCCCCAGAATCCAATGGCCTACTTACCTCGGATTGGTTACCACCTGGTGTAAATTTCGGTATGGATTTTTCTGGCATGCTTAGAAACCAAAATAGCTTAGTTTGGTGGCTAGCCCAATAATTGGACTAACAAGGTACAGCCTGGAGCCCTGGAAGAAAATAGATCAGCTGTCACTAGCATGTGGTACAGACGCTGTCGGGGTACCGTCACTAACGTGTGAAACCGTCATTTCCTTTTTCCATGTTAACTTTAGACAACATATTGCCTCCTCCGGCAGCTTCGCCGTACCAAAGTCTATCTTTTCTTTACAACTGGCTTTACGTCGCACCGACATAGATAAGTCATATGGCGACGAAGAGGTACGAAAGGGCTAGGAGTAGGAACGAAGCAGCCGTGGCCTTAATTAAGGTACATCCCCAGCATTTGCCTGGTGTGAAAATGGGAAACCACGGAAAACCATATTGAGGGTTGCCGACAGTGGGGTTCGAACCCACTATCTCCCGAATACAAGCTCACAGCCGAGTGCCCCTAACCGCACGGCCAACTCGCCCGGTAAGTCCATCTTCACCGCCGTAGTTGCCGTTCAGGTCTTCACCCATAACCCTGGGCATCGGTTCCACACTATACCCTTAAATTCGCCATTCTGTCACTCCGACCTACTGAAGTGAAGGCTGCCCACTCCCCGCAGCGTGGTTGCGCCATATAATATAATATAATATAATATAATATAATATAATATAATATAATATAATATAATATAATATAATATAATATAATATAATATATAATATTATAATATAATATAATATAATATAATATAATATAATATAATATAATATAATATAATATAATATAATATAATATAATATAATATAATATAATTATGGAGCTAGACATCCGCATGCTGACCATGTTAGATATACAAATACGTACCGAATCTAGCAACATTCCAGTCATGTTAACGTTTATCAGTTTTTGGGGCTACAGGTTACTAGTCCTTTCCCTCACCAGTCAAGCGTCAACAGTTTAAAAAGAGTAGGAGTAAGAGTCTCGCCAAACACACTATAGTCAGATGTAAAAAAAAAAAAAAAAAAAAAAAGGAAGTCCCATCCACAACAATGAAGCGAAGCTTTAATTCAGATATACTATAAATATATACTCGTACGTTTCTGATAACGTGCTATGAACCTGCGTTTCCTCTGTAAAACTCTGCATAATAATAGATCAGTCTAGTCTCTATGTCGCGGCCCATTATTTAACGAATGGAAAGCGGCATTGTATTAACAATACAGTATTCTCCATTTCTGAAGCAAGACCTCGTTTTAATTTAGACTCACGTATGTACTGACTGAGTTAGAACTGAAGGGGACCGTCTCTTGCATTGAGTGACACGCCCTGCAGTCACTTGTTAACTTGAAGGGGGAGAACAGCAAACCAAACATTGACTTCCACTACGTCTCCATCCTGTCAGGACACATACACACACAAACCCAAACTACAAACTTCTCAAGGCATCGGCAGGCTGCCACACAAATTGACATGAAGAAGACACAAGTTCTACATCTCAAGTAGATTGAAACTTTTGATAGGAATAAACGTAATGCCAATCACTTGAGGAGGGGATTCTACTGCCAGAAATTAATTCATGATAGAACGTTGACGTATATTACGTTTTCCAAATGACCATCGCGGGTAAACTTACCCGAGATAACTTCACTACTTCTGTAAATTGTTTGAAACTCTTCTTGCTGAAATATGAGAGATGTATCTAATAACCAACCGCAGAGAGACAAACTTTTCAGATAATTTTCTGAAAGCTTATCCATCTCGTATCCATACACAGAATTTGCCGGGCTGAGTGGCTCAGACGGTTAAGGCGCTGGCCTTCTAACCCCAACTTGGCAGGTTCGATCCTGGCTCAGTCCGGTGGTATTTGAAGGTGCTCAAATACGACAGCCCCGTGTCGGTAGATTTACTGGCACGTTAAAGAACTCCTGCGGGACTAAATTCCAGCACCTCGGCGTCTCCGAAGACCTTAAAAGTAGTTAGTAGGACGTAAAACAAATAACATTATTATTATCATACACAGAATTTCAACATTGTGTCAGTCCGGTGGTTGAGTAGCTACCATGATAGCTTTTCATGTCAAAGGTAACAGGTTCGAGGTAACTGGAATTTTGAAGACATCGATAGTAGGCTACTCACAATGAGATGTTCTTGTTGGCAAGAAAAATAATCCTGATCAAAAATGAGGCAAAATAATTTGGTGCTAAAATTTGCGTCGGTTTTTTTTTATCTAGGTCTGCTGGCTGTATTTATCTCAAAGGACGCGAAATATTTCGGAGGATTTCCCATTCGATTGTTGTCGCGAAACCGTACACGTTATTGATTCTGCCAGTAAAAGCCAACTTCGTACATGAAGTAAATAAAGGCTTCTTCCATCCGTAATCTGGGCACAAGCAAGTGGGTTCGAGTGGTTAGCTACGCGTCATATCACTTTGGTCCCAGGAATTAAATTAATACGCCGGGCTGAGTAGCTCAGTCGGTTGAGACGCTGGCCTTGTGACCCCAACTTGGCAGGTTCGATCTTGGCTCAGTCCGGTGATATTTGAAAGAGCTCAAATACGTCATCCTCGCGTCGGTAGATTTACTGGCACGTAAAATAACTCCTGAGGGACTAAATTCCGGCACCTCAGCGTCTCGTAAACCATAAAAGTAGTTAGTGAGACGTAAAGCCAATAACACTATTATTATTATTATTATTATTATTATTATTATTAAACGTACTCATTTTTGTTGTAGGCTGGGTAAATATCGCGGCCATATGCCTGTCCACAAATGAAAATCTAACTGCTAAATTTGTCGACTTCCTAAGGGGGAGTGAAACCCACCAAATGAGCTAAGCATTCATACTACAATACTAGAAAATTAAATCCTTCTTCAATTTATCATAGGTATTTTCGGGGACGCTGAAGCCATACTGACTCAATTTAGTTCAGGTGTTAATGTGGCATGCCTCTTCTGACGTCGTATCATTTTCAGGTGGAAATTCTAAAACCCACTATTCGAACTTCATCATAGGGATGGAAAACCAGCAGCTAAGCTATTACGCTAAATACGCATACTATGACTAGCCTAAAGATCAGTTTCTGGTGAGATATGTATATTGAGTACTCATCTCGAAGGCTGACTGGATCCTGCTGCAGTAGACGGCCTAGGCATCGTTGAAGAGGCTTACAAGGGAAATGAGGAGTGATGTAGTTTCCCGTTGCTTTCGTCGCTGAGCCGGAAGTTTACATCACATATGATTCTGCAAAGCCGACAGTAATGCACGCACCAGTAGTATTACTGTACTAATACCGCTCATACCTCACTCATTTCCATATTGTCAAAGTCAAGGTCGGGACAGAGAGCGGTCAATGAAATTAACAAATTTATTCTAGCCCATACAAGAAGACAGAGTGCAATGTAACAGTAAGTCTTGCCAGCAAAGGCACACTATGCATGGCAATACGTTATCTAGTATGAACTAGAAATTACTTGGTTTGTCTCAGTACAATCGACAACATCAAGGAAAGTGAGGCGTGACACTAGCAATATAATATCTTACTCAGCCATTCCCTGTTGGTAAATGGTATGAAGGTGTCACTTATAGTGTTCGTTGATACAACAGAGCCACGGTAATTCGAGCTAATTGGGGCTGACAACAACTGAAATTACAAAACCTCGGAGTACACGAAAATAAGAACATATCAAATTTTACTACATGGATAAATGTTTCATGAGTACAAAAATTAAGCAACACAGTAGACAGCTTTGTTAGATATGGGCTAAAAGTACAAAGTTTAAAAGAAGCACGAATGTAATTTTTAAA
Organism: Anabrus simplex; assembly: GCF_040414725.1. Classification (NCBI taxonomy): domain Eukaryota; kingdom Metazoa; phylum Arthropoda; class Insecta; order Orthoptera; family Tettigoniidae; genus Anabrus; species Anabrus simplex. The sequence goes on along the minus strand of NC_090271.1, from coordinate 102,674,769 downwards.
GAAATTATCAACAGAGTTTTATTTTAAAATTTCTCTAGTATTCTAACCATACGTAAAGGTGTTAGGTCAGAATGGAAACTAAATTGATTAGGAAAATTCTTCCATTTTGCAGCTAGAGTAATAAAAATAATTCTACGGATTTATATGGGCCGTACCCCTACAGTTCATACAAGACTCATAACATAACCGTTGTGTAGGGTAGACCATACTTATTACACGCTTCAGGACTAGAGATGGGAATTATAGGCACGAATAGGTTAGAATGCAAAGTGTTTGAACAAGGTGCAAGTATCATCGAGCCGCTCACCACCTACGTAAGATGAGTTGCATGAATTTTAGGGGTTCTGATAGTTCAGATCGCTAAAATTCATTAAATCTAAATGCAGGACTGTCGTGCGGGTAGAAAACATTTGCGCCTTGTTCAATCATTTTGCATTCTAACCTCAGAATCTCAGTACCTGGTACCTCTGATGCAGCTGTAGGGACATCGATATTCCTGAAAGATTCCACTAGATGGTGGTTTTCAGGTTGTTTGTTTACATTTTGAGTATATGTGACTTCTTATACTAGTGATTATTTACGCACCGGTACTTCACAACACGTTTAGGCGTTATTTTCATACCTGATTCGAGGATTGCCGCCATAATGGTTAGAGTGAAACGATTTGTCAAAAAAATATGTGTTTAATGGGTTAAATAATAAGAGAGATATCACAAATGAAGTACCTCAACATTTATTCTGCCGCCCTGGCACGGATGAAGTTTACTGGTTTGGGTAAAATAGAGCATTAGCAACTGGAGGTAACTACAGCCATAAGCATTCTCTTCCAATGACTGTCATGGGAATGATCAGGCCAATCTAAGCAGACCTCTTTAGGAAGCATTTGCCGCAAGAATGTCTACAGGGTAACACTCAAAACCCTAACGAGTGTTTCAATCGCTGTGTATGGGACCATATAAACAAGACTGTGTTTGTACGGCTAAATACCCTAAACGTTGGTGTTTTGGATTCTGTAGTGATAGCCGCATGGGTAGAATTGAGGTCATAGAAACGTTGGGTATACAGGTGGGTTGGACTACTAGGTCTATTTTCTCCACCATCAATCTGAGGCGAGTCACCGAAGAATAAAGTCTGCAGCTGACCATGGAAGCTAGGAACAAGAGAATGAACCTTAAGAGGAAGAGGGAAAGTCAGGAATCAGCAGAACAATGGGATCATGGTGCTGGAATGTTTTAGTTTTAATTATGATGAGTAAGCCCTGACACATTTAGTTTTTGCATTTTCCTGCAAGTTAAGATTTTAGAGTTTCTGGTACACTTTTCCCAGGAACTTCTTAAGTTACACGCCTGATTTTTGTAATATGTTAGTAATCATGTATTTTTATAGAGTAAATTGAGAGATATTTAAAATACTCCTTATCTTTTCAATTTATAAATTAAAAATCGTACATTTTAAGAGGCAAAGGTATTTTTTGAGTTAGTTAATTTTTAAACGGATCAATATAATTATTCTACAAAAACCCATCCACTCAATTTGTAAGCAACATGTTCTTTACATTCTAGGAAAAATAAAGTGTCCTTCAGAAGAAATGTCGAAGAAAATTGTACCGTACATAACTTGAGGAATGTATATAATAGAATTGTTTTCACTGACATTTTTGAACACCCTATAAATAACCAGGCTATAATACTTAGTTTTTATTGTTATCAGGTGGCTTAGAAAGGTTAGCTCTTTGTTTAGTGTCAAACTGAAAACCATTTGCAAACGAAAATACCAGAAAAATTATTTAAAATATGCTCATTTAATTGTGTCAAATAAGCCATTGTCACAATCGAGTGTCCTTCAATAAGTTTGCATTAATAACATATTACTGCCTAAAAATCGGGACTCTAATCATGATGCAAAATCATGTTGACGGTTTTCCCCTAGGCTTCCCTATCCTAAGCATGGTGGATTGGATCTAGGAGGCTCTTTTCTTTCAGGCTGGTCTGCCCATCGCGATGGTACACGCCGTTAACTTTTCTCTCGATGATCAATTGTTCCGAAATATTTCCCAAACTGTTGGCTTACCTTTGTCACACCGAGTTGTTTCAAGATTGACTCGCTGGTGCGGTGTGTCTGGCATGATGTTTGTTATAGCCCTCCATACCACCACATTTGAAAGGCATCGGCCCTGTGACGGTTCGCCATCTTCATTGACATCGATACGATCTCTTATCTTCCCCAACGCAACATATAATGCAAAATTACTTATTACTTCCGTACTACCGGTGATGGCGGTGTTCTGTTAGATGCCAGTCAGCTTTGCTGTCGAATTTCTCGCCTTTTCCGGTGCGCTTCCGAATTTCAGTCTCGTAGTTGCCGGTGTTAGAGATGATGCATCCCAGGTATTGAAAGCAATTGGCGGTCTGGTGACCAGCGACTCTTGTGGTTGTTGTTGTTATTGGGGCTTCGTATTTAAGCAACAATGTCGCACCATCTTCTACAAAGCACAGTGTCAGTGGGCTAACCTTCTTCTTGCTGTCTGACGTACAACAACTCCGCGTGTAGCACCGCCTATTTCTCGATGAGTGATACCCTGGTCACTGTTACAGCCGTTGTCGGTGTCTTCAACGGGTTCACTGATAATTTCAAAGATTGAAACATGGGTCAGGATTGGCAGTAACGTACAGGTGTTCGCACTACTGTCAGCCTACCGTTGATTTCTTTCGTGACAACTGTCACTGGGTCAGGGTTATTTCTCTGACAGGAAATATTGTATCTGACAGACCAGTGCCTCATTTAGTGAAGGGACGAATAAAGAAACAGAATGCTGACTCCTCAAAGCCAGACAAAATGTATCTGTCAATCTTTACAATCTTTAATAGTAGTAGTGTAGTACTGAAGTTATGGCAAGGTTCTTTACGTACGCACTGTGTAAATAAAAACGTACCTTGATAAACGTCCAAAAGGGGCTTTACTGCATATTATCATTTTTTTCCATTTTCAGAAATATTTTCAAGCTTTTACTAATGACTTTTTCTCCCTGGCTCCATGATTTCAACAGCATGGCTGATTTATCTGGCTCGGTGACTGTGTGTTAGTGTTCGTCATAATACACCTCTCTTCATCTACACACAATACACTACTAACCAACAAAAAAAACCTAATAACGAATACATACCTCCACACAGGGCTGGCAACAGGAATGCTTTGGCCAGATACATATCAGGTGCCGACCCAAATAAAATCAATCAATCAATCAATGTTAAGAAAACTTGAAAACGATTTATAGACCATTCGAAAGAGGACACTGGAATGTGTTAAACCCTCAAATATTACACTCTATCGTACATGTTTCTACGAGTTACAGGGCGGTAAGGCTGTGCGGTGGGGGGGGGGGTTGTTCGTCAGTGTCCAATCGGGGAGAAGTTATTTTGAACTGCTGGCGTGATGTAAGGAGAATCGGGCGAGAGAGAGAGAGAGAGAGAGAGAGAGAGAGAGAGAGAGAGAGAGAGTGAGAAAGAGCACTGTGAGGCATCGTGAGTTGTGAACGGGTCGTTCCAAAGTAAGCTTCTACCTATAAAAATGAAGCCTCGTAACGTAATGAATGAATGCGTTTTATAATCACTTTAAAGAAAATAATTTCCAGCTCTCCGTTTTAACCAAAGAACATGAGACAATGTTTCAGTATTTAGTAGATATAATAGAATCTGGTACAAAAATAATATATATGCAGAGTTTAGATATTAATGAATACGAAGCCGCAACTGAAACAGTGTTAGTGCCCGACGAATACGATTCTCTATCAGGAGAAACTACTTCACCTTCATCGAAACAGGAATCAACATCAGAAGGTCCACAAAGCCCGGTAAAACAAGAGTAGAATGGTCATTCGAAGAAAAAAAGAAAGATTGTAAACACACAGTTAAGTGGCAAAAAGCGAAAGCCAAAGCAAACATTTCCCCACTTATCATGGAACTGTATGAAAAATTGATATCTTCGATTGAAGCAAGACACGCAATTGTGCCATTTTAAGGAAGATATTGCAAAAAACGGATTCTATTGGCAAGCCATCTTCTAGTTTAACAGTCACAGGTACATATAAGTAGTTGCACGAGTTGGTATTTACGAAATGCATGGACGCTCGTGCAAAGATCTTTATAGTGCACGATATGAAATTACAAAAATGGGCCCGTGAAGAAGCCAAATCACTTGATTTACCTTTGTCAGCAATGTGTAACATGGGTAAGGAATTTAAAGCAGCTTTTACGCATAGGATCACGAAACATTGCGCAGTTTGTCACACGAAATGAAGAAGAAGAATATTAAACTACATAACAACATACTGAATTTCTGGAGAGAAGAGACATTGTTACTTATACAGTAGAATAGTATGGTGCTGACAATGTGTAAAATTCAGATCGATCGGGCATCAGTAATGAATCGCATTTCGGGGGAACACTTGATCGTCGTGGTAAGAATAATATAGTGTTTGGTGTTACACAATCACAAAGCGCACAAACACATTCATTCACAATTATACTAAATGTACCATGCATGGGACATCTCCTTGTTGGTGTGTTTATCGTACTGCAGGAATCAAAACCATCAAGTCAAGATGTCCAGCAGGGTATGTTTGAAGCCCCTAATTGTGTAGTGGTATAAATCTGAGCAAGAGAAATTCCCGTATATTTCTGCAGTTGACATTTTTACCTCACATTGGTCCATCGATCTGTTTACTCTTGGATTCCTGGGCCCTCATAAGGACAATAATTTAATACATGAAGTACTTTCATTAAATAACTATGAACATGAAAATTTTAAAGTGCAACAACTTCTGAATTAAAACTGTTAGAACATTGCAGTATTTAATTGCAGTATTTAATTGTGTCTGTAAAACATGTATACATTAATTCCAAGTTTTTTGATTACTGCGTTACGATTTAAAATAAATTAATACGTAGATTAACAGGTGTGAAATGTTCAAAACAATGGACTGACATATCTGTGATTTCGTTTTGTTCAATATTATCGATGTGAACTTGCAACAGAGTAACAATATTATCAAACTCATGTCAAACTCATGTCAAACTCATGTCATTGATCTACTATCAAGAAAGTTCACCGTGGTTCCGTTTGTCACATAAACATGGGTGGAAATTAGCACGAATGAAATTTTCGAAACTAGCAGAGACTATTGTACTAGGAAAGGAACTGGTACTTGTGAATTCTTGTGGAAGACAATAATAATTGTGTAATTGTGTTCAGCTTTCTTTACTCAAATGTAGCTGGTGCAAGAACCTATTGCGTTTCGAACTTTTTCTTGATTTCCATTATCATTGACAGGAGACTGAATATTTTGAAGGGGATTAAACATGACTGCCGCTTTACTGGTGAGTATGTAATTGTTTAATCAGCACATTCTCATACATATAGTGTTTAAAAGTTTACCTTGAATCTTTTATCCCTCATGCGATTACTACACAACCGCAGGTCAGTATTTCATTGTGTCTGTAAAACATGTATACATTAATTCCAAGTTTTTTGATTACTGCGTTACGATTTAAAATAAGTTAATACGTAGATAAACAGGTGTGAAATGTTCATATCGTTCATTGCACTCGCAGTGCTCTCTCTCTGTCTCTCTCTCTTTCTCTCCGTCACCCGCCTATACTTACAACGCGCCAGCAGTTGAAAATAACTTCACTCCGATTGGACACTGACGACACCCACCCTCATATCTTTACCGCCCTGTAACTCGTAGATACATGAAGGAGAGTATGTAAGATGGAGGGTTTTACATATTTCAGTGTGCTCCTCCGGATGGTAAATAAATTGGTTTCAAGTTTTCTTGAAATTGATTGTTGGTCCCTTGTAAGAGCAGATGCATGTTAGTCGTTAATATACACTACCGGTCAAAAGTTTTCGATCACCTATGCACAAAACTAGATACTTTATTTCAATGTACAAACACATCGTAAAAACTAAATAGACCAACAAAATGTATATTTTCTCTCTCTATCATTAAGCAGAATACAATATGGTTTACATTTTAGCCTCTTCAAAGTATCCACCCTTTGCCCTCCGAACAGCTGCACAAACTCTTGGCATTCTGAAAATAAGATTTTGTAGTGTTTGTGTAGATATTACAGTCCAACGGCTCTGTAAATTATTCCATAGCTCTTCAACATTAGATGACCTCAGTTTTCGGACCTCCCTGTCGAGTTCATCCCATAACAATTCGATTGGATTTAGGTCTGGTGGCTGACTTGGCCAAATCATGTTTTTCAGTTCCCCACATTTCTCTTTTCTATTGACATATCCTCTACACAACTTGGAGAAATGTTTAGGGTCATTGTCCTGCTGTAGAACATACTCACGACCAATAAGCCTCTTGCCAGATGGAACTGCATTGTTGATCAGTATCCTGCGATATCCTCCCTTCTTTAATGTTCCTTTAATTCTTACTAGATCACCGACTTTATCACCCGCAAAACATCCCCACACCATAACCTATCCTCCACAATGCTTCACCGTAGGTGTCACACACTGACTCTTCATACGTTCTCCACGAAGTCGACGAACAAACATTCGACGATGGCTCCCAAATACTTCAAACGTCGATTCATGTGTGAATAACACCTTGGGCCAATGCTGCACGCTCCAGTTTTTATGTTGCTGTGCCCATTGGATTCTTTTCACCTTATTTTGTGTCCGTAATAAAGATTTTTTGGCCGCTATGCACCCCTTTAAACCTCGTTCACGAAGACGGCGTTGCACTGTTGAGACAGAGATTGCAGCAGCTCGCATATTATTGGCTTCTTCGCGAATTTGAGGTGCCGTACGAGTCCTCTGATTTTTATTCTGTACAGTGATCTTCCCTGTATGATGTTACACGGGGTCTTCCAGATCGCGAAACACTTACATTAGCAACGGTTTGCTTGAAACGCTTAAATGTATACACCACTGTAGATTGGGCTACGCTAACTTTTGTTGCTATTGTCGTACTAGAATACCCTTCATGATGCAGAGCTACAATTATAGCACGTTTTACAGTTTCAATCTCCTGCTTCCGTCCCTTTTGGAGGTAATATGGTATGCACCTGCTCAGATACACGAATACACTGCTAGCTGCACACAGTGTACTGAAAACTAATGTAAACTGCTTGCTACACAGACAGCTGAAGGAACGAGGCCTATTCGAGTGGACACGTCTTTGGTAAAGACACGTCAGTGTTGTTGTGGTTACTCATCAGCGACCCTCCATGCGGAGAACCAGTCAAATACCCAACAGAGTCGTTCCGTCTTTGCATGTTTATGCTTGTTTTATTATCAGAACAGGGCTACGATAGATTATTTAAAACTACATCTCTGTTTTAACCACAGATCCATAGTTGTGATAGGTGATCGAAAACTTTTGACCGGTAGTGTATATATAAAGGGTGTTTCAAAAGTTGTAAAAATGGTTTAGAATGTTGTTAAGAAATACAAATAGCGGTGTACGTTACAATGATCCCTAAATCTGAATGAGTTAAACTTCCCCACAGAGCATTTACAATTAACTTCACACAAGTACCACAACTTCCGTCTAGGATTGGAGTTTTTTGTAGCACGAAAGTCTCATTTTCCGGGCAATACCTGTAGGGTGCGACCTTAAAAAGAACGAAGTGTCTGTGATGCTGAGATATTCATGAGCTCCTTGTCACAACTATGAAGAAAAGCCTTTCGCGGGAAGAACGGCTAAAGGACGAGCGATGGTAGGATTTTCTGTGCAGATGCGCTTCACATGTCGTAAAGTGCGAGGGGCAGATTTCCGTCAATTTTAACGAGAAGGCTACTGTAGTCAATTTAGAATGTTAAGCCGCAGCCTTTGGCTATAAAGCAAAACACAAGTCACGTGCTCGTTGGAGAGGGAGGGCGGAATTGGTAAAAGGCAGGGGTGTGCGATGAGAGAAGCTTTCCATACCACAGTATGGTGGAGAAGTCATGATTACTCACCTTTTTTTGGATGAAGTATGACATTTCTAAATGGATTACCAGTATATTTGCCAATAGGAGCCTGAGGAAATAGGTCACTTCAGTGAGACTGGTCTGATGATAGAAGTGGCCACTGCAGATATTTGGATGTTCAGTGTGAAATGAATAGCGAACGGCTTGCGGTTAAATCCTTTGATTTCACATGTGACTTTCAGTCTAATATTTCGGAAAATGTAACACTTTTTGTTTACGAGAGGGAAATCCGCTGTTATGCGTTCCCACTATGTGAGTATACGAAAATCAACTGATAAAGTCAAATAGTAATATGGGCTGACTTGATTCAGTGGAAGGGACAGGTTTAAATCCTCATCAGGAAGAGCTTATACTGATAATGTGTAAATTTGATAGCTCACCATATGCGAGTGGTACTTATTTTCTTAACTTTATCTTCCTTTTCCTCAGTGTGATAGTATGTATGATTATTTTCATTGACGCCAACCATTTTCACAAAAATTCCCTAATGAGATATGAATACTATAGTAACTATATTCTTCCTACGCCAATTCAACGTTTAATATTTTCCATGCCTAACACATGACACGTCGGACAAAATGTGACTCGAGGTGTTAATACAATCCGAAGTCCGGATCCTTTGCAGAATGGTCAGCGTATTCGCCACCGATCCAGAGGACCCCATTTCGCTTACCCTCCAGGTCGGAGATGTTTACTTTAAAATGATTATTTCCCTGTCTCGGAAAGTGGGTGTTAGTACAGTCTCCAACATTCCTGTAAGTCACACATAACACTATCCCCCCACTAAAAAAAATACACGCGGTTCCCATAAACGGAAGATGCTCCCAACCTCGTTGGAATACCTGCCATATGATAAATAAATACATTAACATACAATCCTGGAAAAAGGAATATAACTGCATAAACCTTAAGTTCAGGCAAGATCCAGCACGATTAGCACATCCGGTTTACCTGTTATTACTGAATTGCAACGTAATCAGCAATAAAATATACATTATACCCCCTTACGTACTGTATAGATATACAGCGTAAACTTATCAGGGCCCCAGTATTATTATTATTATTATTATTATTATTATTATTATTATTATTATTATTATTATTATTATTATTATTATTATTGTTATTACCGTGTTTGTGTGGAGCGGAGAGGTGAAAGAAGGTGCGGGCATGAAGAGGTCGATATAAGGCAATCAGAAGATTAATTTAGAACTTTAAAATTAGACTATATTTCGTCCTCTGCTAAGTTTTTCTTTTCAGGTGTTAAATTTTAAAAGACAACTCGCTAAGGGAAAACCAGATTTCATACAAAAAACTACCTCCTTAGTTTAGGTACAATGTAGGAAAAATGAGCAAAATAAACAAATTGCTAATCCACGATCTGAGCTTGAAACTCCCAATTTACAAATGGGACTTGAGCACTACTGTTCCATGAAAATTATCTAGAAGACTACTCTCCAAACATTGCACCATTTCAGTCTTCCTAAGGCACCATTCAACATTTACATTAACACCATTACCATAATGGAAATAGCATCTATGCTCTGTAAAATTTACACTTAACGCCCAGACCTATCAAAGGCACAACATACATTTTACAAATTCGACCAGTATTCACTGTCTATAAGCTCAACAGTTTAACATCTTAACATAAAAGGAATGAAATCGAATTTCACTGGGGTATTGAATACCTATTCTACCGGGCCTTTCTGAAAAAACAATAGGTTAAAGTAACTGGCCCAAAAATCGAAGTGGGCTGAGGCGGACACTTGCGCTCTTTGAAATTTTCAATGAAAAATTTTAAAGCCTATTTGGGTATATAGCCCGAAGTTACAGAGGCTAATCCTATGCTACTGAGGTGACTGGAGGGGGGAACATATTTAAGTTACAAAGGTGACAAACAGAAAACGGTCAAAAAGTCATAGTCACCTCAAAATCAAGTTGATAGGGAACACAGGAGGGAAGCTCACTTTCTATTCCCTGATTACGGTTAACATCCCTTGGCTTGTTTGGAATTTATATTATAAGTTTGAAATTTACCTTTTAGAAAATTAAAGTTATATTATTACAGATTAGAAACCTTCCCCTCGAGCCAGCTGTCAAAGACTATCACTTAGTTAAAGCAGGACTGCCATTACCTTGAGCTGATGGACTACTTGACGATGGACGAGGCACCGCCGCCTCGCTTCACAACCAAACACACTAGACAGGAGCGATGAATAAGACCCCCTGGTCGAAAATCTGCCAGCTTTTATAGTCAAGGGGAAAGTTCCACAAAGCTCTGTGTTAAAGCTCGACACACCCCAATTCTTATGGGGTAATTAAATAAATACTAGACACAATTTGATTGGTTAAAAATAAATATATAACATTTTGTATTGCCAGCATTATAAGTTGACGGGAAGAGACAGAAGTGTTGTAAACTTTAACACACCAAAAAAAAAAATCAATTCAGTTTAGGAAACCAAGGAACACTAAATTGCTTTATAATTTTAGTACTCAATCTTCACACCAGAGGGCATAACATAAATTTATAACAAGGACACCTGTAGGGAAATGTCCAAACTTCTTGTATTAGTAGGTACGACTTTTAGATGGTAAATAGCTTCCTCCAAGGCGGATCATTTCAATGAACGGGGCAGGTGTGCCTCCCGGTACAATTACTATTATTCTTCTTCTCTTGTGTCCAAATTTGGCTGCCTATGGACCGCATTGAACTTAAGACATCCTCCTCGTCTTCTCCTCCCAGAACCTCTTCATCCTTTCACTTCTGATCTTCCTTTCTTTCTCAGATATGACCAGTTTTTTTTTTTGCTAGGGGCTTTACGTCGCACCGACACAGATAGGTCTTATGGCGACGATACTAGTTTGGGTCTACAGCTTGGTGGTTTCTCCTGGAATGTTGTGATGCTGTCCAATCGACTTCTAAATTATTTTCTATTATTATTATTATTATTATTATTATTATTATTATTATTATTATTATTAACTGTTATTTAACATACACCATCTACGGCATCAGCAGAAGAAATAGACGTGCTTCTTGAGTACACAATACCAATAAAATATCGTTTAAACTTGAACATATCAGCTATCAGAGAACACCAAAATATTAAAATTGATTTTCTTTTACACAAGTTACTGGAACTCACTTTCTGAAAACATTTACGTGCTTAACGTGCATGCATTCATTTTAACTATTAATATGATATTCAATTTTTAATGCCTAGAAATAACCTGGAAAATTATCTAATTTTATATTAAAAATTTGTTAACACGTAAATTACGTTCGTACTAAAAAAATTTCAGTTCAATAAATATTCAAGGGGTCTCCTTCCAAAATGAACTAAGACTTGTATCAGAAACGTACTCTGGAAACTGCACACTATTCTTACGGAAAAAAAAGGTTCATATTCGTTACCTTCCATGCCACTATTATCCTAATACTTTGCGCGAGAATTATTATTCAGTTGAAAATATTCAACCTACAGCATATTGATCATATAAACAAAATACTCTACCACACAAAATTTAACGGAAATATTTTCAGTAATGCCTCAGCCATGATGAAGGCACCCTATGAATTGAAAAACATACATAATGTGAGAGTAGGATGTAGCAAGTAAAATAAATGGACATTGAAGAACATTTGGAAGTTGTGAAGCTAATTATATTTTACTCCAAATTGTGAGATAGAACCTGTGACCAAATGATAAATCTACGAGAGACGTACGTGGTGGACTGTACCAGGTACGGTCGTTAGAATTATTCACCCGAAACGTCCAGCGCGCACTGTAAATAGAAGTAATAAACAACTTGAATTTTTTAACTTTTTAGTCATTTATTTGGACGTTCTTGTAAGGTATACCCAAATTCGACAAATAACAGTCACAAAATTCCTTACTGAACGGGATTACGGTTGCACTTGGTATCAACTGAGGAATAGTATAATATGCATACATGACGTTTAATAATTTCTGAGAATCGGTTATAACTGTTTGAGTTTTTAGGATCGAGGAGGAGCGAGTTTTCATTGGCGTATACACTGAGATTTCCGAACGTCGGAGTGAATATACTTTATTGCGTTCGATATATCTTTTAGATTAACGTGGCAGTATATTTGGAGTTCATCGGTGAAAACGTGATATCCGTTATACCTTATTTTAGAGGAGAAATCATTAATATAGAGGGCAATCAGGAGAGGACCAGGAACAGAACCCTGCGGAACTCCAAGCTTCCTAACCGCCAATGTGAAGAAATGTCGTGAGCTAGAAGACGTTGTTCATGATCTGTAAGGTAAGAGCGGAAAACTTGGAATCTTCAGTACCGAAAAGTGATTAACATTTCTTAATAATAGCTGAATATTGATCGGCCGGCCCCGCGGTGTATGGGTAGAGTACCTCTTACCCGGAGGCCCCGGGTTAGATTCCCGACAAGGTCAAGGATTTTTACCTGCATCTGAGAGCTATTTGGAGGTCCACTCAGCCTATGTGATTACAATTGAGGAGCTATCTGACGGTGCGATGGCGGCCCCAGTCTAGACCACACGACACCTCGTAATCTGCAGGCCTTCGGGCTGAGTAGAGGTCATTTGGTAGACCACGGCCCTTCAGGACTGTTGCACCATGGGGTTTGGTTCGGTTTTGTTTGGATATTGATCGTGTCAAGAGCACTGCTGAAGTCGAATTTTAGTATAGTCACTTGTCTTTCGTTCATTGCTTTTCAGATATCGTCAGTCACTTTCAGTAAGGCAATTGGTGTAGGGTACTATGGTCCTTCTGAAGCAAGAATGCAGCGGATTCAGAAGGGAGTGAGAGTGCAGGTATTCCTGTATTTAAACTTGTACCAACCGTTCTAGTGCTTTGGAAAGGGCAGGAAAAATATAAATTTGACGGTAATCGGGTTGAATTGTCGATCCTGGGTTCTTAGGAATTGGGATGGCATTATCGAACTTCCAAATTGCTGGTAGTGTGCCCATATTGAGACAATAATTGAAAATGCTGGTGAGAATGGGGAGAACAGCATTAATAATGTTGTGGTGATAGGAATGTCGTCGACCCTATTCACCCTGAACTTAATAGAGTACAGGACTTTCTTAACTTCATTAGTGCTGACTGTACGAAAGGCAAACCAGGGGTAATTTTGAGGGAAAAGTGATGGGCCGTTAGCTGTTTGTCGTCTGTTAAGAGGATTGGAATGTATCCTGCATTCTGTGAAATACTTAATTATAGTAGATGTAGGATGTAATAGTCATATAAAACTAAAAGGTTAGCACAGGATAGGGCAAAATGGAGTGCTACATCAAACCCGTCTATTTACTGATGACCGAAAACGACACAAGCGATACTTTAGTTGGAGACCGCCAACCGCAATTTGAAAGATATACAACGTCACAAATAGAATTTATGACCCACGAAGACGCATAGATCCATCAAAAATGGAAGAAGGAATCTGAATCTAACACAACACATGCAAATATTACCATCTAGAACTGACTGTCTCTCCATAATATTTAATACCCTAAATCCTCATCATCATGTTCATGATTTTTGTTTGTTTCTACTTCATTAGCACCGCTTTAATATCTAAAAAAGTTAAGAGATTCGAGAAAATATCCTGTATGCCAGATTGTGCTTAGATTTCGGGGCAGGCGGGTTCACAGTAGATTCTGAAAGAAAGAAATACAACATAGTAGAGGGCCTGCATGTGGGACGGTTTAATTGACATTTTTATTCTCGTATTAGCAGAAAGGTAGTGTAGAGAGGGATGATGGGGAATATGGTGGAAAGTTCCTATAAGAGAACGCCTCAATTCAGTGAGTACTAATGTGATGGCAAGTGGACATTTACCTACTTTTGGTGTACGAAGTGTAAAGTGGAATGATTTCCCTAAATTGCTAAAGGTTATGTGCTAGTTACATGCTTAATTATTAGTTCCCTTTTCTCAGGTGTACGTGCCAACATAATTCCTGTTCATGCTTAATATTCACTTAGCTATTGATGGTCTTATAAGATTCCCGAGCACAGCAGCTGTCACCTTCGGGAACCGTATGGTCCTGGTAAGTGTACTAACATGGAACTCTCGTATTTAAATACAGGGCTCTTAATAATACCATCGTGACTTCAGACAGGAAAAAGGTTCATTTCTTACTTGGCCAATGTCGCCCACGGTATCGCCAGCATTTAGAAGAATGGGGAATAACTCGCGTGTCCATCGTGTAATTATCGTAACATCTTCCTTCGTCGTATTGGTATCTATGTATTGGAATGATATACTTGTTACCCAGATATGAACTCTACTGAACTTGTCTGGAATAAACTGAATCGAACCTCTTATGGACGTCCTGATCGATCATGTTACCTGCGGGATTTTACGCAGGACCGTCAGTGATAAATGGGGAAAACTGAAAAGAGGATGACTTAGTGATATTGCAGACGATGTGCAAGATGGTTTCAAGTAAATAATCTAAGCAAGGACAGTAGTACGCCCTTCTGCTATGTAGATAAATATGGTACGTACTTGTGCTAGACCAGCCTAGGTTATTCTTCTCGTATGCCCACGGCAGGGTTGGGCACAGTGAGCACCGAGGAATAACTAAGCGAAGAACACAACACCTATATAGGCATAAAGAAATGAGAATATAATGGAATATCCAATCAACCAGAGTTAACGGAGCGATAAAGAAATGCTTACCTATAATAATTCGCGCGGACCGGTGCGAAAATGGCCAGAAAGAAAAGTCATGAACTGAGCTCCAGCCTATTAAATCAACCGGATAAAATTTAAAAAGCTGCCCCTCTTGATCATTCAGTAATAATAGCGAGTAGAAAACACAGAACTTATTAAATAAGCATGAGCAAACTAAAATAACATCAATGTCCACACGAAAATCAGAAATAGATAAAATAGTAAATGAAAACTGATCTCATAAAACCAACACATATCAACCTTTTCACTACCATCATAGCGTCGTATCTACCCATAATAAGACCCAGTCAACAGGATCAACCTTAATAAGTAAAATTTATACCGCATATAGCGAAAGAAATTGTTACCTTAAGAACAAAATATCCGTGTTGCATTACGCAGACCTTTACCCAAAGCGATATATCATTTTGATGTTCATTTCAACAGGACGAGTATTTACGTAACGCGACACATTGTCATAATATTAAAATACAACTCACAACAATGGTTTCCAATGAACTTCACAAAAGGTGAAAGGTGAAGAGGTATTTCTGGACCAAAGATCAAAAGGAAGGGAGGGTCACGCACAAACATGACGCCTGGGATCAGGGATAAACACGGAGTTGCTAAGAAAATAGAAAGTTAAACCAAAAAAAATGCAGGAGGCCAAGAAAAGGCAAAAATAAGAACAAACAAATGACACAACTAAGCAATATGATATGCGTCCTACATATCTCACATTCGAACACTCACGCAGTATGGCAAAAGGGCCCAATGAACAGGGAACGTATAGCAGAGAATAACGGCAGAAAAAAACAGCCAAAAATGTAGAAGTACTGTTCATAAATAATATCTCACGCGGATATGCAAGGTAAAGCCACACGCAATCGGAGGCCCAACTCACATCATCAATACGTATCTCATATACAACTCAAATGCTTACGCAGCATCAGCCTCCCATGTACTTGATTTTCCGATAGACAGCCACAAATCGTGGACATCGGATAGCAAATTGCTACATGAATAATAAGATAGAGACCTCCGCAATATGAACCTTAGAATAAAAATGACGTAACACACTTCCAAGGCGTAACAGAGCTCACAAACTCAATACACTCAGTGACAGTAAGACACAGGTCAATGTACCGAGTTATGACACCAAGAGGAAAACATAGCTAATATAAATAATGTCACATAGACAACAACAGTAGGAAGGAAAACGGGCCCCAAAATAAATAAATAGCTATGGAGAATAAAGACATATTAGCCTAAGTGTAATGCCACGTGGTGATATAAAACAAACATGGTCCACGAGGCCAACCCCAATAAAGGGAGAGAGAATGGTGCAAGAAAAATAGTAGTTCAATTACCTTAATCAGGCAATTAATATAAGTGCAATAAAGGACGTTAGAAACCTCCTGGACCAATAATGATCACATCTTAAAGTGTTTGATATATCGCTTGTAAAAACAAACATCGAGAAACATCGTGTCCCTCTCCGGTACTCTTCACCAGGATAAAACCTTCGAAGAAAAGCCATGGAGAAGCCAGACAGACAAGATCAGGAAACATAACGTCGTAAAATCACAGGACGACACATGCTATATCTGTGACATCCTTGGTCTAAGTTTGCATTTATAAGTCAAAGGCAGCCATTATAGCCATGTCAATGAACACACATACGTATCAGAAAGCAAGATGTTCGTCAGGAAAGCGAACCGGGTATGGTACAGAAGTCATAATTGATATACAACATTTCAACTAGGAAACCAAAGAAGTGAATTTGTACAGAAATGTTTCGTTTGTAACAACAATTACTTACATGACTTAAGTGTTAAAAACCTTAAGTGATAATAATGATAATAGTAATAAAAAATGCAACTGAGGCTTGATTCATCTTCATCAGAAGACTCATTCTAGCGCCAATACAACTTCATATTTTGATTTCTAATACACGACTATAAATGGTCTCCTGCCTAAATATTTTTGTCCTATAAAGGTTGATACTGTGACCACCGGGACTCCAAAAATTCACGCGTCCCTTTTGAGTCATGACGGAATGAATGCAAACAAAAGGCATCAACTGCTCTTTTTCTTGCTAGGGGATTTACGTCGCACCGACACAGATAGGTCTTATGGCGACGATGGGATAGGATAGGCCTAGGAGTTGGAATGAATCGGCCGTGGCCTTAATGAAGGTACATCCCCAGCATTTGCCTGGTGTGAAAATGGGAAACCACGGAAAACCATCTTCAGGGCTGCTGACAGTGGAATTGGAACCTACTATCTCCCGGATGCAAGCTCACAGCCGCGCGCCTCTACGCGGACGGCCAACTCGCCCGGTCAATGCATTTCAAAAACTATACAGTTCACTGGCTGTAGCAAAATGGCAGTCATTTAAAACTGTTCGTCATGGTTCACTTAAATTTAAAAAACAAAAGTCTATTGTGACGTTGTGAGAGGTGTTTCAAAGTTATACACAAAAGACCGGCGTACAACTCTCAATTAGTCTCGCGGCTGTCAGGAATGAATACGGAGGATAATTTCCGGTTAGATTTTTACAATGGAAAATAGGTACAGGTACCAAAATTTACAGTGAATTATCTAATAATTTCTCTATAATAAAGGAGTATGTTTTACTTTTTAAACGTGTCAAAAATCGTCATCCCGAACTTTCAGGTAACATCTATACAGGGCGCCCCAGGAGGAATGGTCAATATTCACGGATATGACAAGAACGATCATGTGAAGCAAAACATTTCATATGGACATATGACAGAACACACTGAATGTACATTTGTTTCTGGGCTAGCGGCACGCACGTACGTGTCTTACCCACAAAACCTCTTCGACGTTTTATTTTAGCCAATCTACCCCGTTCCTTTCAACCTCTTTGCTAGGGATGTCTTTCTGCCATTAAACTAGCCCGTTGAACGTGCAGTGTGTTGGGAGTGAAGTAGTGCGAAGGATTGAGAGTGTATCTGAAAGAAGCATCGGTGAACTGTGTTTGTACACGTTCTGGTTTAAAATGCCACACATTAACACTAATGAAGAATATGCAGATATGGTGTATGTTTATAGATTCTGGAATGGTAGTGCTCCTGCATTGTTGAAACTGTGCAGTGTAGTCCTACTGCCAGCACACGGCGACTTTCTGCATGTGTCAATGTCCCACGAACCCGTGTATGGCGAACATTACGTGCGAAACACCTGTACCCATTTCAAAACACACGCGTGCGCCACTAGCCCAAAAACAAATGTGTATCAAATGTGTTCTATCTCAGAAACCATTCGGAATAGGACATATGACCATATTAAGTTTTTGCTTCAAATGATTGTTCCTGTCATATCCATGAATATTGACGCTTTCCTTCTGCGACACTTACATACAGAAAACATTTGCTTCGTTAATTAAAGGAGTGTTAGATGACACAAATACAAGTACTGTGAACATAGGAACTGTAGGTTTGAACGGTAGGGCAATGGGGATTGAGAAACAATGTGAGCTGCGTCAGCATTTTCCCACAAGGTCATTGACCCCGGTTATCTTGACGGACCCTAACCTCACTCTTTTAAGCACGTGGGCGCTGCTAACCTCACTGCTGAAATCTTGACAGGGTCTAAACTCATTGTTGCCATCTTAACTACGTAGGGGGGAATTTAAAAATCCACGTGCTTTTGACAGCTGTCATCTTGAAGGACCCTAACCACGTGTACTTTATTGAGGTGAGTAGTTTTGGCTGCATACCTTCCAGACCCTCGAGCGTTAACGAGCCACGCTATTTTTCTTCCGAGGAGCTATCCGCGTGACCTTCCTTCTGTCTTCCTTGTGTCCTTATGTCTATCCGTCTCCACTATTGCACATCGTGTCCGAGAACCGCCGAAAATTTTCCAATGAACGCGCGAATCATTGTTGCGTTGATGTGAATTGTGCCGCTAATTTCGAACGTCTGCTCTGAGGTACTGTACGTTTGTCCCTTTTCAGTGTGTACCGCTTAAATGTAAACCAAAAGCAAGCATTATGTCAGTCCGGCCCCGCGGTGTAGGGGGCAACGCGTCCGCCTGTCAACCGGCGGCCCCGGGTTCGATTCCCGGTCGGGTCAGTGGTTTTTAATTGTAAATGATTAATATCCCTGGCCTGGGGACGTATATCCCTAAGGTATATTTCTAACGTTCCTTTCCTTACATTGAACACTTTACACTTTCGCAAGTAGTGGCAAAACATCTTTAGAGGTTGACGCCACGAACAAATAGTATAGTATTATGTCACATTTACACAAGACAGCCTAGGAGACGGGTAGCTCACCTGAAATCCTTAAGCGAGCCTAGCGCCGAAACTAATCACAGCAGACCTATTGTTCCTATGTTCCAACACTCCTTTAATTTACGAAACAAAACTTATCTGCACCCTGTATATAAAATATAAGGTCCTGACTGATTGTCAGTCAACGCTTATGGAAAACTACTACTTTATATAAAGAAACGAAATTTTGGATATATATTTCTACTACAGTGTGGGTGCTCAGGAATGGCCTAAAAAACTCCACCCCTGAAGGGGATTAAATGGGTGGTAAAAACCTAAAACATAAAAATATTCTTTACTCCAAAACCGTTCACCAGGAAAAGTTGAAATTTCTCTCAATGATTGCTTCATTATGTACTAGACCTGTATTTTCCGCCGTTTCCTTCAGGATTCTTCTGTTTGGTTGCAATTTCTATCGTGTTTAAAAGTGAGATATTCAAAATTAAGCCCACTATTTTGATGACTTCACGCGATTCCGTTCAAAGAGTTATTTCCGCCATCGCCTGACAACATCCTATAGACCGCACATGAACAGAATTGGAAATATGCTGTCTTTTTGTGTCACCCGTGTATTGACTTCAAATGGTTCTTATTGTTCTCCTAAGAATTCCACTTGTGACTAGGAATTTGCCAATGCTTATTTACTAATAATAATAATAATAATAATAATAATAATAATAATAATAATAATAATAATAATAATAATAATAATAATAAAATAAGCTGTTGATAATATGTGAGAAGTGTAAGAGAGAAACCTGCTCGACAGCAAAGATTATTGCATAGTCAATTCTCCTGAAGCTGACAAAGGCGATAGTAAGGCTGTCCGCTTTGCGGGTTAACCACGATAGTCGAAAAAAATGTAAAAAAAAAAAAAAAAAAAAAAATTAAGGCTGCTTCCAAGTTCTAAAACTTATTTCCCTTGACTGTGCACCTCAACACTGACTAAGAGTCTCTTAATCTCAAACAGTTGATGTACAGAGCAGGGACGTAGGCTGAGCTGGAGTTCTTTTCAGTTTAATAAGCGAGTGTCTGCAGTATACTGAAATGTTTAGCTTCTGTGAGTGCTAAACAGTGTCCAAGAAACATAAACTGGTAGTGTTAATGATACAGCAGCAGCTGAAAGTAGTGGTAAAGAAGAAAGTTCTATACAGCACCTGTCTTTATCGTAAGGCGTGGATGAAACAACAATCAAGGATATCCAGAAATATAAAGATAGGCCTATAACACCAAATTTTGCGAGCAACTCTTACACATCCATGGATTTGCTAAAGCTGAAAGCAATGATAAATCCTACTTATACAATAACAGATAAAGATACAAGCATAAGGCATGGAAATATCTGATATGTGCCAAAGAGTCCCATTACTTTCTTTGAGTCTTAGAGATTGAGGCCGATTTCCTTTTTCGCTGTTTCCTTCCCGCAGGATGTAATATTAGTAGTCTTCTTTTTCTACCGCTTTTCCCTTAGCTGTTTCGACGCAGGTGTGAACTGCGTCGCACCTGTAGAATTGGCTCTGTTTTACGGCTGGATGCTCTTCCTGACACCAACGATATATGGACGAATGTAATCACTATTACGTGTTTCTGTGGTGGTTGGTAATGTGATGTGTTGTCTGATTATGAAGAGAGCGTTGGGACATACACAAACACCCAGTCCCAGAACCAGAAGAATTAATCAGAAGTGATTAAAATCCCCGGCCCAGCCGGGATCGAACCCGGGACCCTCTGCACCAAAGATCAGTACACTGACCATTCAGCCAACAATTGGGACAAATAATAATAATAATAATAATAATAATAATAATAATAATAATAATAATAATAATGTTATTTGTTTTACGTCCCACTGACTACTTTTTACGGTTTTCGGGGACACCGAGGTGCCGGAATTTAGTCCCTAAGGAGTTCTTTTATATTCCAGTAAATCTATCGATAGGAGGCTGACTTATTTATCCATCTTCAAAAACCACCGGACTGAACCAGGATAGAACCTGCCAAGTTGGGGTCACAAGGCCAACGCCTCAACCGTCTCTGCCATTCAGTCCGATTTGGAAGGAAGTTACCCTGTCCTTAATAAAGGTACAGTCTCTGAAATTCCTGGTGTGAAAATGGGAAACCAAGGAGAATTATATTCAGGGATGCTGATAGTGGGGTTCTAACCTGCCTTATCCCGAACACAAGATCAGAGTTACGCAACGTAAAGTAAAGTAAAGTAAATGTAATTCACCGTCTGCGTGGCTAACGAGATATAAATAACCATTGGAGGCTTTATATTAAAGCCATTTAGCTGAATTGAACGTCATAGAATTTTAATGCTGCAAATTGCTTTGTCAATATCTATTTTAAGTAATTAGCAGATTGCCAAGAGTTTATCTACCCATCCTCTACAATTACTGCAGATAATTTAGAGTCATACTGTACTCTGCCCCAAAACAGAAGGATTTACGTTTGCAATTCAGGACGGTGGCATTGAAAAAACAAAAAAACAACCCCATGGGGCAACAGTTCCGGAGGGCCATGGCCTACCAAGAGACCGCTGTTCATCCCAAAAGCTTGCAAATTATGATGTATCGTGTGGTCAGCACCACGAATCCTCTCAGCCGTTATACTTGGCTTCTAAAACCTGGACCGCGAACTCCTCAATTGTAATAATGTAGGCTGAGTGCACCTCCAAACCAGCCCTCAGATCCAGGTAAAAATGACTAACTTGGCCGGGAATTGAAACCGGGACCTCCCTACACCACGGGTCTGGTCACAGTGACACTGAAGCCTGGAATTTCGGAAGGTGCATTTTAAAGACGGAACTCAGTTGATACACGCCATACGTGTCTGGAAAACAGAACAGTATTACTACAAAAGTTTTCATTCAACCCTGAAGGGGACAGCGGGCCTCCTAGACAGTAATACTATCTGTTAGGCCAAGGAGATTTGCTTCGGTGCAGGAGGTTTTCGAAGAATTTGAGGGGGTTCGCGGTCGTGGCCTATAGTAGGAACTGTACCGGCATTCACCGCCAAGAACCATTCTGACTGTGGGGACCAGCTCCTCTCCGTCTCCCGAACGCAGAGCTCTAGATCCACGGTAGAGCCGTGGCCACCAATAAGCTGAAGCTCAGTCTGTTCGGCTAGAATGTAGAGCTATAGAGTCACGGTCCAGCCGTTACTACTACTACTACTACTACTACTACTACTACTACTACTACTACTACTACTACTACTACTACTACTACTACTACTACTACTACTACTACTACTACTACTACTACTACTACTACTACTACTACTACTACTACTACTACTACTACTACTACTACTACTACTACTACTACTACTACTACTACTACTACTACTACTACTACTACTACTACTACTACTACTACTACTACTACTACTACTACTACTACTACTACTACTACTACTACTACTACTACTACTACTACTACTACTACTACTACTACTACTACTACTACTACTACTACTACTACTACTACTACTACTACTACTACTACTACTACTACTACTACTACTACTACTACTACTACTACTACTACTACTACTACTACTACTACTACTACTACTACTACTACTACTACTACTACTACTACGATGGTGTCTTACGCCTGCAGCTGACAAAAGGGACAACATCTATTGGTTATGCAGATGACCTTGCAATAGTGGTAATAGCAGAGAATGTAGAAGAACTGACCTTCCGAGTAAATGAATCACTGAGACGAGTTAACCTTTGGATGGTAAATAATAAGTTGAGATTGGCTCCACATAAGACTGAGGCTGTAATTTTGAAAGGTTCCAGGAATTGGAAAAATGTCCGTTTCTTATTAAATGATACAGTGATTATCCCAGGAAAGTCTGTACGATACCTTGGGGTTCTTATTGACAGGAATTGCACATTTGGTGCACATGTGAAGGCAGTAACCCAAAAGGCAGAGAAGAAGGCATCGGCATTAGCCAGACTTATGCCTAACATCGGGGGACCAAGAACAGTTAAGAGACAGATTATGTGCTCTGCAGTATATTCCATTTTACTTTATGCTGCACCTATCTGGCACAATGCACTCAGGAGGAAGATTCACCGAAGAGCTATGGAAAGAGTACAGAGGAAAATGCTGCTCAGAGTTACCTGTGCATATCGAACTGTTTCGACAGCAGCTTTACAAGTTGTAGCTGCCAGTATTCCCATTGACCTCCTCGTTGCAGAGAGAAAACTTTGGCATGAAAGGGGTGCAACTATATCTGCTGAGGAAAAGAAAGCCTCGAGGAACCAACTCTTACTAGAGTGGCAAGACCGATGGGATGGCACAACCGATGTTGGCCAATGGACAAAAAAGCTAATACCTAACATAGGAGACTGGCTTAAATGTAGACATCGGCAGGTAGATTACTATCTGTCGCAGATCCTGACAGGACATGGAAGATTCGGCGTATACGCCATGAAGATGGGAAAGACGCAGGGAGATGGTTGTTGGTAGTGTTCTGAAAGGGATGCAGTAGAACACACCTTTTTCTACTGTGTTCGATGGGAAGAAGAACGAAGAAAAGCCTGCCAACAACTTGGCCGACAACTCACGCCAGGGAATCTGGTTCAGATTATGTTAGAGAGCCCGTTTGCCTGGAACACAGTAAAGGCAATGGCGACAAGCATTATGGGGATGAAGGAGAAGGAAGAGAAAGGAAGAACTTAATAACATACATCACTCCATTCTGATGTCATGCCGACAAGCAGTTCCAGAATGGTTTGAGTGAAGAGGGCAGGGGTTTTTAGTTGGTGGAAATCCAACTCCCACACAGAGTGGTGTCTTTAAAAGATTTTCCCCTGCCATAACAAAAAAAAAAAAACTACTACTACTACTAACTCCTTTTATTCATGCACCCAAGTATCCCCATATTTAGGAAAACTCCGCTTCAGCTATGACAGCCAGCAAGAGCTGTGCAATTATATATTCCTCGATATTCACCACCTGAATTAGAGACGAATCCTGAACTTTCTGTTGGATCAATGTCGTCATACAAACGGTTTTTTTTTTTTTTTTTTTATAGAGGAATGAAGCTGTTTATTTCTCATTAAACATTGTCTTTTGGAAAGGTTAAACCAAACTGTATCATTAAATTCAACTCTGTTGTAGGTATTGGATGATGGTTGTGAAAGGAACGCACACATATATTGCGTGGAGTGAAAAACAGACTCACTGATGTAGCAAATCTAGAGTTCTTTTCATTGAACATTCCGTGCACATTGAAGCGTGAGCAAGTCTAATACATAATGTATCAAAAGTGTCAGTATTGTTGGATACGTGCGCACCATACTAGGAATTGATGAAAAATTGAAGCTCTGTGGAGTTCAAATAAACCTCTGTGATATTTTAACAATTCCAACTCTCGTATTTTCCTTCACATTCTTCTCCCAACAACCGCTGTATATACAGGGGCCATTGACTTTTACAAAATACCTTATTATAATTAAAGATACACAAGTTAAATTATTCTATATTATCCTTTTAAAACGCACACTGCTTTTCAACATAGTATTCACAGACGTCAAACATTTGTCCCAGCGCCGAAAGTGTTTAAATATTTAATCCCTATACTTGACTTATCATTGAAAAGATAACTGTTGCTCAACTACAATTTACAATGTTTATTAGCTTTCAATGATTTGATCTTTTCTTATACATGGAGATTAGAATGAAATGAATTATACATACATTTAAAGTTTCTCTATGAGGAGATTCTTCGAACATTTTTGTGTTTACATCAGAGTTACGGCACTCAACAACATTATTTAGAACGTTTAGCAGCCCTGACGATGGTTTTCTGTGGTTTCCCATTTTCACACCAGGCAAATGCTGGGGCTGTACCTTAATTAAAGCCACGGCCGCTTCCTTCTCTCTCCTAGGCCTTTCCTATCCCATCGTCGTAATAAGACCTATCTGTGTCGGTGCGACGTAAATGCAAAATTGTAATTGGAAAGATCTGGTAACAGGAATATTTTCAGTCTTATCATTCACAGGACTATTTGAAAGTGCCAGCAACAACGTAGGTTACCACGCCTCTTTGGATCGAATATTCAGTAACTGATTTCGATGTCAAGATTATAAAGAACACCTATTACTATTTCAGTTGTAGGAGCCGGGCTGTGTGGCTCAGACGGTTGAGGGACTGGCCTTCTGACCCCAACTTGGTTGGTTCGATCCTGGCTCAGTCCGTAGTATTTGAAGGTGCTCAAATACGTCAGCCTCTTGTCGGTAGATATACTGGCTCGTAAAAGAAATCTTTCGGGACAAAATTCCGGCACGCGGCGTCTCCGAAAACCGTAAAAATAGTTAGTGGGACGTAATAATAATAATAATAATAACATAATTATATAATAATATCATTATATAATATATATATTCGTTTACGGCCATTAGAGACCACGTTAGATAACAATTACATGTTTCTGGAAGCCTTCCTCACAGCCCAGAACTTCAGCATCCTCTCTCTGGCAGCCTTACTTCTTTCGTCCGTCCACCCACGGTTAAGTTTTGGTTCGTCATGGGATCCCTGAAATCTGTCGATCACTGACCTAAACTTTGTTCGGTTTGAGATGTCTTCCGAATTTAGTCCCACCTGTCTGAGATCCTTTCTCACCTCCCTGAACCATTTGTCCGACACTTTAGGTCTGCTGTCTAGTATTGTGAAAATCCTTTTCGTTAGTCTCTTCTCATCCATTCTAAATAAATGCCCATAGAATTTAAGTCTCCGTTTTCTCATGGACTCAGTTAGCCTTTCATTGTCTCGGTAAAGTTCTTCCCTTCCTCGCAGCCTATATCCATCCATAATCTTTGGACCCATTATTTTGCGAAGGATCTTTCTTTCAAATTATTATTTGTAGGATAGCTCCCTGGCAGATTTCTGAAGGGACGAAAAATGTCAATTCTGAACTGCATATGACATATTTGGCGTTTAATATCAGCCATAGATTACCCAGGACTAATCCCGTTTTTCAATCTCATGGAGCACAATGGAACTTCGAAATTGACGCGGAGGTATCCTAGACGCCATGAAATCAAAAATACCTGTAGAAGTTTCTTTTGCTATTTGTCTTTTACGTCGCACCGGCGCAGATAGGTCTTATGGCGACGAAGGGATAGGAAAGGAGTAGTAGTGGGAAGGAAGCAGCCGTGGCCTTAATTAAGGTACAGCCCCAGCATTTGCCTGGTGTGGAAACCTGTAGAAGATAACTGGAGACATACGATTATATTATTATTATTATTATTATTATTATTATTATTATTATTAATCTTCTGCTATTCATGACAAACTCAAAAATGTTAAGGTTATTAAAATTCATTGTTTTCAGGTAAATCGATACGATATTTCACGAATAATAAACATATCGTTATAGATTAGTGTATCCTTATGAAAAAGCGCCCGTTTTGTAAATTTTGTTACGTAAGGACAAATATTATTGGTTTATGTTTTGTAAAATGCAAGTTATTTATTTAAATTTTACGTAGATCATCCTAGAATTAGCTTTCCCTAGATCTTTTCTTGTAAAGTAAACGTATTCAGCAGCAGGGAAATATAAGCATGCGTGACAGATCTATGACGTAACAATCATACACGGGCCGGACAAGTCTGTAGCGCAGCAGTAGTGGCTTGAAAAGGCGGCTCGTATTCTTTCCCCCGCTGCCTGCGAAGTTTGGTGTGTGTTATAGGTCTACGGAAATTGCGATGGGCCATTCGAAACGAAAAGCGTGGAATGCTCAGTGTAGGTGTTGTGCTGATCCATGGCAACGCTCTCCCACATGTGACTCAGCGCTCAGCAACTGTTCTGCAGGAGTTCGGCTGGGAGGTGTTTGATCATCCACCATACAGTTCTGATATTGCTCCCAGTGTCTTTCATCTTTTCTTACACCTCAAGAAATTCCTGTCCTCCTGTCAGCATTTTCACACAGGTGAAGGCTGAAGGCGAATATCACACACGGATTCCATTCCCGGGCGATAGACTTCTACGACACCGACATGCATTTATCTATTTATCTATTTATTTATTTATTTATTTATTTATTTATTTATTTATTTATGTTATGCCTTTGTATGTGGCGAAGTTAGGGCTCACGGCCCTCTCTTACACTTAACCACTACGTACAGTACATAATTACATACTTTGGTAAAATAACATTAACATTCCCTAGGAGCTACCTAAATTTATGGAGTAATATTATAACAGATTATAGTTGTTATTTTTAATGATTAATATTATCTAGCCTATCTATATCACCTAAAATAGTTCTAAATCACGCTTGCACTCATACACACTAACATTCATACAAGCTGGTCATGTATTTAAGAGGAAATCTCGACAAGACCGTTTAAATGAGACTGTTAAAGTGCTATTACGTATACTGACAGGGAGTGTGTTCCATAGCCTTGCCCCAGACACTTGGAAAGAGTGGCTGTATACAGATGAATGATTAACCGGTATCATTAGGGTAGAAGTCGATCTGCTGTTATGTCCATGGATAGGTGAGAGGAAGTTAAAATGTGAGGATAGGTATTCAGGTGTAGATTCGTTCAGAAGTCAAAAAATTAGTGTCGCAGTATGTAAATTCCTTAGTTGATCAATTTTCAGCCAGGATAGCTTCTCATAGTAAGGGGAAATATGAGTCCTAAAGTTCAAAGAAAATATAAATCGTATGCATGAGTTCATTGCCCTTTGAAGTTTCATAGTTTGTTCTGCAGTTGCATCGGTTAATACGACATCACAGTAATAAATTATTGGAAAAATGAGAGTTTGAATAAGTTTTATTTTCATGCTGTGTGGAAGAATGGATTGTTTCATTTTTAGGGGGTGAAGAGATACATATACTTTTCTGCAGACACTTGTTATACGGTCATTCCAGTTTAATGTGTCATTCATGACAACGCCTAGGTTTTATACAGACTTCTGAAAAGGTATAGCTTCACCACAGAGCATTAGGTTAGGCTGTTGTATGATGTTTAGCGTACCGTACTTAAAAGTCTAGATTGTCCTATTATGATTGCTTGTGTTTTCTTCGGGTTAATTAATAGGCAGTTCTCTTTAGCATACGAGCTAATTGAATTTAAAGTCGAGTTCATATGGTGGATTGCTTTCTCAATGTCGGGGACCTTAAAGTGTGAGTATATCTGAAGATCGTCAGCATAAAGATGATAGTTGCAGTCGTTCAGATGAGCAGAAATGTAATTAATTTAGATTAAAAATAAGAATATCGGATAACAGTAAAGTTTTTCATGTAACTATGTTGTCTATTCCTTTTTACAATAGGCAAACTTAATTTATGGATGGCTCTCGTATCTTCATAATAAGTTTCAGAAGATAACTTTTCATGAAATTCGTGAAGAATTTCTTCGAATACTTTACAGAATCGCATATTTTAATTCATCCGGCAATGCTTTCAGTCATGCCGCTCTCCCTACCAAATCTTTCCTTTGAGTCCATGCCTTAAGCCAAACTTCACGGCAGCTCGCGTGGCACTGCTGGCATACAGGGTGGGTATTTTCGGTGATTACCACAGTAAACACTTACAGAAATAAACTTTAAGTTCTCCCTTATAACCAAATATGGTGAAATTAGTCGCTCCTCATATACGTGAATCGCTACAACAGTTAACTCCTCTAAATGCATCAACAGTCCACGAACTTTCTGTTTTCATTGCGAATTTTTGGGACTTGCATGCATTCATCATTTTACAATAGGCTTACTTCACTTGCCGTATTTTTTTGCTAGTTGTTTTACGTCGCACTGACACAGATAGGTCATATGGCGACGATGGGACAGGAAAAGGCTAGGAGTGGGAAGGAAGCGGCTGTGGCCTTAATTAAGGTACAGCCCCAGCATTTGCCTGGTGTGAAAATAAGAAACCACTGAAAACCATCTTCAGGGCTGCCGACAGTCGGGATCGAACCTCCTATCTCCTGAATACTGGATACCGGCCGCACTTAAGCGACTGCAACTTGCCGTATTACCCAACAGTTTCCAAATTTAGGTGTTTGTTAATCTTTTGACCATCAGCAGTTACGAATGACAGTGTTAGATGGAATTTCTACCACGGGGACCAAGGTTTTTATTTCAAAACTCCTACGAACATCAGATCCGTGGATAAGAAGCCTGTGGCTATTTGAGATATCTCATAATTCGCTCTACCCGATCGTTTTAACCTCAGTTAGCGCCAACACTCTCCATGTTCACAGGATCATGTCTCGAAAGAAATCTTTTCTCCTCCTCCTCTTCTTCTTTTTGTAAGAGCCGCACTCGGTCTTCCGGACGTTGGCGATGACTCTGGAGATAGTAGCTTGGACTTCAATCGATTTTAAGTCCAACTCATTATCTCAATGGTCAGCGTTGAGGCCTTCGGCTCAGAGGGTCCCACGTTCGGCTCCCGGCCTGATCGAGGATTGTTAATCACGCTTGATTAATTTCTCTGTCTATGGGACTGGGTATTTGCGTTTGTCCCAACGCTTTCCTCTTCATATGCAGACAACGTGCGACATTACCAACCACCACAGAAACACGCAACAGTGATTGCTTTCCTTCATAAAGGGTTGGTGACAGAAAAGGCAACCAGCCGTAAAACAAGGCCAAACCCACTTGTGCGGAACAGTTCGCATCCGCTAACGTACACGTGTGGGAAAAGTGGTAGAAAAAGGAGAAGACTTCAATCGATTTTATGAACAGTATGATGCTAAATGTACTGGTCAATTCTGTAAGTTTTGGAGCCACTACATCTTTGGCTTGCCAGCTGCTCGCTTGTCCTCTACTTACCCTCTTATGATCAGATTTAATTTCTAAGTCTATTTTGCCTAACTTCCATTCACTTTCAATTGAATCAAATATGCTTGCAGGTGTGAATGTACAACAAATCTTAACAGAATTCGTCAGACATATTTAATAGGGCGGAGAAAAAAGAAGTGTTGTGTGAGAATTTTTACGCGTGGACAGTACTATCATCTGTTAATTTAAACATCGAAATACATCATAAGGAAGACACATTGGATGCAAATTTTTGCAGATATTATCGCTGCAAAGAAATAATACTTTTCTCCAAATAGGGTTTCCATTTACCCACAAAATATTTAGATTTTTACTAAGTTATTTCCTTTCAATCTAATAGGAGAATTCTCATCACAAGTTAGAATATACGACCAGCATCTTGATGAATATATTCTACAAGAGGAAATCAACGAGCTGTTTCAACTGCTTGATTGCCCAAACCTGTGAAACGGAGCAGGTGATAGTGGCGATTATTGTTGAATGAATAGGAAGTACAATTCGGCAACCATCCTGTATTAACTTTTAACAAAAAGAAAATGGGAGAGGTCCGACATTTAGAAGAATGAGGGCATCCTCAAAGGAAGTGAAGGACAAGAAAGGGCATTGAAGTGAAACACATGAAACACTGCCTAGGCGAAGCAAACCTAATACCGTCGGGGTCGGAATAAAACACGTGTTGACCTACTGAGATCGGTTAGGAAATCGTGGAGCTTGGCGCATTTAATTGGAAGCAATGCCAGGCTCAGCTCAGTGAATGTAGTTGCCAACCCTTCCTCCAAGTTGATAGATCTTCCGCCCCCCCCCCTATTAGTCGCCTCTTACTACAGGTAGGGGATACCGTGGATGAATTCTACCGCCCCCACCCACGAACCTTCCCTTTGCAACTGTGAAGGAACGAAAATGAATTAGCCGTCCATCAATATCAGACGTATTTGTTGTCTTTCATGAAATAGTGATAGAGAAAAAACGTATAACGCTAGAATAAACATTTCTTTATTATCTACATACAATTTAGTTAAAGTTTCCGTTTTCATTCATTCTGAGGATGAGTAATTTAGCATTACATTAGTTATTTTACTGGTTTTCCAGCGCAAAGAAGAAGGGAAAAGAGCGATATATCTGAATGTGTTTGACTACTGCCTTTCGAACGGAGAGTAATCCAGTCATTAGAGCAGCCATGCTCTGTGTTCAGCACTTATGTATGCTAAATATTACTGTATGTAGGCAGTGAATGGCTGGTGAGCTTCAACTGAACAGTTGGTGGCACGGTGCCTATATTACCAAATATTGTTCACATTATTCTTGCGCGTTAGAGTTGTTAGTTTTGATAAATTAATCTCAACATGGCTAGAAATTTGAATCCAAAAATAAGTATTTCTGCCCAGTTATATTATAGAGCCCGGTATTTTAGGCAGCAATAGTTAGATTGCAAAACTTTCTGAAGTGAGTAACAAGAATACTGCAACTTGCTCAACGATTTTGTTATGAGTATTGCATAAATATTTGGGGTATGGCCCATTTGAATCCCTAGAAATTATGTTACTTTCCATGCATTACGGAAGAGCGGCATATACTATACCTCCTAATAAAGAAATTGGTTCGCATTCTAACCTTTAACTGTGTAACACTCAGGAGTCTAGTTATAAAAGTTGTAAGAGCTGTTCATTTTTTACTACTACGCGCCTATAATTCCTTCATTATCATTAAAAACTGTTCAGTGAACTGACAGTTAAAAACGTATTCAGTGCAAATTCGCACAGCTGTACAGATGTGAATACACATTGCAGAGTCCGGGTAGGAGTGGTGCTCGTTCATTTACAGTAGACAACGGTGTACGCGCATTATGGGAGGAATGTATCCTGCAATGTTACTCGTGTGTTTCATTATCAAGCCGTTATAAGGCCGCTACCTTGCGATCTGTTAAAGGACAATGGCTATATCATTAAAACATGACAACTGCTAAAAAGCGACGCAGTGGCGATTTGCCACAACAATTTAAGAAAGAATGGGAGTTACTATATTTCTCTTTTCTCTTCCTTCTGACGAAGAGATCTCACAAACCATGAATTATTATAGTAAATGAGAAGAGCAATTAACACTATGTTAATCAGCAAACATGTACGGTACTAGTTTTTAACTGGTGAGTAAAATTAGTTGTACGTCTGCCATTGTAGAAACATTAGGTATTTTGTTCTTTTGTAAAGCTGTTATCGTGTGATATATGTTTCCTTGTTCCCTTTTACAGAAGAAGGGATAAATTTAAATTAATAAATATAAATTTTGTGCGAGAAACAGTTCAGATTTAACGTGAGCATAATTTTGAAAGGAAGACTTTTGCGGTTCTTTCCTAGCCCCTCCCTTCATGTGACAAGCAATGTGATTAATTGAAAATAATATTTCATGAACAATAAGTTCGATGTTCTCGCTACGGTTACTGCAAAATACATTCATCATCAACATTTGACCTATAAACGTTTCTTGAACGAGAACGCTCCCTCATCACGAGGAGCGGAGGGGAATAAAGGACGTATGTTAAGGGAGGGGGTGCACAGCTGCTCTTCTGAGACACACACACACACTGTCTGCATAGTACGAACCGACATTGTACCTTGGTGTTACGTTACTAGTGTAGTGGACGGGGATAATAAAAAATAATTACGCCAGCAGAACCTACTGCGTGGATTGAGTAGCTCAGTAGTTGCTGTTGCCGGTCCCAAGCCCGGTAAAAGGAGGAGGGTTGGCTCAATATTTCAAGTATTTGTAAAAGGTACACAACAGAAAATGAAATCTATTACATGTCTATCAATAAATCGTGGAATTAATAATTAAAATGTTTTAGCTACTGCAGTCATACAGTCCTTTCCCACAGTAGATGCTTCAGAATATCACTCCAATATTCTGCTACTGTTATGTTACCGGAAATATTTTGACATGAATATGCGATATGCTTGGAGGTCATCTGAAAGTTTGCATCACGGAAATAGAGATACAATGTGTGTGACGCGATGTTACATAGCAACCGTCCGGCTCCATGGCTAAATGGTTAGCGTGCTGGCCTTTGGTCACAGGGGCCCGGGTTCGATTCCCGGCAGGGTCGGGAATTTTAACCATCATTGGTTAATTTCGCTGGCACAGGGGCTGGGTGTATGTGTCGTCTCCATCATCATTTCATCCTCATTACGACGCGCAGGTTGCCTACGGGAGTCAAACCGAAAGACCTGCACCTGGCGAGCCGAACATGTCCTCGGACACTCCCGGCACTAAAAGCCATACGCCATTTAATTTCATTATCTAGCAACCGTGCAGGCTGTGATGTGAAGTATTGATGGATGATCATGACTAAGACACATATGGAAGACTCTTTTTACGAAAAGGGCCTCACCTCATCATACTCTAGAGATATTATTATTTCATTCTTGGTACTTTCATAGACCCTGAGTCAAATTACCCCCTTTCAGTGCACCGGATCCTACACTTGTCGACAAGACGTCTCTCTAAAACGATTCGTTAGATGCAAATAAATTAATTAATAAATTAATTTATTAATTAATCGTTATGAATTTCAGCTTCATTTATTGAAATAAATACTGTTGGTCATTTGATTTTACCAGAGGGAAATTTGACACCATATTTTTTTGTTACTGGTATTACGCTCCACTGTCTCAAGCAGGTCGTGTGGCGACGTTGGTAGACGGCAGGGCTAGAACTGGGGTGGAAGCGATCATGGCTTTAATTAATGTCCAATCCGAGCATTTATCGGGTGTAAAAATGGAAGAAGAATCCTCAGGGATGTCCACACTGACGTTCGAACGCACCATCTTCCGAATTTAAGCTAACAGCTATATGGCTTGAATTACGCACTCAACTCACTCAGCGGAAATAAAGATATCTTTGAATATGTATCTAATTGCGTTGTTATGATTACGCTACACTATATTCGACGGAAAATTTTAAGTTATACCTGTTAAATGTTTGGCGAATTTATGACTTGTAATTATGTTACGCTACCGATAATTGAATATTCAAGGTCATTTTCTATAAATTTCGTATGAATTTACTGCGATTGTTTTTAATTGGTATGTTGCACTACTTGTAAGTAATTTAAACTGTTATGCGCATTTTGTTTCTTGTTTTATTGTATTTCCTCTTTTATCCTTCTTTAGTTTTATTTCAATTCCATCTGCTTCATAATATAAGTTCTTGTAATATTGGGTTTCACACAATTTGTTGTATTTCTGTTCCTGTGATTTAATTAATATTTTCGGTTTATTTCTTAGTTTTACCACAGATAACAGGCATTGCCTTGGGGATTTCTTCTAATTGAAGTCTCTTTGTTAATAATAATAATAATAATAATAATAATAATAATAATAATAATAATAATAATAATAATAATAATAATAATAATAATAACGCCCGCAGTACCTACTGGGTGGATTGAGTAGCTCAGTAGATGCTGTTGCCGGTCCCAAGCCCGGTAAAAGGAGGAGGGTTGGCTCAATGCCGTAAAATGACAGCCGTAGAACATCCTGAGGCAACCACTAAGACTCAATACCTTAGTTGGAACATTGAGGTTGATCACAAGCAATCTCCCAAATACCTTCAACCTATTAACATGATCTCACTTTTCAACGTTGCACCAACCCCAGGCACTAGCAGACATACTAGTTTTTCTCGGTCATCGGATTCTGGGGAACCGAGAACGTCATGCGGGAATGTACCGGAGCTTCCCTATTCTCTTCGCATAAAATGTAAGGCTTTCATTGTTAGTCTACACATCAGCACACTTCGGAAAACTAGTAAGTTAAAGCAATTAACAGACATGTTAGATAACTTAAACATCCAAATTTTAGCAATTCAGGAAACCAGGTACAAGGACGAAAATTATATTGATACAGGAAATTATAGAATTTACAAGGGCAAATCAGCAGTCTCAAATTATAAGGAGCCATTACAGTTTGGTACTGGATTCGCTGTAAGAAGAAACATTGTTATCTCAATACTTAACGTTTCTTCACCTGCTGAATGAATTTCAACATTATCCATTAAATCAGGAAACAAATCTTATACATTGATTAATGCGCATGCTCCCACCAATAACTACAGTCGAAGAGATCCACAAATGATGGAAGACATCTGGGAATTGCTAAGAAAATACAGCCACAATTCCAAAATATCACATAAAAATTCTATTGGGAGATTTGAATGCCCAAATTGGTAGAGAAAAGGAATTTAGGACCATTGTAGGACTATACACAGCGCACAATAGGATTAGTAAAAATGGAGAAAGATTAATTGATTATTGCAATAAATGTTGATCTCAAATTAACACATTTATGGGTGCTTCCTTCCACATAAGAAAAAATCTGTAGATCCCCAAATTTACACTTGGGATAATTCCATATAGAGCAAGTGCCTATTTTCTAGAACAATCAAAAATAAATTTTGAATGTTAAATTTATAAAAGGAATAATTCACTCTGACCATTATCTATCCTTAATCAAGGTAAAATTTCAACCAAACAGGTCCAAATCAAGAATAACAAAAACCCTACACGTCGATCCGGAATTTCTTAAACAGAACACCAGTACTTTTATTGGAAGTATATCCACTCTCAATCCTTTGAAATGGGTAGAATTCAAGTACATTCCTTTGAAGGCTTCTCAAATTGTTGGTACACCACCCAAGAAACGCAAACACAGGTGGTGGAATGAAACCTGCGACAAGATCATAAACTTTAGAATTAAAGCCTGGCAGAAATGGAATTTTAATAAAACCGAACTAACCTGGCGGGAATTCACCAGACTACAGAAAAAAAATACCATCAACAATCATCAGGTCTGAGAAAAGCAAATATGATAACTAGAGATTGGCAAAAATTGAACAAGATTTTACAAGAATCAATATACACAACTTCTATAAAACTTTCCTAAAGAAAGATCGAAATATCCGGCACCTGGTATTCGCTTCTAAAGTCCGGAGGGAACATTAGACGCTAGTGGCCTTACGTCGCTCCGACACAGATAGGTCTTATGGCGGGAACATTAGAAACGAATAATTAAGAAAATTTTAAACTTCTAGCAGTGTATTTCAAGGGTCTTTTAAACAGTGAATCCCCTAAAGAACAACTCACCTTATAAACACCGTCATCTAATCAAGATTCAGAACCCCCAGCATTGAAAGAAGCCAAAGAAATAATCCATGGTATCAAAAATAGCAAAGCCCCAGGGGAAGGTGGCATAATTACCGAAATGATGAAGATAAAAGGTGAGAGTGCAGCCCGGAAAATCCACCCGATTCTTGAAAACATCTGGATCACTGAAGAAATCCACCCACTACATAAGGAAGGAGATAAATTCAACACCAATAATTATAGGGGAATTAACTTGATACCAGTTGCTTACACATTTCTTTCCAAAGCGTGCTCACTACACTTGAGAAACAAACAGACCGTCTAATTGGTGAATACCAGGCTGATTTCCGAAAAGGAAGATCTTGTAGAGAACAAATCCTCAATCATAAAACTATCCTACAAATACGCAAAACCAGACAAACTCTCATTACTTTTGTAAATTTCAAAAAAGCATATGACTCCCCAGTTCCTCAAACACTTTTCATTACTCCAGAATAATTTCAAGATGATAAAAGAACAAGGACATTAATCAGACAAACATTAACTGACACTACTCCAAAAGTTAAATTCCTTGGCGAAATATCTGAGTCTTTTACTATTAACACCGAGGTCCCTCAAGGAGACGGATTATGTCCGTTACCGTTCAATCTCGTACTTGATAAAGTAATCAGGACCTGGGAAAGGGAAATTAAAGGCAGACTACTTAAAGATGGAATTCACTTGCACTGTCTGGCCTTTTCGGATAACATAGCAACCCCTCCCAATTCGTCGCCATAAGACCTATCTGTGTAGATGCGACGTAGAGCAAAATCCTTCCCAATAACAGACAGGAAGCAATTCAATTCCATTGAAAAATTACATGAAATTGCCATTAGAACGGGACTTCAAACCTCGTATGAGAAAACTTAATACATGGAAGGAGCTTCACGATACTTAGACGGAATATCTATGATAACTAAATTCGGCAAAATATTTCAGGTGAACCAATTCAAATATTTTGGAGAAATTATTCAGCCCTCCGGTTTAAACTACGAAGCAAATGAAGAAACAATTCCAAATTACAGAAAGCTTACAGGAACACTTGGTATCGTCGCCATAAGACCTATCTGTGCCGGTGCGACGTAAATCCAATTGTAAAAAAAGAGGATCACTTAGAACACACAGAATAAAAAATAAACATCTCGAAAAGCAAGACTTAGACACTATAATACAGTAATCAAACCTGAATCGTAATATGCTTCAGAAATCTTTATCACTGGTGGTGGGTCTCTAGCCAAAGACATAGAAAAACAGGAAAGGAAAATTTTAAGAACATTTTTGGGCCCAGTATTTATAGAGATACTATGGAGGAAAAATTCATACCAATAAATATATTGTCATTCTGAAAAAATCTCACACGTTTCGGAAAAGATTATTTAAATTTTATGGACACATTATCAGAATGAACAGTAACAGACTAACTAAAAGAATTCTCAACCTGGCCATTTCATCTAAAAACCAAGAACGGCTGCGTCCGTAAAATTGAAACAGATCTCCAGGAAATCAACATCTCGGAAGACATTGTACAGGAAAGATGTAAATTCAGAACCAAAAATCGACAATCACCATTTTGAGGACAAACTCAACACCAGAGCCACTACGACATAGACAGAAGAACGAAGGAAGAAGCTCAGCGAGAGGGTGAAGAGTTTATAGGAGGAAAATAAGGCCAACACATGAGCTCGGCTGGTTCAATCTAGCTCCTAAGTAGGGCATAACGATGTAAAATAATAATAATAATAATAATAATAATAATAATAATAATAATAATAATAATAATAATAATAATCTACTAAAGGTAATGCCTTAGCACTTTTGCCACATCTGTCGATCTTCTGCCAGCCTCTTCCTGTTGCTGTATGAACCACATGCCAGTTCACCGACGGAGTTCCTGATGTATGACATCCATGGTCGTCCTTTAGGTCTCTTTCCCAGTACTTCACCTTCAATGATGGTTTGGAGAAGATTCATGTCTCAGTACGTCTCCAAGGAACTTTGTTTACCTCTTCTTTATCGTATTTAAAAACATCAATCCCCTTTTAGTTCTTTAAAACAAGGTCAATTTTTATCATCCAACTTGTTTTTAAATAACATTAATTATAATAATAATAATAATAATAATAATAATAATAATAATAATTCCATTTTGGGTGGTTCCTCTCCTTCATTTGTCATGCGAGTCTGTATTTGAGCGATGGTGGGTTCGGACCCCACAGTCAACAGGCCTAAATATGGTTTTCCATGGTTTCCCATTTTTACACAGGGCAAATGTTGGAGCTGTATCTTAATAAAGGCCACGGTCACTTCCATAGACTTGTACCATCCCATCGTCGCCGAAAGATATGTTGTGATAGTAAAATGTAAAATAAAAGGCCAAAATATATATTTTGTTACATTCGCCACCGGTTGGTGAAGAGCACCTGCCTTCCGACTCTAGGCCTAGATTATTCTATATTTTCTTAGTATTTATATTTTCACTTTCTCTATCGTTTACTTTTATACTTACTTCAAGATCGTCGTAAAGCATTATCTTATTACTACAGTTACAACACGTTGATAAACGTAGGGCTCTACTTCTAAAGTCTAGCATTCACCACCATTTCCACCATCCGGGTTGTTCTCTGCTCTGTGAGGGATTTGACCCATATACTCATTGCAGACGAGAACTGCGGTAATGGTATAAACTTCCACTGTCCAGTGTTTTTTGCAGCTGTGGAGTGGTTTTGTATTACACTGTCATTTCTGCTTGAGTCTCGTGTTAATGCCAGTCGCACAGACGTGTTTAATGTACGTCACAAGGTGAGTGAACATTTTGCAGGTTAATGCTCGCAGTACACGCTCATATAATTTATATTCCTCTTTCATTTTTATAACAAAGTTTTACATCTTCTGGCTAATGGATAATATTATTATTATTATTATTCAGATTGTCATGGTAATGATATTCAAGCAATTGTACAGATTTTAGGAAATCTAACCACAATAGACTTTAATTTACATTACATTTTTACGTAAAATTTGAAGCCCGGTGTTCGGGACAGCTATGTCAATCGGAGCGGTACGTTTTATTCCCTTCTCTATCA
Source organism: Anabrus simplex (assembly GCF_040414725.1). Lineage (NCBI taxonomy): Eukaryota > Metazoa > Arthropoda > Insecta > Orthoptera > Tettigoniidae > Anabrus > Anabrus simplex. Next base: position 102,635,719 of record NC_090271.1, on the reverse strand, counting down.
CCACTATATCCAGTCTGTTCTGGATAGTCGTCTTATCCGTGATAATTGTTCGGTCCCAGTACCTTTTAATCTCATAACCTTCGAGTACAGTTTGAGGGCTGTACTTAAAGATAGGGAAGTCTTTCACCAACCAGTCCGTATTTAATGGCAAGTTCTAGGTGCAAAATCCTGACAACCGAGTCGTGGCGTTCCTTATAATACCTACCTGACAAATCCAGCATCCAGAAGTAATTGGTGGATGGTTTCTTGCGTTTGGCAGCCATAGCGGCACGAGTGCCTCGTAACTGTTTTGTCCCTCAACACGTTTTTTAGATAGCTTCTGGTTGGAATGACAGTCTTGTATAGCCGAAATAAAACCTTGTGTTCCGGGGAACACTTTCCCTGCAGTCAGCTAAAAGTCTGATGCTTCTAAATCGACATTTTCTTATCAAACTGAGTAGGGATGCTTCCCATGTAGTGGTTTTGCTAGTCATGCGTCCAGCTTTTGCAAATCAGTTCGTACTTCTCTGTGTAAGTCTTGGTGGTTAAGAAGTAACGGAGTTATATCATCCACTTCACATATAATTCGGTGCAGGTCTGAGTTTTCAGCTGATATATGAAAATGCTCCTTCAGTGACACTACTTGCCGTCTCACCTGAGCTCCAATGTCCACAATAACACGACCACCCAGATGATGTGGCAGAGTCAGTCGCTCAACTGCTGACTTTGGGTGGTATTTTCGTGCCTTGGTCATTAGGCAGCGCAGTTTATTTTCAAGATTTTCGATGTTAGTCTTGCTCCACTTGATAACTCCAAAGGAGTAGCTAAGAACTGGTATCGCATAGGTATTGATTGCTTTAGTCTTATTTTTGCTGTTTAGGCATGATTTTAGGATTACTCTGGTCCGTGTAACAAATTTCTCAACCAAGTCGTACTTTTAACCACTGTGTGTTCTGTGCGCGATATTTGCTTGATACCCAAATACTTGTAAGGCTGGTTGGAAATCATCGTTTTGATTGATCGCCCATTTCTAAGCTCAAACGAATCTTCTACACATAATTTACCTTTGACCATACAAACCATTTGACATTTGTCAATCCCAAAGTCCATACAAATGTCTTTGGAGAAGTTTTCACTGATTTTCAGCAGTTGTTCAAGCTGTTGCTGGTTGGCTGCATACAGTTTGATATCATCCATGTACAAACGATTGCACAATCGGTATTGGCTTCGTGATTTGAACTTGATGGAAAAGCCAAATCGAGTGGAGTTCAATATCCTTGACAATGGATTCATTGCCAGGACGAACCACAATAGACTTAAGGAGTCTCCTTGGAATATTCCACGCTGTAAGCTTATGGTATCTGAATGTGCCCTGTAGATGTATTGAGATGCATTTTTCTGTTCCAAGTTAGCATGGCATGAGACAGGAAGTTGATGAGTTGTGGATCAACCTTATAAATCTCCAGCACTTTTAGTAGGCAGCAATACGGCACGAAATCAAAGGCTTTCTTGTAATCTATGAATGCCATGCGCAAGTTGCGATGCATAGTGTTGGCCTGTCCACATACAACTGCATCAATGATGAGTTATTCCTTGCAACCTTTCGAAACACGTTGGCATCATTCCTGTTGTATTCCAATGATGTTATTCTGCTCACAGTGCTTGTAGATTCGTTTGGTTATATTGAACCCTTGACTTACGTAGAATTATGGGTTCAATATATCGTCGCTGCCGGGACAAAATCTGCTATGTGAAATATTTTAGCTTAGAACTTTGGCCGGTAAGGTTCTGTCATCTAAGGTGCAATACTGTGTGAATATCGTCAAGGCATTCTCGCTCTTCATAATGTAAGTGTTGCGGGTCAGTATATCTCCAAAATAGTATCACATAGGAGGTTTTGTCCCGGCAACGACGATATGATGTTATGATCTTGTACAATGTGGAGAGGCAAGTAATAGATCGATATCTCGCAGAATCATTGACTATTTTTCTCATCGTTTGGGAGAAAGTATGTGATCCCTTGAGTTAAGGATGCTGGTATTTGTGATGTTTTGATCAACTTTGCTAATTTCTCATGGGTACTCCAAAACCTTTTGTACCAAAAGTTCTGAATTTTATCTAGTCCTGGTGCTTTCCAATCGGAAATATTCACAATAACGTTAGTTACAAAATCGGTCGTCAGGGGTTCATGTTGAATTTTTTGACATTGCATAATCGTCTGCTCTTCCTCAGCTATCCAACTTGCATCTTCGTTATATTTAACATGAGTTGAATGTTGGTCTTTCCAAAATTCTTGTACTTGCTCTGTCGGATAATCTGTGTTTGAACAAGTCTGGGTCTTTTTCAATTTACGATAGAATGACTTCTCAGCTCGGTCAAATAGTGCATTATCCAGTTTCCTCTTAGCACTTTTCTTTTATCCTGCAAGCCTTGATGAAAATACTGACGACTTTTGCTTAATTGTATCCCGGACCTGATTAGGAGTAACATTTTCCTCATCGTAGTTTCTGTGAACCTGTACATAGTTTGCTTCACCAGTTTTAACGGCTTCCTTGACCTTTAGCCTTCAATGTACTCTTCGATACGAGCAATATCTTGTCTGATGGTTTCTATGCAATTCGTCAATCTCTTCTCGCACTTCGGCATTGTTATTGTTCCGCCAGCTTGTCGTGGAAATTGTCTTAAGGTGTTAAAGTCAATGCCCATTGCTCTAACTACTGTCACTGCTCCACAGTACATGTGAGCGTGGAGAGGTTCAAGGTTGTCTGCAGTGTGGATGTATTCCGGAAGCACAACTTTGTTCATCACGCTTATCACATTTGCCATTTTCTTTGAAATATTTACCTCCGGTAATTTCGGTCTCAAGCTTGGATCCATGCCTTCAAATTCCATACTGGCTCCCTTCATCAAGTTCTCTATTTTCAATTTCAAGTTGTTCTCTAGGTTTTTAGAGCCAGGACCAGTGATATCTTGTGTTGGCTCCTGCTGTTGTCTGTTGCCCTGCATTTGTTCACGATTATGAGATAAGGTGGTCAGGTTTTGCTCTTCAATACATGTGGCTGGACTATCATCAGTTGATTCAGCGTTCATTTCCGGCTTTATTTCTCGAGCAGTCATATTGAGTCTGGTCTGAGGGATCAAGTTGTTCTTTAAGATCACTCTGTGTTAGTCAGATGTTAGTTTTTGTTTTACTAAAATATCAGGATACTTATGGGTGAATTCTCTGTAAACTTTCTGCCTGTATCCAGTTATATTTACTCCAAAATTAGTAACATTGTTGTAGATAAGCATAATGTCTTCGTTCATGACATTTGTCCATTTCATGCGCTTTCTTGGCAGCCCTGCTTGGGTGAGCGCTGGCTGTGTTTTCTGCGCAGCACCTTCAGTAGGTGAAGCTCATGTTGTCATTGGGCTTCTTTGATCTGTCGACTTAAAGTGAGGGTGAGCCCCACCAAGGCATGGACGTCTCCCTGATCGCTGATCATTCCTTATAAACCTCGTTCCAGGACCAGCTGCAGTAGGGTTACCCTATTCTGGCAACTTCTTGTTTCTTGTCTGTTTTATCATCATCGCGATATTCCTACGAGAAGCTATGGATAGACGGTTAACTGCAGCGGAACCCCACAGTACTGCAGTAAGGATGTTTAACTTTTGAAGGCGCCAGAAAAATAATAACTAGCAGCACAATATCATAATGATTAAGGTAATAATATTTATCCGACCAAAATACGTACATTGTAATGGCACCGACAAGTGAAGACTATAAGTCCTAGGCAACGCCGCACAGTGGGTAATTTCTAGCATCCAGCCGGCCAAAAATAATATTTTCAACCCTTGTCTTTCGTGCGCATTTTCTGTGAGTCGTGTTTATAACACTCTTGGGTACAGTAATTAAGTACTGAAAAGTCGCGCTCTCTGATTAGATAATCTCACCGAAGGCCTAAAGTGGCTCTCCTCCGTTAGGGCATCATATTCTGGCGAGGTGAGCGAACAGTTATTATTATGTGAGGGCTCAGTAAAGACATCAGAACTAAATATTTATTTAGCTTGCAATGTGGTTATATTAGATAAAGGTATGTATTTTTATATAGTATGTAGTATTTTCTGAAAATTACTATATTGTTGTCCGAAATATGCACTTACAATTCAGGTACACGGTGTCCAAGCGCTATCTAATTATACAAATTTGAGCTGACTTTCAAAACGGATTGCCTTTGATTTCCGCTATGAAAGACTTTTCTATGAGTTATCTATACTTTAATGAATAGAAAACTGTGACTTTTTGCTGGGACCAGGTGCGACCATGAGAGTAATTAATTTTTTTTCAGAAGCCATGTACTCTGTAACCCGGAGGTCGGTTTTCGAGCCGTTGAGGAACAGCAGGGAATATAAACGGAACGATGATATTGCGAATGTTATAATTGAACATTTAGGCTTTGAGGATTGTTCTTAGGGTATATCCAAGTCAATAAGGAAATCTGTAAGTATTTTGTGTGCTAAAATTCGATCACGCTGGACAAAATATAGTAGAAAAAGGGACGAATTGCTGAAGTACAATGAAAGTTGGTTCGAGCAGAGAATGAGCCTTGCAGAAGGGCGTGCATCACAGCAATGTCAGGATGAGCCTGCAATTAGCCTACTATATCTCATTTAATGTTAAGAAAACAGCATTGTTCATATGAAAACAGGGTTGCCATATCGAACGACTCCGCTGAATGCCATCACGGGAAAACGGCGGCAGATAAATTTGTGAAATTCAGTATGTGAGTTCAAGACAAAAGGCTGAAGAAACTAAGCTACAAATTACTTTTATGAACTGTAGGGGACGTAGGGTTTACAGGGGTCACTTTTGGTTTGTACATAATCAGAGGTAAACTACGCCACGTAAGAAACCTCAGCACTGAAATAGGACTATAAGGCAAATTGCGAGAGAAAATGGACAAATAATTGTTTTGGCTCGAGGGGCGGGTGATGTATTTAATTGCATTTAATAAATTTATCCAGACAATAAAAGCTAGAAAACAGACGCAGTAAATAAATAATGCAGATGACTACAAAAGATCACAGTATTAATGTTAAAGAAATCTACCACACACGTAGGCTTATCGCATAACTCTCATTCAACACAATACATTTACGCACTGATTTAAAGCCTAAAATACACACGCAATAAATAAATACTGTAGATGACTTCACTACAGAAGTTCAGGGAGGAAACGCGTCTATTGGTTAATATCCGAAGCAAAGTGCTGGCAATACCAATGATGGAAACCGCTAGAAGATTCTTCAGAGAGGCTTCCACTTCTGCGGACATTACTGGAGTAGATATAAATTTAATATACCATCACGTGCCATCGTAGAAACACTTTCGAGTGGGTATGCCATTAATAAAGTGACATTTGGCATGTACGCAAAGGAAACTATGCAATTGTACTTACAAAAATACAAATCGTACTACATGCCTGTAACTTTGCACAAACTCTTGGGTCATGGCACTGTATTATACCTATTGGACACCTCCCCGAGGAAGCCCAGGAGACCAGGAGTAAATATAATAGGAAACCTTCCAGAAAGACACAAATACTGACCTTTTCCATAGGCTGCTTATATCATCGGACCTTTACATTACCTGCTTAGGGAAATCAAGGAGGGGGAAGTTTATTCCGCTTTTACGAGAAGTGATCAACTTACTGTGTAAGCCTCATATATTTCTGGTTCGGCCGAAGGAGATAATGAAAGTGACGATAGCGATTCTGATGTAACTCCATCTAATGAATAAATTGTTTGGCAAGTACATGTATTCCTGTATCTGCTTTTAAACATTCTAAACAGCATGTCCCACTATTAACATCTATTTAATTTCTTAAAGCTATAACGAAAAATGATTAATATTACAAAGATTACTAATTCTATTCCTGGCATAGTAATTTGTTCTTTGTACTTGATTGAGCACACACTTAATTATCTCCAATAATAGCAGTTACATACTAAGGTTTAGGTAAAACGGTCCATTAGTTTCCGAGATACGATTTTTGGCCGGCTAGATTCCTGAAATTACGCACTGTGCGCCGGTGAGAGTATGCAGAGTGCCCGAAATTGTAATGTTTTCCATGGCATTGATGGCGAATAGAACAAAATGGCTGACACTTAGGGCAAATGCAAATATAGTAAATAAATATACTGTCTCTCTTAATAGTGTTACCTGTGGATTTGAGACAAACAAGACGACTAACGCCTACGGCATAAAGGACACGGAAAGCTTATGTTTAAAAGCAATATCAAACGATCACAAATTCACCAGACAACACCAACACACACTCAATATATGCCACAGAGTCACAAATATTGCCACGAAGCCGCTAACGAAGCACAGTTCTCCCTTATAGATGCAGATATGTTGCACTAACACCACACATGATTTAGTGTATGGCCGCCATATTATTATTATTATTATTATTATTATTATTATTTTATAATTAACCATTATAAACTACGTTTCTAACTCTTTGTTCCCATATTTTTGTTGTATTACTTTCCTTTAGGCTATTATCCTCCCTTTGTTTCATGTTGCTCCGGTGGTACCTTTGGTCAACTTGATATTTGTGAATTTTTAATATAATACTATCTTTGTATTGGGCATCATCTTACGTGATTTATACCAATTTCAGTTTGTTTTTGATTTCGGCAATCCATTTCTTACCATCTGTCCTTCAGAAATAGCTCCAAACAAGGACTGACGCAGACAGGGAATTGTAAGTAGAGGAAAAAAACAGAGCGAATCTAATAATTGCTGAATCTAAGAACAATTCTGGGGAAGATTTCGGTAAAGCCTGGAAAGGCTAGGGCAAGCGACAAAGAAACCTTTCTGGACAGTAATAAGGAATCTTAGAAATATATGGTAAAAAACCTGAATAGTGTTTTGGTTAAACCATACGAACTCAAAGACAGTTTCGGAAAAAGTACAAATAGGGCTCAGTTACAATCGCCTGAGAAAAATTTACTCAATTACAATATTAAAAATTACTTTTTTCGTGAAGTAATTAGTAAAATCATAATTGCTGTTACTTCACAGAACGTATTTAGGGAATCACTGACTTATTTTTCACATGGGGATGGAATTGTGCCAAGGTTTGCAAGGAAAAAATTAATTGCTCCATTCTGTGTTATTTAGCACTGAGACAATAAGTGGCGATCACCACTAGGTGAGACTAATCTAATTTATTTCTCCCAAGCAAAAGTTCTAAGTCATTTTCTTGTTTTCATTATTTTCAGCAAACCAAATTCAAAATATTTATTTGCCGGGGTAATGGAAACACCGTAACCCCTTCACCGTTCAATGCTTATTCCGGTTACATTCTCGAACCTGTAGGTAGAAGTGGTAAGAGGCAGCTGAAAGGGATACCACGAACTATCAATTTGGGAGCGCGTGTTTGCGACCACTGCTCCCACTTACTTGTGTCATTGTTCTCGGTCAACTATTTTTCTTTCCCGACCTTCATGTTATAAGGTTTCCGAGACTTAGGGAGTGTTTCATTTTTAAGCCCTTTGAGGCCCTTCACTTCCCTTTTACCGGTACCATCACATTTTGAAGTATAGAACCTCCTCCATTTTCTTCATTTTCCTTCTGATTATTGTTAATAGAGGATGGTTGTCCAGTTTTACTTGCTCTTAAGACAATAATCACAATCCCTACCACCACCACGACCAAGTGATACACGATTATCTAAATCTCAACCAGCAACCACAACAACCTGCGAGTAAATGAACGAATGTACGTCGAATCCTGGAATTATACACGTGGCGATGGCTGGAGCTCCAAAGATGCCGTAACACTGTTGTTATGTATCCATACTGCCATCTCTGTGGTAGGAGAACTGCATAGTGCACGCAGTTGTTAGGTTATGTCTTTGTTGGTGCGCGGACTGGTCTAGTGTGTTCGCCCAGCTGTATAAATGGAGGCAAGCACAGAAGAGCAGAGAAGTGTCGCTCATTTTCTGGTGGCAGTGGGTGCTAGAGTACGCGAAACTCATCGTCTCATGTCTGCTGTGTATGGCGAACACTGCATGTCCATGACAAGTGTGCGCGACTGGCATAGAAGATTCCGAGAAGGGCGCACATCAATGCCTGCATGCTTCCAATCTGGCGGAGGCTACGATCCAGCTATTTGGTTGAGGAACACTTCAACATCCTCCGTCCAGCCAGTATCTTTCATCTTGTGATTTTCACATTTCTGGTGACCTGAAGAAAGACATTCAAGTAGGTCGGTTTCAGTCAGACGAGGAAGTGCAACAGTGGGTGCGGATGTGGATCCGTCAGTGACCTACCTCTTTCTACAAAACTGATCATCTCGTCTCCCAGTGGGACAAAAGTATTAATGCTTTTGGTAATTACTTTTTGAATAAAACCATTCAAAGGTCACATTGTAGACGGTGTTCCGTTTTAACTTGACTGGCCCTTATATATTGATTACTGTTATTAAAATGTAGAGATTACAATTTTATTTTCAGAAGTAACTTAAATTAAAAGTAAAAATTATATCCCTTGAAAATAAACAATTACAACTAAAATTACTAAAACGTAATCGTTACTAGCGACTCAATTACTTCCAAACTCCGCTCATAATTGATCCTATGGAATCACTGGAGCGATGGAAGGAATATTTTTAAAATCTTCTCAACGCAAAAGGGATTTTTTGCTATATGTTTTTAGTCACACCGACACAGATAGTTCTTATGGCGACGAAGGGATAAGAAAGGCCTAGGAGTGGAAAGGAAGCGGCCGTGGCCTTAATTAAGGTACATTCCCTGGTGTGAAAATGGGTAAATATGGAAAACCATTTTCAGGGCTGCCGACAGTGGGGTTTGAACCCACTATCTCCCGGATTCATGCCCACAGCCGCGCACTCCTAACCACACGACCAACTCGCCCGGTCAAAACGGAATCCATCTGATAACGTCGCGAACATCCGAGGAGGGGAGGTGGACAATGATGTTGGTTGAATTACACTTGAGGAAGGGGAAAGGGTGGTCAATGAACTTCAGTGTCATAAAACTGCAGGAATAGATGAAATTGGACCTGAATGGTGAAATATAATGGGAATGTATGGAGGAAATGGCTTTACTGAGGAATAAGATTAGCATGGAGTGTTAGTAAGATACCTTCAATGACGAAAGCAGTAATTACGCCTGTCTGTAAGCAAGGGAGTAGGAAGGATTGCAAAAACTATTGATGTATCTGATTGATCACTGCACCAGACAAGGTGTTCACTGGAGTTTTGAATAGGAGGGTGCGAACAGTGTTTGAAAGTAAGTTAGATGAAAACCAATGTGGGTTCACACCACATAGGGTCTGTCAAGATCTGATTTTCAATATGTTCCAGGTAACTGAAAAATGCTATGAAAGGAATGGCCAGTTATGCGTATGTTTCGAAGATTTAGAGAAGGCATATGACACAGTACCGAAGGAAAAGATGTTCGTTGCACTGGGGAAATATGGGATTGATGTTAGATTATTAAAAGCAATCAAAGGCACTTATGTTCTCAATGAAGACATGCCCGGAAAACGGGCTAACTCACTCTTTAATAAAACGGAGGAATATTGAGCTTTATGAATTGGGTTGAAGAAGCAGGACAATATTAATGTTTAAAAAAGGAAATGTACGTTTAACTTCTTTGATCCTTCACAAAGCTATGTCCGATATTACTGCAATGTTTACATTCACTATTAACCTATTATTACTATTATTATTATTATTATTATTATTATTATTATTATTATTATTATTATTATTATTTTCTTCAATTTGCTTTTGTCCACCGACACAGATAGGTCTTATGGCGATGATCGGATAGGAAAGGACTAGGAGTGAAAAGGAAGCGGCCGTGGCGTTACTTAAGGCACAGCCCCAGTATTTGCCTGGTGCGAAAACAAAAATCCACGGAAAACCATCTTCAGGTCTGCAAATAGTGGGGTTCGAATGCACTATCCCCTGAATACAGCTCACAGCTGCGCGACCCTAACCGCACGGCCAACTCGCTCGGTCAAAGTAATCTTCAAATCCAGTTCTCTGGATTACGATTCATTTTGAGATAATTTCCACAACTTCTTCATTTTCGTCCACATTTCCCTCTTTTACCGCCAACATTGTATCTCTTTATATTTTCAGTATCGAGTGCCGACGTGAACGCTGTTCGGGCACTGCAATATTAATATGATTTAACTACGTATTAGATCATTGCAATTACCGAGGGAGTTGGCCTTGCGGTTAGGATAGTGCAGCTGTGAGCTCGCATCTGGAAGATACTGGATTCGAATCCCACTGTCAGCAGCCCTGAAGATGGTTTTCCGTGGTTTCCCATTTTCACACCATGCAAATGCTGGGGCTATACCTTAATTAAGGCCACGGCCGCTTCCTTCCCATTCCTAGGCTTTTCATGTCCCATCATCGCCATAAGACCTATCTTTGTCGGTGTGACGTAAAGCAAATAGCAAAAAAAAAAAAATGTACGAATTACAAGTAGTCTCTTAGTACTAATGCAATCATCTCCTTGTTGACCCTTTTAGTCGCTCTTACGACAGGCAGGAAATACCGTGGGTGTATTCTTCCCCTGCGTCCCTCACCCACATGGGGTCAGAGGAAAAAAAATCACGCCGGATATACATCAAGAATGCTTAGTAAAACTATATAATACAAGCAATACTATACAATACTATACTATAGTAGCAAAACCCGACAGACGTTGTCCTGCCTGTGTACATTTATTTACCTCAGCATTCACGACACTAATATCGGTCGTTTTCGATTACTTTTACATTTCATCCTCTCCCTTTGTGCTGGGAGGTGTGTCCTGCCCCCACACTATTTGATAAAGGCAGAAATAATTTTTGAAGAACACACCATAATCTTGACATACAGTTGGGTAGGCAACCCGCTGATCGAACTTGTCTTGCGGTTTGCTTATCTTCCCATATTTCATTTTTTCACCCCTTAGTTCCGAACTACCAATCAGATTTCGTTCAAACCACTTCATAATCCCTCTCAGATGTAATAAGAACAAACTGGGAAAATTGCAGCGAAATCGGTCCAGTAGTTTTTGAGTCTATTAGCTTCAAACATACCAACATCCAATTTTAGATATATATATTATGCTCCCCAAAATGATATGATGTTTAGTGATTATCTCCTTTGTTTGTTAAAGTTTCAGTACAACCACTGGTGAAGCTGTATTTACAACGGATATATTTTCTTTAGTAAGCTGATGTTTACGGCAGCGGTTACATGTTAAACATGGCACTTAAAAGGTTAATACCTTTGTATTTGTACTTGGGGATCAAAGGTCTTACCCTTTGAACAGCCGCAAACCATGTCTATGTTAGTCTTGTAAATTCGCGACGAAACTACAGGGATAAGAGGAATGAACTAAAGAAGCTACTCATGTTTTGTAAATATCACGAATGTAAATGGTATTCAATGTGATTTATTCATGATAAGATTTTAAAATCTCATAGCACTCCCAGTGGCCATATTTTGCAGTGTGTTATGAATATATAGACCATAAACGTGTCAAGAAGGATAAAAAACCTGCATAACGTGAAAATGAAACCTGAAGAACGTTCAACGTTCTATTTCTCTCTCTTTCTTGGTCGTTCATTCTTTCTACTCGGCAGAATACATTTCCACACGCAGTCCTCGAACAGTGTTTCTCCCTTGTGAAAACCTTACAAGAAATATACTGCGCGTATACGTTTGTGTTTATACTCAAGTACAGACAATTCGTGGTTATTTGCATTAATGAAGGGCAGAACATGCATAAAATCGAATAACACAGATAATCCAATTCAATTACTTATTTAAAAAAAATTTTACAACTTGCTTTACGTCTTACGGTGACGATGGGATAGGAAAGAACTAGGTATGGGAAGGAAGCGACCGTGTCCTTAATTAAGATACAGCCCCAGCATTTAGGTGTGTGAAAATTGGAAAGCACAAAAAATCATCCCCAGGGCTGCCGACAGCATCGTCCAAGCTCACTATCTCCCGAATGCAAGCTGATAGCTACGAGACGCATACCGCGCAGCAATGATAATTCACGGAACAATTCGTCTTTTGTTTGTACACATTGTAGGGGCGGTGGTAACATTTTCCACCCTTCCATTGGTCGAACGATTTTGAAGTGTGACATCTAATTCTTCTTTTGCAGACTTTTTATATATTTATGTTTTGAAGATGCATCACAATTCCTACCGTTCTGCAAGAAATACCCCAGAGTTTCTTACCTTAAAATCGCGAACAGTTTCTACTCCTATTCTATAACCTGCAACCAACTTCTGTGGTCTCCAAATTTTATTTTCAAACGTTTTTCCGCCATAACGAGATAAAACTCAAGACTCTACAACAGCGATCCTCAAACTGAGTGTCATGAGATATTTTCAACTGGGCACAAACAACGTAGTCAAAAGAAAATATAAGCATGCGACCTGATACATAAAATATACATACGGAATTAAAACTAAATCAATATTAGTGCAAATACGAGTAATTTAGTTACATGTTTATTTTATCTTCTCCTTTACGGACACTTCAAATGTATGAACCCTGAAAGACTCACAAAATAAATAGTCTAAATCTAAGAAAGCAAAGGTAAAACAAAAGCAGAGACTGCAGAATCGATCGGTATAGTACGATATGACCTTAAATTGGTACGAAAAACACGAAAAGACATCCAAAACAGGGAGGTTTTTCGATCCAAAATTCGCAAACAGAAAAGAGCGGCCCACTCGGAAAGAATAAAAGAAATATGGATACAAAGAAAGAAAGAAAGAAAGAAAGAAAGAAAGAAAAAAAGACAAACATGCTTCTCGAAGTACTAAATGCGCTTCTACACAACTAACGATAATTAACGGGAAATTTTCTTCAGCTTATCCGATTTATTTCTGGGGTTGGTCCAGCCACCCTACTCATTACAGAGTTAACAATGTTTTGCATATTCTGGCATTGCGCACAACTTACATTTTTTTATATGTACGGACTGTAGGGGCTGCCTGGGCGAGGTGGTAAAGGCGTGCTCGGTTCGCCCGGAAGGACGTGGGTTCGAATCCCCGCCAGGAAGTCGTAGAATTTAAGAAACGAGAATTCCACTTCCGGAGGTGTATATGGCCCTGAGGTTCACTCAGCCTACACCTAAAATTATTACCAGATTAATTTCTGGTGTCAAAGGCGGCAGCGCGTAGAGCTAACCACTCTACCCCCTCACGTGCCGAGGTTAACAATGGTGGAGACCTTTACCTTCCACTCTTTCAAGGGCCTTCATGGCCTGAACGGAGGTGACTTTGCTTTGCTTTGCTTTGCTTTGCTTTGCTATATGTATGCACTCTACGTACATTATCCACTCTATTACGAAGGGTATGATTGCATTTATTGATAGTAAAATTTTGCATTCAGGCACAGGCCTGTGGGCACCCCATTGCTATGCTTTGTCTCCATTTGCTGAACCTTCCGTTGATGCACCATCTGCCCTGAACTTTCATGCTTGCACTGTATGCGTTCTCGTGGCAATTATGCTTTTCCATAACCGTATAATGCTGCTGCCTGCCTGATGGAAGTCTACATGGTGTTGATACTGTGGTAAGTCAGTTCGAGACCCGTTGGTAGAACATTAGAATAGTGGCCACCAGTATAGGAGAAGTACCTGTAGTGGTGTACAATTTCTAATCAATAGATTGCGTGCTAAAAAGCCTGCGTTTAATTCCAAACCTCTCCGTACAGTTCATTCGCGGTGGGGTAATAATGAGGCTCTTGTTGGAGATTCGTCCGTCAGATGGAGGCGTTAAGCCTTGAGCTGAAACCTTGGTGTTATTCGAAAGGAGTAAGCTGTGTGTAAACACCGATCTTTACTCTATACTACCTCCTCCTCCTCCTCATAAAATCAAAATCATCTCACAACCCGACGCGCAGGTCACCCATGGGCATCAAATAGAATGATCTGCCACAGGCGAGCCGAACATGTCCTCGGACACTCCCGGCACGAAGATCCATATCCTAAATTAATAAATTCACATACAAAGATTCATATTCGTTTTAGAATGTTATGCATTTCAGTGTTCTGCAAGCCTCTGTGAATTTACTAAACACCTCCACAGCTCTCTATTTGGAACCAGCTCTGTGGCCTCCTTTATTTCCGCAACCATTTTCCTAGAAACTGAGTCCAACCATCGTCGTCTTGTATGTAACAATGTAACACACACTAAATGAATATTGCCAGCCCCGCGGTGTAGGTGTAGCGTGCCTGCCTCTTACCCGGACGACTCCAGTTTGATTCCAAGCCAGGTCAGGGATTTTTACCTGAATCTAAGGGCTGGTGTAATTACAGTTGAAGAGCTACCTGACGGTCTAGAAAGCCAAGAATAACGGCCAGAGGGTTTGCCGTGCTGACCACATGATAGTCGTAATCTGCAGGCCTTCGGGCTGAGCAGCGGTCGCTTGGTAGGCCATGGTCCTTCGGGGCTACTGCGTCATGGGATTTGGTTTTACTAAATTAATAATAATGCTGCTAGTAGTGTTGAGGGTATGTGCAGTCCTAAGTCTGTGACCCTGTCACTGAGCACACTTGCAATGTTGTTAGGTCAGGGAGTCAGTGGATACATCCCGGCGAACGAACTTCAAGTCAGTCCATGAAGTGCTTACAAAAGCAATAAAACCCACATTATTATTATTATTATTATTATTATTATTATTATTATTATTATTATTATTATTATTATTATTCGCCTTGAGAGTCAATGAAGGTCACGTTCCGCTGCCGCGTGCATCGTTGGGCTTCAGGCCTGTGAAAGGTACCATCCTGACATTTAATTACAGATGTAACGAGAAACCCAACAGTCTCCCGAATACAGAGCTAGCAAGTAGCCATAATTGGCCACGCACAGAAATAACCTGTTCGGTTGATTCACTGATGTTCAGCTCCATGTAGTGACGGAATATTCGAATAATTTAAATATTCGAGTATCCTCCACCCGAATCGAATAAAATGATGGAATGAGTTTCAGATATCATTCAGCTGAATCGCAAACGGTATTCGGATGCGTCGTGAATCAATTTTTTTGTTTGAGTGTGTCGGATGGATAATTTATTGATACAAGCGAATAGATGAACTCTTACGAAGATTAGAAATAGGCCTACGCCTTTTCCCAAACGTATCTCCAAATGTTGAAATTAAATGATTGAATTAACTTTCTTAATAATATCACTTTGAATTCGAATACTTCGAAAGCCTTCAAAATGTAATTGCCTCATTCATTCGAATGCAGTTCCGAACAAATAATCGAAAAAATAATTGCATGGAAAATTAATCGAGTAACCGAAAAAATGAAATAATCGAATAAGCGATTATTTTGCAATCGATTATCCTCGCTCAAAATGTTAGCTTTCTTCCCTCTGGTCCAGGAGGTCCAGGGGATTTTAACATTCATTGGTTAATTCTGATGGCTCGGCTGCTGGGCGTGTGTGTGTGCGGTTTACACAGTAAGAATTCATCATAGGTAGGGTCCAATCTCACAGATGCGCAGGTCGCCTATAAGGAGTCAATTCGAAAGACCTGCACCAAGTCTCTCCGGGAGCCACACGTCATTAATTAACTAATAAAACCACACCGACTGAATGACGGCGAATACACATGAAATATGTCAACTCACATGGTATAATAAAGAAATAGGATGATTAGGTACACGTTGTGATTGATATAGTATCATTAGCTTATTTGGGTCAAGACGTGGACTCGTACGGTTCTAAAAATAAAGGATGCAAGTATATTGGTGAGATATCAAGATCCAATAAGGTAAATACAGGGGTACGCCAAGTTGACGGTTATTCACCCCTTCTATTCAACTGTGTTCTAGAGAAAATTGTAAGAATTTGGAATGTAAAGCATAAAGAGCATAACATGTTGCCGGTAACTTTGGGAGAAAAAACAAAGGCATTGAAATATATTGCCTAGCATTTGCAGAGATTTTGCAATATTGTCAGAAAACCTAAGAAGTTCAACAACACAAATCAATCCCTTGGAATAAATAACTAAGAAGACAGGTTTGAGAATCTCTGTAGAAAATTAAAATTTATTACAAACATCAAAAATGCTCCAACATTTTTGGCAACAGATATTGGTCCAGTGGAAAGAGTAACGAAATTCAAATTCCTGGGAGAAATAAGTCAATAAAAATGTTTAGACAAATCTTCAGTAGAAGAAAGGGTACACAAGATGGACAGAGAAAATGGTATAACAAATAACGTTTATAACAAAAAGTGCCCATCCAAAAATCTTAAAATAAGACACTACACTACAGTGGTGACACCGGAATGCTTATATGCAAGTGAACGCCTGGTACCAAACTATAGATTAGATAATCTTGAGATACTAGAAAGGAGAATCATGAGAAAAGTCTTAGGCCCTGTGAAAACAACAGAAGTATGTAAATTAAGATATAATGATGAAATATACAGGAACATAGAAAACATAACAGAAACCATAAGAAAAAGGATATTGCAAGTTTTCGGACATATTTACAGAATAGATGATTCCAGATTAACAAAATTATTTTCAAGTACCTTTGGGACAAACAGGCAACAACTAGCTGGATTCAAGATATAAAGAAAGATTTAGAAATAAATAATATAATAGAATGGACAGAGACATTTTTAGAAAGAGGGTTGTAAGTATGGAACGATTCCAAGGAAGATTGAACAAGAAACCTGGTGCGAAGTGGTCCAAGAACAGTAGGAAACAGCATGGTGAAAGGATGAAAGAATATTGGAAGGAGCAGAAGAGAAAACAACAAAGTATGAAGAACTAAACTGAAATTGGCACATGATCTTTAGCAGATTTCATCGGAAAGAAGAAGAAGTGGAAGAAGAAAGGATGCAAATAAAAATATTCTTCGTCTCAGGATTTAAGTTTTAAGCAGTCATCACTAAAACTCGATGCGCAGTCTGTAGTCTCCAAAAGCTTTTCCCTACCTTCCTCCACAAAGGACTGAGTTTAAATTCAAAGGCTTCTGTAACTCTTTTATGAGGGACACAAAACCATTTACTGTACCTGCGCTGGAGGTGGATTAATAAAAGTCGCGCAACAAGTCAGCCACAGACACGCACAGAGAGAAACTGACTGTGCGATGCAGTAACAGATATTGGCTTACCATAGCATTAGAATTTTACCAGCAGAAAGAACAATATAATATCATTGATATAACTCTCAAGCCGTCTATTAAGTTTGAAATACATTCTCTGTTCTTTAAACATAAGCAATCAATATGACAGTGATGATGATGCCCTAAGATCTCGACAGTGCGTATCCGCTGAATTGACGCAGCCTAGAATGTACTGTAGTCACCTGTGACGTTCGTTTTCCGTCATAAATCCAAATGATCGCAGTTAAAGCAATGACTAACGCTTCAGTTAAATAAATGGAGATCTCGGAGTTGGATTAGAAGACCTAAAGAGTTTTGTCGAACTCGGAGGTTTGGGGGTGGGCGACAGTACGACAAATCCATTGTATCCTCTACTAGTCGTAAGAGGTGACTGAAAGGGTAATACAAAGGGCCATCAAATTCTGAGCTTGCGTCGGCGACCATGGTGTCTCTAGCTGAGTCTGGCGTTGCTTTCACTTACTAATTGCGTCAGGCTCCTCGCTTTTATATAATTATTCTACCAGACCTTTCTTGGTCAAATCTGGTTCTCTTCCTACTACGATGGAATTAAGTTTGCTAGACTAAGGTTTCATTCATTTTCATGCTCTTTATGACTATTCCTTGCATTTTCTGGTAGGCCCACCCTTATTCTCGAAGGAACCGGCAGCTTTTATCTTTAGTCAGATTCGGGAGATAGTAGGTTCGAAACCCAATGTCGACAGCCCTAAAAATGGTTTTCCGTGGCTTCCCATTTTCACACCAGGCAAATGCTGGGGCTGCTTCCATCCCACTCCTAGCCCTTCCCTATCCCATCGTCGCCATAAGACCTATCTGTGTCGGTGCGACGTAAAGCAACTAGAATAAAAAATCTTTAGTCAGATTAATGCTTACAGAGTATGCTTGTACAATTTTTATTTATTTATTTATTTATTTATTTATTTATTTATTTATTTATTTATTTATTTATTTATTTATTTATTTATTTATTTATTTATTTATTTTATTTTGAGTTTAGCAGTGGCGAAGTTAGGGCTCGTGGCTCCCTCTCACACTTAACCGCATAAATTACAAGATTATAAATAATATAAAATAAATGCACTATTCTACTATAAAATCACAGATAACTAACCTAAATAACTGATTTTGATAACATGTATTGTAGAAAGAAAGAAAAGCTCGAAATAAAATAAAATAGATCCGTAGCATAAAAGTAAACAAAGCAATAAGCGAAGTCACCTCCGTACAGGCCATGGAGGCCCTTGGAGGAGTGGAAGGTAACGGCTTCCACCATTGTTAACCTCGGCACGTGATGGAGTAGAGTGGTTAGGTCTACGCCCTGCCGCCTTTGCCCCCAGGAATTAACCTGGTACTCTTTTTTAGTGTAGGCTGAATGAACCTAAGGGCCATATGCACCTCCGGAAGTGGAAATTTCGTTTCTTAAATTTTACGACTTCCTGACGGGGATTCGAACCCACGTCCTTCCGGGCGAACTGAGCACGCCTTTACCGCCTCGGCCAGACAGCCCCTATAAAAGTTAAAAGGAGAAAAATCATAATTAAGAACATATAAAATACAAACTGAGAAAATATAATACAGTGCGTAAACTGACCATAATACATAATAAAGTAACGAAATAACAAATATTATCTATGTACGTGAGCTTAAAGCCAAATATGATGTGCAGTTACACTATGAAAATAAAAATAACATTAACCTAATATTAATAATAATGAAAAACTCTGGTCTTCAGTTGTAGAGTAAAAGGCTATGATATCTAGTACTCTCTCTGAACCCAATAATCATCATCACTACCACCACCACCACCACTACCGCCACCACCACCACCGCCACCACCACCATCACCAGAGTTTTGCTCGGTTACCGTCTAATGTGGAACCCAGGATTCATTTACTGTGTCGTCACGCAACAACATTAGTGGCAACCGGGCGAGTTGGCCGTGCGGCTAGGAGCGCGCAGCTGTTAGTTCGCATCCGGGAGATAGCGGGTTCGAAAACCACTGTCGGCAGCCCTGAAGTTGGTTTTCCGTGGTTTCCCATTTTCACACCAGGCAAATGCTGGGGCTGTACCTTAATTAAGGCCACGGCCGCTTCCTTCCCATTCCTAGGCCTTTCCTCTCCGATCGTCGCCATAAGACCTATCTGTGTCGGTGCGACGTTAATGACGGAAGACCATCTTCAGGGCTGCCAACAGTAGGATTCGAATCCACTATCTGCCGAATGCAATTTACATACTTAAGAGAAGTTCGAATACCCGTAACTCACTAATGTTACTATTGGCAGTTTCAGTTCATTCGCTCTGATGAACCTGCTGAGAGGACGTAGAAATATTTCATGTGTACTTTTTTACCTGTTGTAAGTTCACTGAACAAGAATTCAGAGGCCTTTGTGACCTGAATAAATTTATGACTTCCCCTTAAGCACATCACATTTGTCGGGAACAATCTTTATATAAGTGTTTGTTGCAATTTTAATTTAAACGGGTTCTTCTCATTACTGAAGAGAAATATAACTAATATTATCACGGCATTACAAGGCGTTTGATTCAGTCTGTCATTCAAGCTTTAGGTCTACACCATGATTCTCCATAAAATCTACGAGCTTTTGCTAGTATTTCTGCATCAACTAAAGTATTTCAGATCGGAATATGTGTTAAACAAGGCGAATCCATGTTTCCCAGGCTGTTCTTAGCCGTAGTGGATCCGGCAATATCAAAGATCAACCGGAAATGAATAGGAATTGAAACCATTGGGAGAATGCTTAACAACCTGATATTTCAAACTTCAGGGCTTAGGAGTGGGAAATAAGCTGCCGTGGCCTTAATTAAGTTACAGCCCCAGCATTTTCCCAGTGTAAAAATGGGAAACCACGAAAAACCACCTTCAGTACCGACAGTGGAGTTCGGAACCACTATCTTCTAAACCGCACGGCACGGCCAACTCCCTCGGTATTTTCATATGATTTACTAATGATTTGGGAAAACTCCAACCCAAGGTTACATTCGCATTTTAGCAGTCTTAGAAGCCCATCATTTACAGTATATCGGAATTCCTTATAAAAATGCTTCGACAACAAGTGGCTAGCCTTGCGTTACCCAGTCAGCCATACTATCGATAAAACACTCAGTGGACCGGTCATAAACGATTTAACTTTTACAAACAACCTAAAACAAGTCAATATCAACGACTAGCTATTTGAAAGTCATTTACCTTTCAAAATACCACGAATTTTCAATGAGATCGAACATTCAATCTATGAAAACTAGCTCATGAATAACTCCAGGACATCACAAGAAGTACCCTTGAGAAACTAAGAGGCATCGGAACAGAATGTCCTAGAAATAGAAAAGGTTTTAGAGAAATCCAAGTAAGTCCCACTATTATATTCGAGAGCTACTTGATTTGAACTATTGCGTGAAATATCACAATCAGAGTTCCATTTCGTTTTTACCCTTTTATATGGTACATTTATACTCTAAAAATTGAAATTATTTCCTTGGAACTAAATTTATTACCCATCACAAAAATGTTGGATGTAAAAGAAGATCAATTAATAATCCGTCCTTCAGAGGCTACATGCAATAACAGAAAGTATAATCCTTGAAATTTCTCCGTGGCTACATGGTCCCTTTGGTCGAAGGGATTGAGGATTCTTTTACCAGATGGGTTGGGAATTGTAACATTTATTTGTTACTTCCTGCTGCTTAGCCAACGGCCGTATCTGTGTTGAAACACATTGGGCGTGGTCAGGAGTTGGATGGGTTGCCACGCGCTGTTGGTGGGGGGTAAGGGAATGGAGGAGCGGAAAGGAACTGGCCACCCTACCGCACGTAAACTCCGGCTCAGGAACACCTCTGCGGAGGTTCGGACCTGCCTTCGGGCTACTCGGGGGTGGGTGTTTGTGCCATCTTCAATACTAGATTTCATCCTAATTGTGGTTCGATTCTCATAGACGTGCAGGTCGCTTATGTGTGTCAACTCATAAAAGTTTCACCAGGCCTCTCCGGAGGTCAAACGGTGCTATTATTATTATTATTATTATTATTATTATTATTATTATTATTATTATTAACTACAGTACATTATTTTTAGAATGAGACGTATGTCCTGTTCTGGAATATGTTCCAGCCGTTTATAGTATTCATAATCACTTACGGTATCGCAAATTATCTCGTTAAGGCTGGGGCATAATCTGCGGGACAGATATAACAGGCTCAGACGTGAATGGATTAAACATTGTTCTATACATACAGTATAGTACGTTTCTTTTTCACGTAGGCAATGATTTTCGTTTAGTACACTCAACTGCATAAGAATTGGCCGGCAAAGAAATATTTCCTTTTATACAGTATGTAAACGCAAGTACTTTAGATAGACGGTGGGTGAAGTGACGATACTGTACTTGGAATCCTACCACCTGCAAATTATGTATTTGCTATTTCAAGCAAGGGAATTTTGAAAGAAGGTTGTTTTTTGCGATGGCCTACTTTTTGCAATTGAGTGTACTTATTGAAACATACAATTATCCATGCAGAAAGGTATGGCACTAATAACATAGCTCCATAAATTTCTTATGTTTGTTTCTAAATCTGTAACAAACTTCTGACTCAATCTGGGACCTGTAGATATCTGGAGAAGTTTATAAATTTCGATAATACAATTATTCAAGTTTACGAGAACAGTAAAATAATGATACTAAATTATTCTTAAGATTAAGAAATGATCTTTCTCAGGTTACTCAGCTGTTTCAGGAAGAGAAATTTGCTGACGTTCAAATTTCACCTGCCATGTTCATGTAATGAATCGTTGCTTACCTGAAAAAGAAGAAAATCCCAGTTAAAGAAGTTTATTCCTCTAAACTTTACTGCATGTCCTTACATACATACATACATACATACATACATACATACATACATACATACATACATACAGAAAATACAATTCAGTAATTCTCCTTGTTTATTAAAATTATATTATTGTGTATTTTTTCATTAGGGGCGGTCTGGCCGAGGCGGTAAAGACTGCTCGGTTCGCCCAGAAGGACGTGGGTTCAAGTCCCAGTCAGGAAGTAGTAAAATTTAAGGAATTAGATTTCCTCTTCCGGAGGTGCACATCGCCCTGAGGTTCACTCAGCCTGCACCAAAAATGAGTACCAGGTTAATTCCTGGGGGCAAAGGCGGCCGGGCGTAGAGCTAACCACTCTACCCCATCAAGTGCCGAGGTTACGGATAGTGGAAGCCTTTACCTTCCACCCCTCCAAGGGCCTTCGTGGCTTTTATTTTTGCTTTGTATATTCTTCATTATTCTTACGTGTAAAATAAATGATACGCGCCATCACTGTATATAATCAATGAGTAATGAATGCAACTTAAAAGATCTTCAGTCCGTTGAATACACAGCTTAAATATAAATACTGTATTATACTACATTTTCTTTTTACAATTTGCTTTACGTCGCACCGACACAGGTAGGTCTTATGGCGACGATGGGATACGAAAGGGCTAGGAGTGGGAAGGAAGCGGCCGTTGCCTTAAGTAAGGTACAGCCCCAGCATTTGCTTGGTATAAAATGGGAAACCACGGAAAATGATCTTCAGTGTTGCCGACAGTGGGGTTCGAACACACTAACTCCCGAATACTGGATACTGGCCACACTTAAGCGACTGCAGCTATCAAGCTCGGTATTATACTAGAAGATATTTGCGAAATAAATTATTAAACAAGGGATAAAAATGCACTTATCCCTTGGTTAATATTGTTTTGTAGATGTGTTGTAGTATAATATTTAACCTGTGTGTTCGACGAACTGAAGAGCTTTTAAGTTACATTAAGTCGACACTATAATGCAGGGCCTCTCAAACGCCCAAAATCTCACGCGTGCAAATCGAGGCGCAAGAGCTCCGTGCACTGTGCATCGGTCCCGCTCGGTTCGCCTCGGACCAACGCTTCGTCTCTGGGCTACTCGGCTAAGCTCGGCTTTACTCGGCTCAAGTCAGCTCGGTTTTAGAGCGCTACGGCGCAAGTGTGGAAGAGGGAGACAGGGGGAGCGAGCGAGACAGCCGTGAGGAAAGAGAGAGTAAGCGCTAGTGCTCCAAATCGAGGAGGGGGGTCTGCACTCTGGTCAACCAAGGGAAGTCGTTTTTTGCACCGTGCACAGTGCATGCACCAAGCGCATGCACCCTGAGGGGCCCTGCTATAATGTATGGCTTGCTTCATAACAAACATGATTAATAATGCATCGGGGAAATGACGACACAAAGTATATGAGGAAGTACACGGACATAATGCTCAATAGATCCCCAAAGGGCCATCTCAACATGCTCGACTCATGGATTTACAATTGATCCTGCTCTTAGAAAGTAGGTTTCAGAAACCTAACCCGTGGATGGTAATAAGGAAAAGTGAGATTAATGAATATAGGGTAACGTGTATGGAAGTAGTGTGTCTTGTAGTTGGAGCTAGAGGTCCAATAACAGCCAGATTTGTTCAGTTCTGTAGTTTGTTCAGATTTGATAAATCTGGATGGCTATATAGGGTTCAAATGCTATTCTGAGGAACTATTTTTGTAACAGTAGTAAGAGACATGCGGAACAGCTGTGCTGCCTTCTAGAACTATCTCACCATCTCGAATATAAAGGCATGTATGTTTGGAATGCTTTGTCCACTGGGGAGCCTTGAGTTCGTTAAAGATCAATGGCGTTTGCTGCTGTAAATAAATATTCCTCAATATATGTATGATGAGTAAGTGATGCCGAAGGCTGATAGAATCCTCAAGATATTCACCATCCGCTATCACAGATGGCATAGGCGTCACTTAAGAGATATCCTTAAGAATTCTCGTTGCTTTCTTCAGCGAGTTATTACGTATAAGTCTGCCAAGCTCTAAGGACATCCAACGACCGACCATATGAAAGGCATTTTCACATCATTCATAACAGTGGCTAGTTGCAAGCTCACCGGACAAGAAATTAGTCGTCCTAGTGCGCACGCACAGATGAATCGTTAAGCCTGTACAAATGGCGCAGCGAACGAGCCCCGTCCTCAAACGCACGCGCACGGCCTTTACATGAGTATAAGACAGTAGCGATCAGTGAGGCATTGATGTTTCAAGCGGACAGTGTAGGTCAACATGGGTAGTTATAAGGATGTGACAAAGTGGCAAAAAGAGGTATTCGTGTTTGGCCGTGCCCATGGCCACACGGTGCATGAAGTTGCTGGATTTGTTGGTGTTTCCCAGCGGACTGTTCAACGTGTCTAGAAGCGGTGGTGTACTACACATGGCCTCGAAACACGACGTCAGAATTGTGGCCGGTAAAAGATCATGACTGAGAGGGACTGGAGATGCGTTTCACGGCTTGTGCCGCAGTCAGTGAATGAAGGTCCATCCCAACCTATTAGCGAGAGAACATTGCTACGGGAACTGCATGCAATAAACATTTGGAGTCAGTCACCTCAAAAAAAGCCATTGCTCACACAGGCATATAAAGCTGAGCGTATTCAATGGGACAGAAATCATCGAACGTAGTAGCTGACTGGCGGAACGTAATGCAATCTGACGAATCACTTTTTTGCTTGTATTCCAATGACTCACGTCGTCCAGTGCACCAAAGGCGAAATTAAGCTTTTCATCCTTAATGTGTGTACGGTCAGGTTCAAGTCGGAGGTGCTTCTGTGATGTCATCTGCAGGATGAGTACGATATTGATACCCATATTTTTCAAGATGACTACAGTGAAGTTCATCGGGCTGGGTGCGTATGTGACTCGTTATATGAACACTCCTCCAACCTATTACATCTCGACTGGCGTGCAAAATCACTTGACTTGAACACTTGTTAGAACAGCGGGTAAAACGCCCACATTAGCATCCCAAAAATTTGGTGGAATTGCGCGATCAAATACTCAGCGAGTGGCTCAATCTTGATGAGAAGTATCTGCACACACTTCTGGACTCACTTCCTAACCGAAAATAGGCGGTCATCAAGTCCAGAGGTGGAGTTACATTGTATTAAATTATTCTTATCATGATTTCTCCAGGGGTGAGTAATTTTTGTCCGGTGAGCATATAAGGAATGAGATTACGTGTATCGCTCATGCCTCAGTCCAGTTAATTTTATCGAAGTCATACAGAGACTGAGACAGGTTCAATAAAAGTTAAACATTGGTATAGCCCATACTAGAAGATACAGTGAACTCTAAACAGTAGATCCCGCCAGCAAAGGCCAGACAGAGGCAGCGAAACTCAACGATCATGGGGAAGGTACCAAATTCTGAGTTTTTACATAAGCTGATAAAGTTATGATGTGAAAGTTCAAAAATAAAAGGTCATTGCCTTAAAGGTCCAAACTATTTACGACTTGAATTTCTTGAGTTAAGACAACAAAACAATCTATAATCTAACTATATCTCTTTATCACTGCCACTATCAGTAGATAGAGAAATTGATTATTCCATAGAAATACATACAACTTTGCAAAAGAAGTAGATATAGATATATGAAATCGTAACGATGTGATTAGGAAGGGATCAGATATTTGTGAATGTTTTTCTTAATGATGAACATCCAGTTATTGTCAATAACCTCTTGTCATCCCTCTGAAATTTTAAGGATTCAAAAATAATTACAATTTTCTCCAGTTTAAGCCTCCGGAGAGGCCTGGTGCAGATCTTTTTCTAGCAGACGGCCTATTTGGCGACCTGCATTTCTATGAAGATAAGGGCCCTATCCAGGATGATTTCTAATGATGAATACACCACACATACACAGTCCCCGAGCCATTGGAATTAACCAATTAAGGTTAAAATCTCCGACCCGGCCAGGAATCGAACCCGGGACCCTCTGAATCGAAGGCCAGTACGCTGACCAGTCAGCCAACGAGTCGGACATTTGCCAATTAGAATATATTTCAGAGTGTTTGAGGAGAATTAGTCCGAGGGAGCATTATCAGGAGAGTACAGTACGGCAGCATGACAAACAGACCCTGATCGAAAAACTGTGACATTTGACAGGTCTGTACGCACGTACACTGCGTGAGGATCAACATTCCTATATGTGAGTGTTACAGAATTCATTTTACGATAATAATACAGCACATGTTACAAAAATATTAGTGAACAATGCACTTTTTCTACGTAAAAAATACTCCGAAACACGTCAAAGTAGGTAGGGAAACGTAAAATTGTCAATAACATTATTAACGCAAAAAAAATCTATTTCAGGACCATTCCTTGACACGGTGGGTGTAAAATACTGGATTGAACCATCCGTTTTGCCAATCAGATGCTGTCGAGCTCACTTGTATTGGCGTACTGTACGTACTAAGGTAAGTTTAATGCTTATCGACGCCTTCCCAGCAAGCGTAACTACCATTTTCATAGTGAAAATAGGAAAGGTAGTTGCGATAACGCTAATTTTATATACAACCAGGGAAAATATTAGATGAGGCGGTAATGGTGACGTTGCTAGGGAATTTCTAGCACAACGACTATCACTACCAAAAATCATCCAGGAAATGGAAGGTATGAAATCCACCCCATGTTCCAATGGCTATTTCAGCAACGAAATACGAAATGAGGGAACTACAAAGACCGTTCAAATGTCACCCAATACATACAAAAAATCCACAAGAAATAACAAGGTCCTTCTACCTTACATCAAAAGCTTAACGAATTGAATTATCAGGAGTGTTCTGGAAAGGCACGCAATGTAAAACGTCCATAAGCCCACAAAATGGATCAACGTGCTATTCAGGAACTTTAAGCCCACGAGCTACTCGCTCTTAATTTCTGCCCCATACACAAATCTATGTTGATGTGGTAAAGGGGAACCGATAAAAATTCTTCATTAAGCCAGTGTAAACAAGCATAAAATGACTACGAAGTATTCCGGCTGCATGGCTAAATGGTTATCGTGCTGGCTTTTGGTCACAGGGGTCCCGGGTTAGATTCCGGCAGGGTCGTGAATTTTAACCATAATTAGATAATTTCGCTCGTTCGAGGGCTGGGTGTATGTGTCGTATGCATCATCATTTCATTCTCATCACGACGCGCAGGTGGCCTACAGGAGTCAAATCAAAAGACCTGCATCTGGTGAGCCGACCTGTTCCTCGGACACTCTCAGCACTAAAAGCCATACGTCATTTCATTTTTCACTGCGAAGTATAACAGGTGGAAACATATGTATAGCCTACACTAGTTAGTACACATGGAATAAAAACTATGTGGCCCATTTAGAAGTCACTGGGGCACTGACTAAACCGTCAAACTAGCATGTCAGACTGGATACGGAATCTACTGAAATACCAGACAGAGTTTACAGAAAATGAAGAGAAGAACGCTACTTGGTTAACACTTGTTAGCCTGCTCTCAATTATATTCGTGGGCACAAACGCTGCTGCTATACGTCTGATATTCCTTGTTACACGACAGCCTCACCCTAACTGGTAAATCCTAGGCAAGCCCGACTCTAAAATACCAGCACCAGTAAGATAACAGTAACAGTCCAAACAGTCCCAAACAACTCAAACGCCCACTCATCTATTCTTCGATGAGATAGATATCTGTAGCGTATATACTCGTACAGCATAAGTCAATTAAGCAGTTAAATATAACTTATAAACAATTAAGGATATTTAAGATCTGTTTTCACTATTAGTAATGCTACTAAGAGGCGCATAATTGAATTTACTATATTGTTTCAGAGTGTCAATATTTGCTGGGATAACGTAACTTTATTATTTGCTTTACGTCGCGCCGACACAGATAGGTCTTATGGCGACGATGAGGCAGGAAGGGGCTAGGAGTGGGAAGGAAGCGGCCGTGGCCTTAATTAAGGTACAGCCCCAGCATTTGCCTGGTGTGAAAATGGGAAACCACGGAAAACCATCTTCAGGGCTGCCGACAGTGGGGCTCGAACCCACGATCTCCCGAATACTGGATACTGGCCGCACTTAAGCGACTACAGCTATCGAGCTCGGTGATAACGTAACTAACATTATATTTATCATGTTGTTGTATGTTGGGTATTCAGCCCGAAGGCTGGTCAGATCCTCCATAGTTCCACCAAAGGCTATCACAGACAGCCTAGGCGTCACTGAAGAGGTATACTAGGGAAATGAGGAGTGAGGTAGTTTCCCGTCGCTTTCCTCACCGAGCCAGAAGTTGCTATTGCATATCAATCTGCCAAGCCCACTGAAATGCATGCACCAACCGACCCTATGGGCGATATTTTCACACCAATCATAGCAGGGACTGGCTGCATAAGGAATGGTATTACTAGCATCGCTCATACCTCGGTCACTTTCATATTGTCAAAGCCAAGGATGAGACTGAGACAGGTCAATGAAAGTAACAAATTGTTCTAGCCCATACCAGAAGACATAGCGCACTGTAAACACTACATCTCGCCAGCAAGGGCTCATATGTTATATTTATCATAACTCCACTATTTTCTACCTGTAGCTTATAGTAGAGGATATAATAAATTCATGGGTGCGATTATTCTCGAGAAATGACAAGAAGTTCTGGAGAAAATGAACTGTCTTCAAACATACTTAATTTGCAGCCCATGGGTCGCCCGTCCAAGCCACTTGGTACCTATGAATCCTGAGTTTCTTGACATACAGAGTTCCTTCATCCTTTTCTGACAGCTAAGTACAGCTTACGAAAAATAGAGGAGAACACTGTAAACAAGATGCACAGTGGGTCTAGCCTACATGTCTGGTACATCAGCAGACACCGCCACAAGCAGCGGATGTGTTGTCATCGTGTCAGACAAGAGCACTCGCGTCTAGAAATATATTTCGGAGTTGAAGGTACCACCGGTACAAAGCAAGTTAAAGGGCGGAGTTGTTCACAGCCACCCTCGTGAAGATGTTGGTAATGTATATCAAGAGATGAAGAAGGAAGCTGTGCTTGGTTATTCACTGAAGCTCAAATCAAGTCTGACGCGAGTAGGCGAAGCAACTGGCATGTCGTATTTTTCCGTCTGGAGGATATAGAGTGAACAGGAAAGAGTCCATGCAGGCGAATACTCGCAATTTTTAACACCACACAAGAATAGGTCCAGAAGATCTTGGAAGGCATCGTAAGACCATTTGAATGAGCAAGTATTTCACCGCGTGGATAATAATTGTTATATCAAGGAGAAAAGTCATCCACACTGAAGCAAAGTCAAACTTCATTAAATTTCGAATAAATATACGCTTCAAAATTTTTAGCACTCTAGGATTCATGTGAAAAGGCAATACAGTACTGGAAAGCAGTCCTGGAGCAAAGCAGTATCACAGTCAAACGAATTATTTACCTAAGAATTATACAAAAGTACTGGAATGAGTGACGCACAATTGTCTACATGGAAAAGACTTACGTTCACACTTTCACCGATGCACCATACGCATGGTGTGACAATTCTCCTTGCTAGGCCAGTTTAAACCTGTTTCGAAAGGAAATAGAACTATCATCATCCATGCTGGCGGGTTTTGTACCGAATGCTTATGTATGTAAGATCTAAACCTGGCCAGAAAACT
This sequence comes from Anabrus simplex, assembly GCF_040414725.1. NCBI lineage: Eukaryota > Metazoa > Arthropoda > Insecta > Orthoptera > Tettigoniidae > Anabrus > Anabrus simplex. Next base: position 102,606,022 of record NC_090271.1, on the reverse strand, counting down.
GGAGATTGTCACGATAAATTAGACTTCACAAATTACGAAAAGTGATTCAGAGAGAAATTAATACCTAATTTACTACCTTGTTAACATCATAGGGACCGAGCTCGATAGCTGCAGTCGCTTAAGTGCGGCCAGTATCCAGTATTCGGGAGACAGTAGGTTCGAGCCCCACTGTCGGCAGCCCTGAAGATGGTTTTCCGTGGTTTCCCATTTTCATACCAGGCAAATGCTGGGGATGTACCTTAATTAAGGCCACGGCCGCTTCCTTCCCACTCCTAGCCCTTCCCTGTCCAATCGTCGCCGTAAGACCTAACTGTGTCGGTGCGACGTAAAGCAACTTGCAAGAAGAACATCATAGGGAATTCTTCACGAGGACATTCCGACGCCTCAGTTATATTCGGTAATGAAGATGAATAAACTAGTTCAGTGTACTTACGAAATAGAAAGTATTTTAGCCCAACATGGTCATCCTCCTTTCCAGTCTCCCATGCATGCTCGCATCGCCCGTCACCACGTACTTGTACAAACATGCACAGAGATGGTGTCTCGATATGAACAATCCAGTACCAAAAGGGACGGGAAGGGGGTGCTGAAGGCACAGTGTATGTGTACCAGGTGTATCCAAAAGTCTTTTCTGGTTTCACTAAGAGATGGCGCCATCGAACAGTACGCAACGCATGAATTTGACACATACGTCAGTTTGTTCGTCTGACATTGACCTACCAACACACACAAATTGAGTCCGCCAAACACTAGCGTCTGTGTTGTATCGTTCAGTGATCATGTCGACGTTTGTGGCTGAAAAGGAACATTTGTGGCATGCATTGCTTTTCTTATTTAATCAAAAAAGGGCTCTGGAAAGTCACCGTTTGCTGGTTGATACGTATGGTGGACACTCTCCATCAATTTGAACATATGAGACATGGTTTCGACAATTTAAACGTAGTGATTTCAATGTGAAAGACAGTGCGCGCTCTGGTAGCGGTATTGTGTAATGAACTCTTGAAGCCCGGTGAAACCCTTAATGCACAACGCTATCGCCAACAAATGATTAATTCAAATCACGCATTGATCGAAAGACGACCAGAATGGGCCAGAACACATGGCAAAGTGATTTTGTTACACGACAATGTCCCATCTCACAGAGCAAAACTAGTGAAAGACACCTTGAAATCGCTCAAATGGGACATCCTTCCGCACCTGCCGTACCGCCCCGATCTGTCGCCTTCTGACTATCACCTCTTCGCATCAATGGGTCACGCCCTCGCAGAGCAACACTTCAGCAATTTCGAGGAAGTTGGAAAATGGCTCGACGACTGGTACGCCGTAATAAACAAGCAGTTTTTTTCTGGCATGGTATTCATAACTTACATGAAAGACGGACGAAGTGTGTAGAAGACTATGGCCAATATTTCAAATAAACAAGGTTATGTGAAGGATGTTGATCCTAGAAATATCACTGTAATATTTATTACAAACGAAAGGTAATCAGTGATTTACTCAAGTAAAGTCTCAAAGCCCAGGTTGATTAAGAAATACCGTCGTTACTAGCAATAGTATACGTATTTACTGGCTGTAAATAGGAGTCAATGGTGTATATATATATATATATATATATATATTATCAAAGGAAAATAGCATGATCCCTAGACCAATAAATCGTTTAGTGAATCACTTAATGCACATGAAGTGACAGCCCATCAAATTACATCGAATGAGAAAAATCAATAAAACGACACCAAAGAACATCAGTGAGCAAAGACATCACAGACGACAATGCTGGACAAACAAAACACTTACGAAAGCGCTGCGACGTAGCAGAAATAGTTGTTTTAAGGCAGTAAAGTATGTATTCTCTAAAATAAAATATTTCCTATTATTTCTTAATCCACCTGGGATTTGAGACTTTATTTGAGTAAAAGCAATTACTATCTTCCATTTGTGACAAATATTACAGTGATATTTCGTGGATCAACATCATTAACGTAAACAATAAACAAAAAGTGAATTTCCCTTGAAAATTACGTGTTTAGTCCGTTTCTGTGGTGTAGTGGTTAGTGTGATTAGCTGCCACCCCTGGAAGCCCGGGTTCGATTCCCGGCTCTGCCATGAAGTTTGAAAAGTGGTACGAGGGCAGGAACCTTGTACATTCAGCCGTGGGATGTCAACTGAGTAGAGGGGGTTCGATTCCCACCTCAGCAATCCTCGAAGTGGTTTTCAGTGGTTTCCCCACTTCTCCTCCAGGCAAATGCCGGGACGGTACCTAATATAAGGCCACGGCCTCCTCCTTCTCCCTTCCTTGTCTATCCCTTCCAATATTCACATCCCCAACAAGGCCCGTGATGAGCATAACAGGTGAGGCCTCCTGGGCGAGGTTCTGGTCCTACTTTTCAGTTGTATCTCGCGACCCAATGTCTCACGCTCCAAGACGCTGCCCTTGAGGCGGTAGAGGTGGAATCCTTCGCTGAGTCCGAGGGAAAAACCAACCCTGATTTGTAAACCGATTAAGAAAGAAAGAAAATAATTACGTGTTTTCTTTACCACAAAAACCGGAAAAAACTTATGCATACACCTGATATTGCTATACATGCACCACTATGCCCATTTTAATCACAACAGACTTGTATCGGGCTGTCTACCTGCAGCAATGCGTTAAGCGAGGAGGTGGGGTGGGGGAACAACATGCTTTGTATATATCAGGGAACAATTTCTGTGCATGCGTGTACCCTTCAATCGCATCACTCTCTCCAGCCATGCTATTGCCCTCCTGTGCACGTGAATATTCTCATCTGATGGCATAAGCTGCATTTGAACTAATTGTGCACAAAAATGCACTATGGTAACACCGTTTGATTTGAAACGTGGCATTTAAGCAATTTGTTCTACCATTTGTTCATTTGTTATTATCTCCATAACCATTTAGATCACAAGCCTTTGCATTTGAGCTGAGACACTACATTATAGAGTAAAACGTGCTCAACGCGGAACTTGAATAAAGCAAAAACTTGTCTACTACGGAATAAGTTCTCGGTCCTGCTGAAGCTTACGGCGTTAAAATGTTCTTACATTTTTATAATGCGGAATACCCTCAACGCGGAAACGAAAACGTAAAATGAAACAATTCTTTAAAACATACTTGTACAATGTGGATTTTTGTAAGTACCATCTTCAAGGCTGGCGAAAGTGGGATTCGAACCCACTATCTCCCGAATACTGGATACTGGCTGCACTTAAGCGACACAGCTATCGAGCTCGGTAGGAAAATATTAGGAACTGACGTAGTCCTAGGTACAATTGTGTGTTTCTGGTGCTGGTATGAACAATGGCATTCTTTGAACAAACTGACGCACGTGTTCGGAGACAGTAATAATTCGAATAGAGGAACGAATGAACTACTTGAAAACACATCGGCAATATGCAACTTGTGTCAAGCAAGAAACGTTCCCTACGAGGCAAAGAACTTCATTCGAACAGACGAACAACTTACGACACACCTCATTTTCTAATCAGCTACAGCCCTAGCAGTGAGAAATGCCGAGAAAGGGGAGATGGAAGAAGAACGAGACGAGCAACAAGACTAATAATAATAATAATAATAATAATAATAATAATAATAATAATAATAATAATAATAATAATAATAATAATAATAATAATAATATTTGCTTTACGTCCCACTAACTACTTTTTTGGTCTTCGGAGACGCCGAGATGCCGGAATTTAGTCCCGCAGGAGTTCTTTTACGTGCCAGTAAATCTACCGACACGAGGCTGACGTATTTGAGCACCTTCAAATACCACCGGACTGAGCCAGGATCGAACCTGCCAAGTTGGGGTCAGAAGGCCAGCGCCTCAACCGTCTGAGCCACTCAGCCCGGCTGCAACAAGACTAAGATCAAAACAATATTCGAACCCATGAAGAGCCCCAGAGTGCCATTGTGACGTAAATTAATTTGGCATTATATCTAACTCTTCTTGAATTAAAGCACTCAGGTCAGAACTGCATTCAGGAACACGATGAGAAAGAAGAGGAAACAAGTTTCTTTATTTGATCTGTGGAAGAAAGCTTATTGTTGTGAAGTATTGTGTAGAGTTTTCTTATGGAAACAAGTTTAAAAGGTTCGTATATCCAGTGTTGTGAAATAGTGTTGTGATGTGTCAAAATGATAAACTGTGTATCATACTGTATATAGTTATAAACGCAGTAATAATAATCAACAGTTCAGTGTACTGCATTACTACGAACATAAATCTGGACAGGTGAGCGTCTTGCGAAGGCAGATACAGGTAAGCTCTAAACAATATTTTAAAATGCTGTCGATACTGTATCATGGTAATGGTGATTGGTGCTTTAAGGAAAGAAAAGCGATGATTTTTGTAATACCAAAACTTGCCTAGTTTGAAAAAAATTCGGTCCCTCGCGATTCCGCTTTGAACAAGTTTTACTGTACTATACAGACGGTAGGAGACTTACAAATTTCAAATCTAAATGCAAGCCAACAATTAGTTTATAATAGGATTTCCACAGTGTTTATTGAACGACTTTCACAGTTTGTATAGAGACGTCTGGTATGGAATGCATTTAAAGCATGTAACATGAAATATTCCTGAATGGGAGTTACCTAATGGTACTTTAAAACAGGACGAGGTGAGTTATACAGTGCACCACTGCCGGTCCGTGAAAATGATTTTCCGTGGTTTCCCAATTTTAACACACGCCACTTCCTTCGCAGTTCTACCACTTTACTCTCCCACTGCCTTCGATAATGTGCAATATGCTGAAAGTATCATTTTTTGAAACAGTTCCGCGGAAAAATCATATTGAAGAGTGTCTAAGTTTGTGAATGAATAGTCTATATTCTGATCTTCAGACCACGGGTATCATGTGATTTTCCGAAAAAAAAAATAACATTTTTATTGCATTCCCTACTTCAATAAAATGATGACAGTTGGGAAGAAACAACTATTACAAGAGGAGGGTCTCACATGAGCCTCACCGAGTTTGATGAAATTTTGCATGGACGTTCTACACTGAAATAAAGAGACAAGCATTTTTGCATTTTGCTAGACGAAGTTTATGACGGAAAATTGTATTTACAATGCTATGCATCGAAGGATCGTCTAGGAACATGGTTTATTTATATAATATGGGGTCCCAAGTTAATAATATTGGAGTTATTAAAGTTTTTGTTTTTTCAATAAAATCTTCTCATGAAGGGTTCCACAAGGGGCATATCGCAAAAATATTTAACATTAAAAGAAGATAGTTAATCACATTTACCGTTGTTTTACTTCGAAGAAAGGCAAAAAAACCTGTTCCGATTATCAGAATATTATGAGATTCACCGAAAAAGTATCGAATGAAAACAAAAAAGTCACGGCCAAGAATTGAACACGGATCAGTGGTTTGGTAGTCTGACGCCAACCTCGCTCTGCTACAGCATGTATGTTGGGTATTCAGCCCGAAGGCTGGTTTGATCTTCTGCAGCTCCGCCAACAGCTGTCATAAATAGCCTAGGCGTCACTGAAGAGGCGTACTAGGGAAATGAGGAGTGAGGTAGATTCCCATTGCTTTCCTCACCGAGCCAGCCGCTGCTATTACATATCAGTCTGTCAAGCCCACTGAAATGCAGGCACCAACCGACCCTATGAGCGATATCATCACACCATTCATAACAGGGACTGGCTGCATAAGCAATGGTGTTACTTGCATCACTCATACCTCAGTCACTTTCATATTGTCAAAGCCAAGGACTGCTACAGCATTAAAACGGAAGACATTATTAAATTTGGACCCCGTATATAAACATATGGTTTTAGATGATCCTTCGATGCATAACATTCAATATACGATTTTCTCTCATCAGTTTTGACCTTGATTTTTCTTTGTCAGACCCTCCATTTGTTAGATATATGATGTAACATCTTTGATATAGATTACAATTGATTTGGGTGTCCTTGGAGGGAATATTTTATGTGCTACTGTCTTTTAAACTCCCTCTGTGAATCGGTGATCATTCTTCGAATTGTCAGATATTCTTTTTTAATTTCTGATTACGGTTACGAGAGAATTGTTACTTTTCTTGGAAATAATTCACACCACCACTACCAATTAGGGGTGACTAAGATCAGTAGCGTAGATTGGGGATTGGAAGTGGTGGGGAGGAAGAAAATGTGCAGACAACAAAAATTACCCGGCATTGTGGGATACAGAGGGCGAAGGGGGTCGCGGGGTATACACATTATAACTTAAATAAGCTAAAAATTGGTGATTTTTTGATGCCCTCGGAGGCAGTTTAGACAGAGAGGTAAAGGTTGACAATTGTGGTAATAATAGCTTTTTGAGATTTTGATTCAATACTAGACAATAAAGATTTCACTAAAGGAACAATATTACGCATGTATTACAATTAAATAGAAGTACGGCGTCATTATACAATTGAAACCAGTTAGTATTTGATTACACACTACGAAATTAACAGACACTAAAGAGACTGCCAGACTGGCGAATGCGCGCGGAAAACGGGTGAATCATATCTCATTGTACATGACCTTAGCAACAATATATCCCTGCTACTCTGAATCATACCATATTGTCCATGACCTTAGCAAAAATATACCCCTGCTACTCTGAATCATACCACATTGTCCATGACCTTAGCAACAATACACCCCTGCTACCGTGAATCATACCACATTGTCCATGTCCTTAGCAACAATATACCCCTGATACTCTGAATCATACCACATTGTCCATGACCTTAGCAACAATATACCCATGCTACTCTGAATCATACCACATTGTCCATGACCTTAGCAACAATATACCCATGCTACTCTGAATCATACCACATTTTACATGACCTTAGCAACAATATACCCCTGCTACCCTTCCTTACAAGATAAGCAAAGCTTCTACTACTTGCTCTGGCACTGTACGAATCGGTTTGCCACGACGAAAGACATTTATTGTTTATTTCCGCTAATAATTTTGTTAATGAAAGAAAATAATTAGCTGAAAACACAACATTGCTTGTACAAATTACTTGTTTTAATAATTCCTACAGTTCCTAGGCTCACTCAAATAAAATGGAATGAAAATGGAATGTTTTATGCACAAAATGTGGGGATGTCCCCCACCCCCACCATCTCCTCTACCCCTAATTGCCGCTTCTGGCTAAGATTGGTTTATGTCCCTCTAACTACTTGTACTCAGAGACATTGAGTTGCCGAAAGATGTCCCTACGGGTGTTCTCCTACAGTGCGTGCCAGTAAATCTACCGTCAGGGAGCTAGGATTTTTGAACACCTTCAAATATCACTCGAATGAATAGGAATTGAACCTGCCATTTTGATTCGGGAGACCACCGTTCAAGTGTCTCAGCTACTCAGTCCAGCTACGGTATTATCCTCTTATTTTTAGGTTGCACCGACACACACAGGTCTTATGGCGATAATGAGATTAGAAAGGGCTAGCAATGGGAAGGGAGCGGTCATGGCAATTTGCCTGATCTGAAAATGGGAAACTATGGAAAACATTTCTTCAGGGCTGCCGACAGTCGGTTTCGAACCCACTACCTCAAGTATGCAAGCTCACAGCTGTGCGACCTCAACCGCACGGCGAACTCGCTCGGTACGGTATTATCAATCTCCGTGAGCGTAATACGGAACTATTTAAAACACATCTACTATATCCTCGTCTATTACGTCCATATTAATTTTCACGCAGCACTAAGTAGTGAGATTGTTCTAGACGGGGCAGAGTGTTGTGCCGTATTTTACAGTTGAGTGCATTCACTAGAGCTAATGCTCGTTAATTGGCCGGCGTACATTATGAAGTTATGAAAGTTGGCTTAATAACCGCGATTATCTTAATCATTTTAAGTGGTTACAGTATAATGAGGCGGGCGTGTGATGGGAGCGACCACGGGTATTGTATTCGAGATTGAGAGTCCAATGTGTTGAATCATTCATAACGACATGGAACAGCAGCTGTGCTAGTCTCGAGTTATGTCGAGAGATTAATGATCTCTCTCTGTTACTTGGGAAGAAATATGTTTGCCGCAGTGAATTTCCTATAATTTGTTGTATAATATATTGTAGTCTAGCAAGGGGAGACTCGTAACATCACTGTTGTAGGAGCTGCTGAGATTGGTGGACAGAATTAACTCCTGCGAATGCAATTACGGAGGCTGTCTTCAGGTTTGTGAGTACATAATAATGAACACATTAAAGAGCTCCTGTCTTCCTCACCCTTTCTCGTTCTCCCAACAGAATAAACTGTCAGCCAGTAAATTTGTAATTAACCTATGCAAGTGAGAAGTACTCCAGTTGTTGACGGTGGAATCAGATTATACACACTAGCCTGGCATACATTCCACTTACTAGCTTCTCCATTATCTTTCCTTTTCGACCTCCCTTGGTCAAAACTTGAACTCTTCTGACGATACTAGGTTTAAGACTGATAGAGAGTTTTAAGTTTTTATAATTTACAGGACTATCTTTGCGTCTTTTTTTTCTTTTCTAAGCTTTCAATCCGTACCCTAAAGGGGTAGGGTGGGCCTCTTATATGATGACGTCCTCAATCAAGCCAGCAGATACGTAGCGGCGTTTTTTTTTTTTTTTTTTTGCTAGGTGCTTTACGTCGCACCGACACAGATAGGTCTTATGGCGACGATGGGATTGGAAAGGCCTAGGAGTTAGGAGGAAGCGGCCGTGGCCTTAATTAAGGTACAGCCACAGCATTTGCCTGGTGTGAAAATGGGAAACCACGGAAAACCATCTTCAGGGCTGCCGACAGTGGGATTCGAACCTACTATCTCCCGGATGCAAGCTCACATTTGAGGTGAGGTGAAGGTGAGAGCGAATCTGCCGAGGCGTATAAGAGGAACTGCTCCGGTACTTGTCTTAGTGAGGGGAATGAAAAACCACGGAGAATCATTCTCAGGACCTACCAGCGATTCGCCACCCGAATGCAGAGCTCTCTTTCATGCTGCAACACCTCGATCTTAATTATTCTAAGAGCTGAACTTCTTCCTCGTTCTCGTTCTGCTTAGAGTTAAGAAAGGATAATCATCACGTTAAAACAATAAACATAACAATTACCTAAATTATCTTCGAACAACCTCCAGTTCACAATATCACACAACAGGAAATAAATGGATGGATGATTAACATACGCTTCTCTCCCAATCATTTATGGCCAGCAAAAGAAAAGACGATATGCATTTTTGTAATCATTACTTATATATGCAATAATAATAATTGTACCGGGAGGTAAACCTCAACTCCGTTCATTTAAAAGAAGCGCCTTAAGGAACGCTATATCTCCTACTAAACGCGAAACAGCTACTGCATGAAGTTGGGACATTGACCAGAAGATGTCCCCATTGAATTTTGAGTAATGTGTTATTTTGAAGTTGCCTAAAATTACTGGATTTATTTGTTTTGTGTTTGTTAACTTCAAGAGATTTGAATTTTACTCCATAGATGTCCTTACAAAAACTGTGGTCATGCACTCTGGTGCACGTTGGAAGAACTAGTGATTTAAAGAAGTTTTGTGTTATTATGTTTTCTCAACTAAATTCATTTTCATTTATTTTGTTCTTTCAAGGTTTGCAACACTTCTTTCTCATTCCGCCGTCGTTTCAATCAGGCCAATCAGGAATTTTCTGTAATTATTTTTCTGCCAATAATAGGCTTCTTGTATCTTTTGTATTCGGCCAATAAAAATGAGAGCGTGTGTCAAGATTTAGTCCAGAACCCTCTCGAACCGTCCTCTCGGGTATATAATCTGCGGCTTTTTCTGGCTACCATGTCTTATTAATCTACGTCTTACTGAGTGTGTGTGTGTTAAGACAGGAGGCGGGGCGCCTCGTTCTTTGCCAGGCATTTCAACAGCCAAGGTAATAGCCACCAGTCTTTCTTTTTGTAGCTACCTCCTCGGACTTACACGAGGGGAAGGTTCTTATTTCTAACTTTGTTACCTCCTGTTTTCTAAAATGTAAACCTTCCTTCGGCGAATGTAAAATTTTCTTAAAGACTTAAATTGTAAATCGGGGATAGAGAGTGCGTTACCATCTCGAGTTCACCTTCAGTTTAAATTGAGGTAACTACGATTTTGTAACCGTTTCTCTTTTCTGTAAAGCATTAAATTAATCTTCATTCTAGTCACCTCAGTAGCTTGGAATTAACCTCTGCATCATCGGGCCGCGAGCCCAATTAGTGTTTTATACTCAATTTTCTAGAAGCGCAAGTGTACGCCTCCACACATTTTGTTTTCGGGCCAGTAATTTAACCGGTTCTTCTTTCCATGAAGGCCCAGTAGTTTGGGTAATAGATACCCCTGTGTAAATTATAGGTTGGGCCTAGAGAGGCCAGAAATTTTTAAGATTATTCTTGGTGTAATGTTGCCTTGAGTGAGTTGTAAGAAATTGGGAGAGCAGTCTCCTTGGTTAAAGATGGAGAGCATGTAAGCTCTTTTCTGAGATTGCTCATTTTACTGTAATTTTGAAGGGTGCCTTTGGAAGGCCGTATTTGTAAACTTTGGACCAAGTGCTCTTGAATTGGGAGATTCTTCTCTCATGCTACTAAACGCAACATTTGCGATGTAAACTTGTAAATCTGGAGCTGGAAGCTCAGCACTTGGAATTTCCAATCTGTTTTTGTACCTGTAACCATCTTATTTCACCTAGTAAAATGTTTGTCAAGTTTGTGATTTGAAAAGAAATATAACCTTTATTTAAAGTTTAATCTTTGATATAGTAGATAGACCCATTCAACCCGCACCTTCATTCACCTCTCTGCGATCCACAAAAACACGGTAATAATAATAATAATAATAATAATAATAATAATAATAATAATAATAATAATAATAATAATAATAATAATAATAATCGTATGACCTCGCTACCGTGTGCAGATATTTTAATTTAAGGCAGTCTGGTTGTCTGCTCGTCAGTTTTGACGACCCAGCTCGATAGCTGCAGTCGCGTAAGTGCGGCCAGTATCCAGTATTCGGGAGA